>NC_139024.1:53528096-54097866 GCF_964662115.1 Mustela nivalis | reverse complement strand
ATTTTGGATATTAACCCCTGATTGGCTGTATCATTTGCAGATAATCTTCTTTCATTTAGTAGGGTTGACTTTTTGTTCTGTTGAGGCCTTCCCTTACTGTGCAACCCTTTTTATATTGGTATAGTCCCAGTAGTTTATTTTTCCTTTTGTTTCTCTTGCTTGAGAGGACATAACTAGAAAAATGTTGCTAAGCCAGATATCAAAGAGATGACTACCTATGCTTTCTTGTAGGAGTTTTATGGTTTCAGGTCTCCCATTTAAATCTTTGCGTCATCTCATTTCATTGTCCAAATGACACTGTGAGGTGGTCTTACAGGTTAAATCGTGTTCCCCAAAAGAAGATATGTTAAAGTCTTAAGCCCCTCTATCTCAGAGAAGGACCCTGTTTTGAAATAGAATCTTTGTAGCTTTAATCAAGTTAAGATGAGGTTACTAGAGCGGGCCCTAATTCTGTGTGGGGATATTTGGACCCAGACACGGAGGGAAGGTGATGTGAAGGCACATGGAACATACATCGATGGAGGACTGGAGCAATGGACGTGGACCCATCTGTGAGGAACGCCAGAGATTGCTGGCAAGCTCCAGCTAGGAGTGAATGATTTCCCTACAAGTTTCAGAGGGAACATGGCCTTGCTGAAACCTTGATTTTTGGTCTGCTAGGCTCTAGAGCCAGGAGACCATAAATTCCTTTTTGAAGCTACCTGGTTTTGGTACTTGAAGTAGTAGCCCTGGGAAACTGATACAGTTGGGTGCTTTGTTCTCTCCTTTCTCCAGGGAAGCAGCTGTTGGGAAAAGGTGGAAAGTATTAGGAGAGTAGAACTTTGTCCCCTTTTAGTACTTTGCACGGGCCAACGACTTGACCAGCAGGAAAAGGAAAATGGAGAAGATAGAGAAGTAGTGAGCCCCAGTAAGTGCCTGACCATGGCAGCACAGACCTCTGGGCGACAAATGTTTACAGGGTGTGGTTGGGTTCCGCTCCGGGTGTCGGAGACAGACTCCTCTGTTCCCCATCCAACCACTTAGGGAGTAACAAGTGTGACAAAAGATGAGGAATGAAGTAAACTTGGGAAGAGGAAGAAGATACCCCATTTTCCACGAATAAGGCCTCAGCCCAGTGCCTGTGGCTTTTCCCTCGTCTCTTGCTCCCCATTATAATTACTGCTATATAGACAGTTGACCCTTGAACAATGCAGGGGTCAGGGGCACCAACCCTCCACAGAGTCAAAATCCACATACAACTATACTGATAGCCTACTGTTGATCTGAAGCCTTACCAGTAACATAGTCGATTAACACGTTTTGTATAAGTAAGATATACTGTTGTTGCTGGGTTTTTTTTAAGATTTTATTTATTTGAGAGAGCAAGAGCAAGCAAGAGAGAAAGAAAGCACAAGCCGGGAGCCTGGTGTGGGGCTGATCCCAGGACCCTGGGATCCTGAAGGCAGGATCTTCTGAAGGCAGACGCTTAACCAACTGAGCCACCCCGATGCCCCTTATATACTGTATTCTTATAATAAAGTAAGCTAGAGAAAAGAAAATGTTATTATAAAATTATAAGGAAGAGAAAATGCATTTGTAGTACTAATCAATGAAAAATATATTTTAAGGATACCATTATCCTCAAAACTCTTCTGTCTCTGTGCATTCATTCCATTTTCCACTTTCAGGACAGCATGAATACTGGAAGTTTCATGAGCTGTTCAGCCCATTATCATAAGCTAGGTTTTGTGTTAGATGATTGTGTCTCTCTGTTGGCTGATGTCAGTGTTGGGCTGCCTCAGCTGAGCTCTGATGTGCAGTAGGTTAGACTTATGCAGTGTGTTTTCAACTTAGGATAAATTTACTCATTTAGTGTTAGTTTATTGGGATGCAGCCCCATCGTGAGGCTAGGATAACCTGTATTCCATCAGGACTGTGCTAGGGAAGGAGGGATAGAGGTTTCTGGATGAAAATACTGACCTCTGTTTGAGATGCCTTCTGGTACCGCTCCCCGCTCCCCGCCCTCCGTCAGTGAGGCATCCTTGCTGTGGTGCAGGATTTGGGGAGTCAGAAATCACTCCCTGCTTGATCGCTAAGGGTTTGGAGTAAACATAAGAGAGGATATGAGGAAGTGGAAATAAGTTAGATTGTGTTCCCTGTGGATTCTTCACTGGACATTTTAATTAAAATCCTACAGGACATTTCATTCTAACAGGTTCAGACCCTGGAATAAATTTGTTTTAATCCTCATCTTTCATTCAGAATCAATGCCTGCACAGAAACGTCTCTCTAAAGTAAAATAAAAATGGATGGTTAGAAAAGTAAAAAAAAAAAAAATTTTTTTTTTAGATCATCTATAGCCCATCCTGTTATGTTAGGAAGGGACTGCTCCCTGTAGTACATTACTGTAGATTACTTTTCCAACTTGAGTTCAATGATTCAAGCCAAAACCTTCATCACTTCCCTTTGGAGGCTATTACACAGCCCAGCAGACATCCTATTAAGCTTCTGATTCGCAGAGGAAAAGGAAAGTTTTAAAGTTGAGACTGAGAAGGAAGATGATTCATGGTCATGAAAGAAGAAATCCCCCAAAGTTTTCAGAGATGGCCCCCAGCTGCCACCCCTTCCTCTGGGCGTATACTCACCAAGCGGCCCCAGAAAGTCAACGGTGTGAGCACATGGACCAGAGTATAGTCCCTTAGGAGATCATTAACTTGGAATCAAACTCAGCAACAGGCAAAAAAAAAAAAAAGAAAAAGGGGGTGTAGACACTTTAATGTAATGTGGGAGTTGAAATGCAAAAGTTGGCTGTCCTGACCACATACAGAGTTTATGATTCAATATTTAAGAAGACTATAAAAGCAGAAATTGCTATAGTTGGGGCAGGAAATGACTCCAGACCAAAAGGAAGATTTCTGTTGATGCATGGTCAAGGTGAGATGAGTTAATTCCGGCCAGTGGCTCTGGCCAGGATAGACTGGCTTGCTGACATAGGGCCTGGAAGGAACACAGGTTAGTATGCACTGTGCCCGAGAGTTCTGACAGCAGAAACTATTGCAAAAAGAGTAAAAATGACATACAAAGTCAAGGGTGTCAATATTTACAAAGTAGAGAACATTCTATGATTAGCGAAATCCTTTTCTCCAAGTATTTCACTATGCCCCATTTTGACCAGACAAGTTCCTGGCTGTCTGCTTCCCTGTCAAATGACTTACAATTCTGGACTATTCTTAGAGTAGATAGCTTGAGATGGCAGAGTCAGTATTTCTCTTCTACATGTGCTTTAATGCCTAATGTTTGTGTCATTCATTTGGTAGTTACAGCCTGTGTGCCATTTTCTTTTTGTTGGATCCCATTCTTACCATCTGTTAATTTTTTCCTGAGACCTGTTGGGGTGCCTCGTGTTCCCTACCAAGATGCTGTTGGTTCTCCTGCTGTAGGATTTTCTAAGGAGGGAGGTAACACTGTAGTTCTCTTCCCCCGACCCCTCTCCCCTGCCCCATAACTGCAGTTCTTGTTAGGAAATCAAATGCTGTTTCCCTACTTTCTTTACCTAGTATGCCTTGCTACTCCTTGCTCTTGTCATTCAGTTAAAGGGAGCTTCAGTGGAAAGAGAGATTGGGCTAGAAAGATAGGAATAATTTGTTTTAATTGAAGTGTAGTTGAACACATAGTGTTACATTAGCTTCAGGTGTACAACGTAGTGATTGGACACCTCTCCCCATTGTGCTGTGCTCAACAAGTGTAGCTGCCATCTGTCCCCATATAGCACTGTTACAAGATCATTGACTGTATTCCCTGCATTGTACCTTTTATCCTTGTGACTTAATTCATTCCAGAACTGGAAGCCGATATCTCCTCTTCACCCATTGTCCCCATCTCCCTACTTCCCTCCCCTTTGGCGATCATCCGTTTGTTCCTTTATTCATTTGTTTCATTTTTTAGATTTTACATATAAGTGAAATCATACAGTATTTGTCTCTGATTTATTTCATTTAGCATAATATCCTCTAGGTCCATCCATGTTGTTGCACATGGCAAGATTTCATTTGTTTTTTTTATGGTTGAGTAATAATATTCCATTGTATGTATCTTCTTTCTCCATTCATCTATTGATGGACACCAAGGTATCTTTTCTATTGTAAATAATGCTTCAGTGACCACAGGGGTGCATGTATCTTTTCAAATTAGTGTTTTTGTTTTCTTTGGGTAAACACCCACTCGTGAAATTACTGAGTCATATGATATTTCTATTTTTAATTTCTTGAGGAACCTCAAAACTGTTTTCCCCAGGGGCTGTAGCAATTTGCATTCCCACCAACAGTGTAAGAGGGTTCTTGTTTCTCCGCTTCTCCAACACTTGTTATTTCCTTTCTTTTTGATTCTGGCAGGTGTAAGGTGATATTTTCCTGTGGTGTCGATCTGCATTTCCCTGATGACTAGTGGTGCGGAGCTTCTCATGTATTTGTTGGCCATTTGTAGATCTCCTTTGGAAAAAATATCTATTGGGGTTCTCTGCATAATTTTAATCAGATTTTTTTGTTCATTTTTCTGGTGTTGTGTTGCATAATTCTTTATATAATTTGGATATTAATCCCTGCAGGGATAATGTTTTGAGGAGGGGATGTTTAGGAAAGGCAGAGACTGTGAACTAACAGGAAGTTAGTTGTATTGTATAAATACAAGAAAATGTAGATACTGGGAAAGAATGAAGCATAAGATGGTTTAAGAAGGAAGTTCATTTACTTGGATGGTTTGTCTGTACTTGGGGGGTGGGGGTTGATGGCTGGTTTCGAAGTGCCTGACTTGAAATGCCTGGACTTTGTATAATAAGTTTGGGCCTGGACTTTGTCATTTCTCAGAGTGAATGAAAATGAGGCTTTACTGAGGTACTCTTGCCCAAGTAAGTTCTCATCTTTCCCCTTCATCATCTATGTAATGGGCTCTGATGGATTGTGGAATTTGCAGGTTGCTCTTTATCCTAATTCTGGGTGTTTGGGATTTCTCAGACTGCCTTATCTGTGTCTGTGGCTCCCCATTTTGATTGCGATTTTCTGAGAGAGAATCTGTCCTACAGCATAAAGAACTGTGTATCATTTGAAGAGATGACCATGTTGGAACTGAGTTCTTTTGAGCTAGACCATGGAAAATGGGTAAATCATGACTCTTTCTTTACTTGTACCTCTTTAAAAAGTGTTTATCACTGGGGCACCTGGGTGACTCAGTTGGTTAAGTGTCTGCCTTCAGCTCAGGTCATAATCCCGAGGTCCTGGGGTGGACCCCAGCATTGGGCTCCTCGCTCTGTGGGGAGTCTGCTTCTCCCTCTCCCTCTGCCTGCCACCTCTGCTTGTGCTCTCTCTTTCAAATAAATAAGTAAAATCTTTTTTTTTTAAGTGTTCATCACTTATTACATTTTTTTTTTGAAATTTTATTTTTAACTTCTCTCTACATCCAGTGTGGGGCTTGAACTCAGAATCCTAAAATCAGGAGTCACCTGCTCCACCAACTGAGCCAGCCAAGCACCCCATATTTAAGATTTATCACTTATTATTTTAAATTTCCATCTCAAATTCATTGTGAAACGAAGCAGGGTATAAACCCTTATCTAATATAATTATATAAATACATGGTATATTTGTGCAGTTTCCTCTGTACAAAGCCATCAACTCCTTGAAGGCTGAGCAAGCAGTTTGGTTTCCTGACTATATTTTATTTCATCTTTTTGAAAAATTTTAGATAGTTAACATTCCATGGCTGGATATGAATAGAGTGGTCAAGGAAGGAGCTAAGAATGAGCCAGAATGAGGAAGGAGGGAAGCACTTTTTGAAGCAGGGAGAACATCAAAGGCCCTAAGATGGCCATGAACTTGGTGAATTCTAGGAACAGAAACAAGGCCAAAATGATTATTGTTTGGAGAGCAAAAGAGATTTGAGAGTGGGTCAAAGAGACATTCAGGCCAGGTGACATTGGCTATAGTCAGGGTTCTATTTTAAGCAGGTTTGGAAGCCATTGGAATTCTTTTTTTTAAGATTTTATTTATTTATTTGACAGACAGAGATCACAAGTAGGCAGAGAGGCAGGCAGAGAGAGAGGGGGAAGCAGGCTCCCCACTGAGCAGAGAGCCCAATGTGGGACCCAATCCCAGGACCTTGAGATCATAACCTGAGCAACCTGAGCTGAAGGCAGAAGTTTAACCCATTGAGCCACCCAGGCACCCCATCATTGGCGTTCTTAAATTAGCTTATATTTTTAAAAGATCACTGACAGTGTTATTGAAAATGGACTGGTGTGGGGGTGGTTTGGACCAGGCTGTCGTCCAGGAGTTGGAGAGAAGCACACAGACATAGAATAGGTTTTGGAGATAAAGCCTCTGAATTTGGGCTGGTGGTTAGCAGGACAGAGAATTGAGGATGGTGTTTAGATGTTTTGCCTGATCATCTAGGTAGACTGTCTCTGGTTGTGAGGGTCAGGGTGGGCAATCGAGATGAACCCAATAACAGTCGGCTAATTTATGGTGAGAATTTAAAACTGCCGATCAGACTGGACTACCCTGATGTCCTCTTTCCTGTAAGGGAGCCCATTGGGGAAACTTAATTAGGACCAGAGGTGCTTAGAGGTGGTCGGTCCATCCTGTTTCCCCCACTCTGCACCGCTCTCAGCTGGGCCTCTAGAATGGGCCAGAATCCTCACCCACCCTGGAAGGTGCTAGAGGCCCTGTCACTCACATCCCTCACCGCCAGCTCTGTCAGCAGGAGGTGGTGAAGCCTTGTCCCTCAGAGCAGACAATGGTACAGTGATGCAGGTTTCCATGCTGGGGTGATAGGAAGCGGCTAAGGTAATTGAAGGGGTGGATTTGAGAGATGTGCATGAGAGAAATGATGAAACAGGGCAGCTGGCTTGAGGTCAGGTAGGATAAGGGAGGAGACGTCCTCATGCTGGGATGTCAGTGAGCCTCAGCTCATGTGTGCAAGCGGTGATGGGTGTGTGGTGGGAGAAGTAAAAAGAATGAGTAGCCTTCATGTGTGTATATTCTTCAGCTGATTTTTTAAACTTAGGGTCCCAGTCTGCTCAGTTTTCTTGACATTTCTAAGGGCACTTGCTCACTTAAAAGAGGAATTCAGGGCCCCTCTCTGCCCCCAACCTTTTCCACGATGCATGACCCACATGTTTTCTTCTAAAATAAGATGTGTTCTCACATTAAGCTCATTGCTCGTCTGGGGCAACGCGGTGACTAATGGTGTAAGTAGCAGTCATTTGGCTGCAGTTCCTGGTGCTCACTGACCACCGTGGACAGACAGGATTGTTCTCAGGTGTTTGAGAAAAGTAGACCCTAACCTCAGACCCCGTGGTCATGGTAGAATCCACTGTGTGGAGGAAGGCAACAAATCCCAAATGGTCATTGATGACGAAGAGGAGAGATCGCTTCCTCTCCCGATATCTGCAGTTCGTATAAACACTAACACACATGCAGTGTCTGGTACTTAGAAGTAGGATTCCAAGTAATATATTTTTTTAAATATTTTATTTGTTTATTTGAGAGAGAGAGCGAGAGACACAAGCAGGCAGAGCAGCAGAGGGAAAGGGAGAAGCAGGCTCCACAAAGAGCAGAGATCCTGATGCATGGCTCGATCCCAGGATGCTGGGATCATGACCTGAGCCAAAGGCAGTCTCTTAACCAACTGAGCCACCCAGGCGCCCCAAGATTCTAAGTTATATTTAAATGGAGCATTGTCTTTAAAAAGCTCACTGAGGGGGAAAACTGTGTCAGACTTAATTAAATGCCTCAAAACTTTCCAATGCCTCTGTGGCACTCTTCCTAAAAATAAAATGCTTGACGGATAGAGCTGTCCTTCAGCTTTGTTTAGACAATTAGTTCTCACATTTTGGCACTTAGTAATACTTGCTAAGGTATACTGAGTGCTTACTGTGTGGCAGGCATGGTGCTCAGTATTTATTATCTGCAGGGGTGTCTCTTGGGCTTCACACAGCTGTGAGATGAGATACAGGGATTGTCCTAGTCACTGCATTTTACAGATCAAACCAAGTGAGGTTAGGTGTTTGTCCATGGTCACATGGTGCTGCAGCTGGGACATACACCCAGGAATTCTGGCTTCACAGCTCATTTTTGTTTCTAGCACACAACAGTGTGTAGGTGAATCTTTATTGCTTTTAAATTATTCCTCTTTCCTAGGAAGAGCTACGAGCCATTGCCACCCTGGAGATGTGGCAGTGTCTCTGATGGGCAGGTTCTGGCTTGCCGGAAGCGTCCTTCCTTCCGTGTGACTGTGCCTGGCAAGATGGTGGACAGGAAGATGGGCAGGACAGGGAAAGGGGAGATAGTTTTCTCTACTGGAGTGTAATGAACAAAAATTGCATTAGGTTCCCTGGAGCCTGAATTTATTAAGCTAGCATAGGGTAGAATGTCTGTCAGAGTGCTGTGTTCGAAATTTTGAGTTACTAGAAAGACAGGTACCGTTTCATCTTGAGAAGGGGCTGGGTCCCCAGTGCCCTTGGGACTCCCCTGGTCCTAAAGAGAATTTCAAAGAAGCACAAACATGAGATAGAGAGGTTGCAGTTGATTTAAGCAGAGGGGATGGGCATGGGGAAGAACAACATCTTCTCTACTCATTCTCTTAGCTTTGTTCTTCTATAATTTTTCATGCTGTGTTTGGTGCGCGTGGACACTCCTATGTGGGTGTGTGGCCACTGGGAGGGATTTTCCCACTTCAGCATCTTTATTCATTAAACGTCTGTTGAGTGTCTGCCATGTGCCAGGCACCCGGAGAAGTTTAGAGGAGACCCCAGGGCACATGGTGCTGACTATGGAATTTCCTCACCAGCCAGGTGAGTACACACCTGACTAGGCTTGTTCTGGACCGTGAAGCTTTTTGACCTTTGGTTAGGGAATCTGCAGAAGAGTACGTGTGTGTGGAATGTAAGAAGCAAAACAAATGAATATGGGGGGAGGGGGAGGGAAAACTAAGAAACAGACTCTTAACTATGGAGAACAAACTGGTGGTGACAGGCAGGGGGGGGTGGGTTAAACGGGGGATGGGGATCAAGGAGAGCACTTGCGATGAGCATCGGGTATTGTGTGTAAGTGACAAATCACTAAATTCTACACCTGACATAATATGAACTAATAATCCTCTAACTGATATTAACACTTTGATTTAACTAACGTGAGTTGAAATAAAAATTGGGGTGCGGGGGAGGGTACTGCCTGTCTTCCTGTTATTTATCGTGAATGTTTTTTCTTCAGCCGAGAGCTTAGGGAGTGAACAGCTTTAGTCCTTAGAGCAATCCTCAGCTGGGGCAAACCATGCACATTCTTACTTGCAAATCCTGGTCAATCAAGCCATCTCTCAGCCAGCCTGGTTTTTTACTTGTTCTGCTGCCAAAAAAACCATTCAGCAGAGGCCCTGCTCGGGTGGGCAGGGCCCCAGAACAAAACAGTGCTGCTCCTGTTTACATCCTCTGCCTGAGCCACCCCTTTCTCTGGAGCGGGCAGGATTTCCTCAGGAAGCTGTCCTGGTGGAGGGTGGGCCAGGCTTAAGCAGGATGTGATGACACTAGGGCTCCCCACCGGCCCCCGCCCTCTGAGAGCTGCGCTGAGGTCAAGCCTAGATCTTGGGTCCACCCTTTCCAGTCTGTAAGTTCTAAGGCCTGTTCTGCCCGCCGGAGGGGGACGGTGGCGACGGATTGGGTTTGTGTCCCCCTTGCACGTGGGTTCTTTTCCCTATTTCATTCTCACTCATGGTACTGGGATGAAAAGCTTGGGAGGAGCACCCCTCAGGGGCTCTAGAGCAGCTGTGTCAACACTTCCAAGCCCCAGCATTTCCTGAGGTGCCACGGGCCCAGTCACTTGAGGGCTGCTGGGTTCACGGCGGGCCCAGCTTCAGGAAGAAATGATGGGCCAATGTGTTTGGCCTGGCTGAGCCCTCAGGTATATGTTTCCTCATATGTGGTCGAGTGAATCATTCCACGGACACCTCTGCAGCTTGGGGGTCCTGCAGGGCTAACTGATACTCATTTTTATTTAAAAAGTGTAATGGGAGGGGCTGTCTTGTGTGGAGGCCTCAGGAGAGGCCTGTATAATTTAAATCAGCGGTAAGGTTATCTAAGGTTTGTTATCTGCCCAACTGCTCCAAGCCCATTTTTCTGAAGTGAAGTCAGGTTTTGGAGCAGGTCTTCATGGATTTGAAGTCTGGGTTGATGCTTTTTAGCCAAGTGACAGTGAACACGTCTGTCACCTCCCTGAGTGTCTACACGCTCACTAGGGTCATACCATTAATATAAGCTATGTTAGGTCTTGTATGTTTTAAGTGAAATAACATATGGGAACACCTAAAGTACGTGATATAGCCATGTAGATGTTCACTAAATATTAGTTTCTCCCCAACTCATCCTTCCAGCCTCCCCAACACACCTGCACACGCTCACACATGCCAGATTCTTTTTTTTTTTTAAAGATTTTTATTAGAGCACATGTGCACAAGTAGGGTTAGGCACAAAGGGAGAGGGAGAAGCCAGACCCCTGCTGAGTGGGGAGTCTGACATGACCTAGAGCTCCTGTCTGGGGCTCAGTCCCAGGACCTGGAGATCATAACCTGAGCCAAAGTCAGACGCTTAACCGACTGAGCCACCCAGCCACCCGTCTGCCCCCCCCCCCCCCGCTAGATTCTAGCATCAGCATTTTTCTACAAACTTGATCAAATGTAACAAAAGCAGATCATTTTAAAGGCACCTGTGTGACGCACGAAGCTCCATGTTGTTAGTCTGGAAGACTGCTGAACTTTTATTAAATGCCTACCTGTGGGACCATGTGGTGGGCACTGCCCAGCATTACAGCTGTGCTGCATTGAAAGAAGATTGCACACTGGCCTGGCTGGTCCGTGCTGAAGAGGTCGCCACCCTCACCATGCATATGTGAGACAATCAGGGATATCAGATGCACTCCAGGCAGAGCGACTGCACAAACACTGAGGGAATATGCATCATAGGAGAGATAGGCCTATAGATAAATTCCTCTGCTATGAATGAGAAAAAGGGTGTTTTGGAATCTGGGTTTATCACTGGTTTTTCAGCTTCTCCTTCTTATTTGTTATCTGTAGTCCTATCTGCTTCACCCATTGAAACTGTTTCTACCTCGACACAGGGGATTTCATTACGACACCAGGAAATATTTTAAGCCGGACAACCCAGGGTGGTTGGTCGTGATATTCCAGAACATTGTAAGTGACAATGGCAATTATTAATGACAAGAGCAATTATTTATTGAGCTCTGAGTGCCAGACATTATGTTGAGCACTCTGCATGGCTTAGTACTCCCATCTATTCAGCATTGTTGTCTTGTGACCAGGTGCTTCCAAGGCACGAGGAAATTTAATAACTTACCTTTTGGAGGTTAGAGATCGGCATATTAACAATGGTGCCAAACTGGTTCTTTTCCCTTTCCAAAAAAAGAGGAAGAAACCCTAAAACAAACAAAACCAAGAAAATCCTCCACAAAAGTTGATAAAATAATCTCTTAATAACAAATAACTTTTTCTTTCTTTTATAAGTGGAAGGTGGAGGTGAGGAGGATTACAAGGATAGAGAAAATGATCCTTCAGACGTCTACTAGATAAAGTGTTCTGAGGTTTTTTAAGTTTATTTTGACATCTTTGATTAAAAAACAGATTGTGGAATATGGACTAGATCCATTGCAATTCTAAGAAACAAATAGGAGATTAATTATTGGAGATTCAAGGGTGGTTGGCAAGATTTTGAATCAGGAGGAAATTCACACAGAAGCAGTCTGTGGAAAGTTTGTAAACATTTGTTACCGCGTTCTAGTCCTGGAGTTAACCACACTGGAAGTTTTTACCCCAGGCTTTTTCTTTTCTTGTCTTTTGCCATCTTGGTTTCCTTCTGTTAAATTCTCTCTCTGCTTTGGAGATATTTAGGGTCTCTGGTCTTATAAAAAATACATTCCAGCTAATAAGGTATTTTTTTTAAAAGATTTTATTTATTTATTTGACAGACAGAGAGATCACAAGCAGGTAGAGAGGCAGGCAGAGAGAGAGGGGGAAGCAGGCTCCCTGCTGAGCAGAGAACCTGATGTGGGGCTTGATCCCAGGACCTTGAGATCATGACCTGAGCTGAAGGCAGAGGCTTAACCCACTGAGCCACCCAGGTGCCCCATAATAAGGTATTCTTAAAGGAAGACCTCAACAGAAGAATGACAGCAAATGAAGTTTTATAATGAAAAAATAATGGGTGAAGTATATGGCCGGTGCCTCACATTTAGTATCTCTCCTTGGTTGTCTCCTTAAATGTTGTTGTCAGAATGCCAGCCTCATGGAATGGCTGTAATTCTCTTTTTTCTTCCATATTTTATACCTTTTAGTGGTTTTGTTGCCATCAAGAGGGGGCTGGGAGAGAAGTGCCTCTTGTCACTGGGCAGATGTTTTGGAAAAAATGAAGCGAGGTTGAAATTAACTGGCATGCCTTTTTAGATATTTTCCTGAAATATTTCTATGGAAAATCAATTTAGTTTTTCTGCATTTTTGCCTCTGCATGTCACATCAGGCTTCTGCAGCTGCACTTGTCTGTGGGGAGGTGGGAACAGGATCTGACCCCAGAGCAAGGGTGCTTTATGGGTTCTTGGTGCTCACAAATAAGGAAAGGCAGGAATGGGGGCAGGAAGAAGTCTATTCATCAGTTTATCCAACACCTGTGCTCTGTGACCAGGAAGGTGGTGAAGAACCTGCAGTGGGAGAACAGTTAACTCTAGTGGCCTTTTGAGAATCTTTATTATCTGCATTTATGACCTGGTTTGCTGATGGAGATTAGAAGGTCTTATTCTGGGCTATTCATCAACAGAACCAATTTCTCCGCTAGGAATTCACAGAACATTCTTTCTATATGCAATACCAAGAAGTATTTGGAGTTTTCAAGCTAGCTCTACTATGACCTAGATAGATACAGAGACTGTCTTGACATATCCCTCACTCATTTTTACAAAATGGAATACTATGGACACTTCTTTTCGGACTTAATGAAAATGCTTAAATTGCAAATTACATGATTGCACATTGCACAAGGAAGCCCAGCATCCCCATGATTTCAGAAACACTGTCATATAAAAACCTGCTCCTGCTGCCATGTTCTTTGACTTTCAGATTTGCAGCCTAGAGCCAGTTCTTTGAAAGGCTTCTCTATATAGGTGAAATAATTTTCCCTGGGTAGTGGCTGTTTTGCAATATTACGCTTACTACATTTGACTTTCTCACATTAAAAAACTAATAAACTACATAAACATAAAAGTGCTATAAGTGTTCAAACCAACACCTCTTAGGAGTTTGTTTTTAATAAGCTTATGTAATTAACACCTTGAACTATATACTCCATTTGTTTCTTTTGAAACCATACAAAGAGAACAGGATGGTACACATACAGAAGGCACTGGCATAGTTAATATTGGCTTTTTAAATTATGATGAAGTCATGGATGTTGTAGAAATTAAACCTTGCCAGTTACTTTTAAGTCTGAGAACTGAAGAGTCGATCCATTACTGAGAGAAAAATAAATCGGAACATAAAGCAATATATAAGTTGTTTATATTCCTCTTCCCAAGGGCCCGAGCATAGTGCCTGGTACAGTGCTTGCTGACTGACAGTTTTACTCCATTCATTCATTGATCCAGTAAATTTATATTGAGATTCTTCTAGACACTGTCCTGAGCACTGAACAATGAACCAAACTTAGAAAAAAATTCTGCCCTTAGGGACCTTACACTTTAGTTAGGGCACGGGACTAAAACAGGCATGAGATAATATGCCAGTGAGTTTAGATGATGAGAAGTAGGGAGGAGAGAAGAGTAGGCAGAGGACGGGTCAGAGACTCCTTGATGGAGAGGCGGGTCGCCACTGTAGCTAGGGCATTCTTGGGAAGAGGGTTGTTGAGTCACTTCTGTGGCAGGTGAGGGAAGAGCAGTGAGGGCCGACAGAGGAGCAGGTCCCCGGGCCAGGTTAGCTGGTAGGTTTTGGAGTGTTGGAGGAGAAGCAACATAGCCGGTGTGGCCAGGCAGTAAACCTGAGAGGCTCCGGATGGGGCATGAGAGAAGTGGGGCTGAGCACAGATGCTGTGGACCTTTCAGTTCATGGGGGAGGGGTGGGTACAGCCTTTACTCTGAGGGGGACTGGAGTGTGAGTGAGGCTTTTGAGTAGAGGGCCAAGGATCTGACTTAGGTTCAAACAGGATCTCCCTGACTGCTGTGTTTAGAGGGTGTCTGGGGTGAGGGGGAGGCAGTCGAGTGTTTGATGTCCCAGAATAAAAATGGAGCTGCTGCATTGGGCTTTGCCAGTGGAAAAACACAGCCCATCCTGACAGAGTCAGCATTAAAAACAACAATTCGGGGACCCCCTAAGAGACTTGTTAGTACACTTTTTTGGTGGCTTTTCCTCCACAGCATGGCAAACAATTAAAATAAAAATGTATCCACATCACAGAGAAAAAAAGTGAAATTGCTCTTTTTTATAGAGCAACTGAGGAGCGTAAAAAGTGTAGGTAGGTGGTAGACATGTGATTAACCTATAAATCTAATAGCTTGGATAGGAAGGAGGAGGGGAGGAGGAGGGGTCCAGCAAGCACTGACCTATCCAGTCGTTAAAAGTAACAAGATTTGGCTGATAAGTATGTAAAAATGTTCATTCTTAAGTAGTAAGTGAATTCCTCTTTAAGAAAAATTGTGTGTTAGAAATATAAACATTAGATGTTATGAAAAAGCCAGTGGTGATATTAATAAGTTCTCAGCTCGTGAGCAAATTGGAAAAACGAACATTGTCAATCTCGTGATAAGTGGCTTGGTAGAATGATGTAAATTCATGTCAGGTAGGTTGTTTTGTTTTGGTGCTTTTGGGCCTAGGATGCCTGTCAAGTTTACCCTGTAACTCTGTATAGAATATGGTACAAAACAAATAAATTTCATTCTCAACTTCCAAGGTGTTTTTAATCTAGGACTAAGAAGAGATCCATGTGCCAAGGATGCTTTCTCAGAGATCTTTCACATTATATTCTTGGCGAATGGAAAAGTCTTTTATGGTGAAAATTGAGATCACCTTGAGGGGAAGTGATGTAATTAGGAAAGAGCTTTTCTTCCCAAAGAATTGAAATAAAAGTATGGCCTTTGAGTCATGTACTGTTTTATATGGGTACATTCACAGATGGACAGACACCCAGATCCAGATCCCGATAATACTCACCTGTGTGCCAGGAACGAGAAGGAGGATTTTGCATGGCTGACCTTCTCTGAATCTGGTTTTTCCTATAGGTTATAGGTCAGAATGTGTATAGGGTGAAGCCAGCAGATTTCCCATTCATCCCACATGCACAAGTGGGCTTTGAGTCCTTAAATGAAGTCCTTAGAGCAAGGAGTATTGTTGTGAGCACCCTTGAGCTCAAGGGAATGGATGGAAGAGCAGATAGCGGAAGCCAGGTTGTGAAATGTGCTTGAGGAGGGTTAGGTGTGCAGTGGAGAGTTGTTTTGGGATTACTTGGAGTTTTTTCCAGGGCATTGTGTGAATTGGTTCCTCCCTGACATTGGAAAGAAAACACCCAGTTGGTGTCACGTGATCGAAGGGCCCTCAAATAGCTTCTAGAGTATAGGAACAGAGGGGTTTCCATTTGGCTCATCAGGGCTCATTCCCACCAAGGGACTGTGCCTGTTTCCTTGGCCACAGCATTGGTCTTGTATTTGCTCTCTGACACTACCTGCCCCAGCAGCATTCCAGGTGTGTTTTCCTCCTGGTCTCCCTGGTGGGAATTGGATGGGGAGGATTCAGGCCACTATGGTCTTGATCTCTTCAGTGCCTCTTTATATAGTCATTTCCAAACACTGGCCTTTTCTGTCAGGGTGTGAGAAGAACATAAGACTTTAGGGACCTTGAGCCCCTTGCACGAAGGAACTTTCCCCGTTAATCTTTTTGGTGTAAGAATCTTCTATCGGGTTCCAATGAGATCCACGCCCATCTGCATGTTAAGAATGGTCAGCGATAAGTGGAAATAATCAGGAATCAGTTCCTCTCATGAAGAATCCTCCACTTGGGTTTCCTTCTTTCTCTATTTCCTGTCCTGCCATGTCTCCACACCGACTCTTCAGCCAACCAAGTAGCTTTTCCTCTTGGAACAGGTGCGGCTGTCCCCTGACTCCAGAAAATTATATGTATTTGTTGTCCCTTCTGCCTGGAGACATATTCCTCATCCCTTCACCTTGTTCTTCTTTTGTTCTTCTTTCGAATGATGTATTTCATGCTCGAATGTCTCGTTCACTAGACTCACTTACTGCTCTCAGGTTGGTGGGGACAGAGACTGAGACTAAAAGCTCATCATTACGTATGAAAATGCCAAATGAATGTTATGGAACCATCAGTTCTGTTGAATTCATTCCTTCCTACCTTTATGCACCACACAGACACTTCTTAGGTAAAGTAGAGGCTGAGTATCACTGTGATGGTGTCAGGTGCTGAGGTTGCAAAAATGAGTAAGACCCAGCTCCAGCTTTCAAGGACTGTGAAGTCTCCTGGGAATAACAACCGTGTAAGCAAGTAAACGTCACTTTAAAAGATGCCTTAAAATGGAAAACTTCAAATAGACACCAACATAGCATATTTTAAAGATCTCCCATTTCCCAGTGCTACTATTAATTGGTGATGGCCAGTCTTGTTTCATCTATACCTGCATCCACCTCTTCCCCTTGCCTCCATGACTTTATTTTTTTTTTAAAGATTTTATTTATTTATTTGACAGACAGAGATCACAAGTAGGCAGAGAGGCAGGCAGAGAGAGAGGAGGAAGCAGGCTCTCTGCTGAGCAGAGAGCCCGATGCAGGACTCGATCCCAGGACCCTAGGATCATGACCTGAGCCGAAGGCAGAGGCTTTAACCCACTGAGCCACCCAGGTACCCCTCCATGACTTTAAAGCAGACTGTTGACGTCAGATCATTCCATTTGTAGATGAAATGTGTGATTGGCAGTGATGCAGTGAGAAGGCCCTGTGTCGTGCCAAGTCCATTGTGAAGCATGGGCTGCTGTCTGCAGGGTCACTGGGTGAAAGAAGGTGTTCAGCAGAAGAAACAGCACGGAGGAACAGGGATGATAGAGTATGGCATGGACTGGTTTGATCTGGCCCAAAGTGGTGTATGGATAGGGAGGTGGGAGCCATGGGACAAGTCTAGAAAGGCAGACAGACCAGATAAAAAGGCTCTAGTTTTGTATTGTATACAACAGACTGACTTTGTCAAATCCTCACTGGGAGACACTTAGGGCTTTCAAGACCTATATTTTATTTATTTATTTATTTAATTTATTTTTTAAAGATTTTATCTATTTATTTGACAGAGATCACAAGTAGGCAGAGAGGCAGGCAAAGGGGGGGGCGGGGGCAGGCTCCCCACTGAGCAGAGAGCCCGACGCAGGGCTCGATCCCAGGACCCTGGGATCACGACCCGAGCCGAAGGCAGAGGCTTTAATCCACTGAGCCGCCCAGGTACCTCTCAAGACCTATATTTTAAAAGTCACAGTGGGCATGAGATCTAGAATGGGGTTTGTAAATGAGATGAGATTGGAGAGAGGGCAAGGACCTGGTAAGTTTTGTCCACCACTTGAAACACAGCTAGGATTAGGATGGAGAGACATTTTGAGATACTTGCGACATGGAGAGGTATTGAAGAAAAGATGTTATACTGACATTGACTTATTAATGACACATTAGTATAATTAGTTCTGTCAGACATAGTGACCTCTTTGAGGGTAAAGGGATGACCCCTGAGATTTTGGTGTGGAGGAGCTGCTTGAGACTAATCTCTGGAGTACCGGAATCTGGCATGGAAGTTTGGGGAGCTGAAGAGTTCCTATTGAATACATAGGAAGAAGAAGCATAGGCATTTGTCCGCAGCTAAGGAGGTGAAGAGTTTTGAGAGTTATCAAAGTAGAAGTTAGGGGCATCCAGGTATGCATTATGGGCCATTTGGTCAGTGTCCTGGGGCTTGCTGGCCATCTGAATTGTTATTGATAACACTATTTAGGCAATACTTACCAATTCTTAAAAATGTGGAACTTTGGGAGCATCACCAGAAAGGAATTTAGTTGACAGTGAATGGTTACAAGTACGAATCCTATTTGTCAGTCTTGATCAGGTCACCAGGACTTCTGAATCTCTCTAAGGAAATCAGCCATGATGGTCAAGTCCAGTTCTGATTCCATTTATTATCATGGTCCTCACTCTTTGCCCAAGCCACAGCAGAATAGAATTTTCTTAAAATATGACAAATTCAAATATCATACAAGGTTTAACAACCAGAAATTTCAGGATAGTTTTGAGATTAATCCTTTCCCAATTTCTAGGAATATTCTAGATCACTTCCCTCCACCCCTCACCAATCAGGTCATCATTGGCCAAATGCTTGAGAATTCTCAATATCCTCATGATTATTTGCCAGAGAAAGTGCAGAGTGTGATTCATACTCATTAAAGTCTGTGAATATGGTCAGAAATGTGACTTCATTTCCACCCAACTAGCTCGCTCTGCTGTTCTTTCCAAATCTGTGGTTCTATTAAGCTCAGGGCAATTTAGAAGTGAGAAATGAGTTTAGTCCGCAGTTGCCATCTGCTAAGTCCACATGTCCATTTTGAGTATGAATCTGTACTTGAATTTTTTGGAATAAATTGTCAACGTTCCAGGCATTTCCCTTCATTTTCGAGTTTTGAATCTTCCTGTGAAATGTTCTTTTGAGCCACTGACAGCTCAGCAAATTGGATCTTTCAGGGCCTTTAATTCCAAAAATACCTTAAACAAAGCGTGCAGACCAGGAAACCCCCTCAACAGGTGTCCACGACTTAACCATATGACCACAGTGAAATAAATTAAAGACCACACTTTGCTTTTCTATTAATAATAATCGTTCATGTTTCCTGATTTTATATTGTGTACATAGCACCAGCAGAACACCTGGAGTGTCACAGGTGTTTGACAAATATTATTTGAATTAATGACATACCTATTAGGTATTGATTGAAGAGCATAGTAATTATCTAGCCGCAGTCACTTTCTCCATTATACCTGACAGTTAACATGATGTTTCTCTCTCTCTCTCTCTCTCTCTCACACACACACACACACACACACACACACATACACACACAAAATCCAGGAGGGATACAGAGGAGGCCTTTTTTTAAAATCCCATTTTATTGTAGCTACGCCTCTCCATGGTCAGGAAACAGAGTTCTCGTACTTAGACTGAGCTTTCCACATTCCTTCTGAGCTCATAATCACAGATTTTACTCTCACTGTGAATGAGATTCTGGTAATCACATTTTTGCTCAAAATCTCAAGCCTTTCGTACCCTTAGGTCAAGCAGGCTGCACTGGGCCTGAGGGAGGAAGATGAGAAGAAAAGCCCATGTTTCTGCCGTGACCTTAGATCTGTCCAACCTCTGATGGCATTTCCCTAAGAAAACAGGGAGCACGAGAAGAGAAAAAGGGAAAGCCATAGGGAAGTATCTGCTTGTCTAAGTGAACTGAGGAGGAAGGGTTGAGGGTCAGGAGGAGTCCAGTGGGCCACATGGTTCTCGAATAGACTCCTGAGTGGGAGTCCCGGCAGGAGTGCCCCCTGGGAGGCAAAGTGCCCTCAGTGACTTTCATCCTTTTCGTCATATATTCCCTGGAAGATACAGTTTACATTGTGATCAAGTATGATCATACATAACCAAAGCAAACATGGTAGGAAACAGTATCTTTGCTTCATGTGCTGCACGCCACCCTTCTCTGTCTTCTGGACTGTTCTGGGCGATGCTGTGCAATGTCATTTCAACAAATGCTGGGCTCAGATGTCTCCATTTATCGTAGGACTCTGCTGGCTTAGCACTGTGTCAACCCAGAAGCCAGAAATGAATCATAGCTGCCATGTCTTCTAGACTGATGGTTGATGGTGGGTGGCGGGTCTTCATGGCAGCTCCCACGTGGTCTCTGTCCACTCCCTTGCTTTGTTGGTGTGAGGTGGTGCCCAGACCTGCCATAAGTCCAGGTCCTGCCAGATCTCCTTCTCCTCCTGAGAGCCTTGAGCCAAGTGTGTGTGTAGGTCTGTTGCAAGGAGCCCTAGCTTCTCTCACAGGTCACCCACGGTGTCAGGGCTTCGGCTGGTGAGAAACAGATGCAGATTTTAGTTGTCTTTGTGCCATTTCAGTGTTCTTGGGGGATCATCTCTAGATGGCCCTTGATCTGCTGGGGAAATACCAGTGCAGTTGCTTTTCCATTTAGAAATAGGAAAGAACTTAGAACTTAACTTACACTTGTGTTTATCTCATTTAAAATGCCTATTTCTGCGTGCATCTTTAATGTCAATAGATATAATTTATATTAATAAGTACTTAAGACTTGTAAGTAGATATATATATTTAAAAATAATTATCTTATATTATGAAAGTTCCATGGCCCAGTTGTTGTTGTTTATTTTTGGTTTTGGGCTTTATGTTTTTTTGTTTGTTTGGTTTTTGGGTGTGTTTTTTTTTTGTTGAGAGTGTTGGGAAGGAGGGAGTGGTCAATGCTGCCTGCCTGGGGCCCTTCCTTCTTCAGGAGTGGATTTATGTTAATCAGAGACCTTAGAGAACCGGATGATACAGAATAGTGAGGGCCTTGGGCACCAAAGTCATATTTGCCAAAAGAAGAATTAGACATAGGGCCTGGCAAGTTCTTGGTGTTTTTGGAGAGGAGCAGTGGAAGATGTGAGATCAGTCCTCTGGCCACCTGCAATGTGGGTGTGCCCCCAGGGCCTTTGCATCACCACCAACATGATCTAATATTGTCCTTTAGTGTGTATTTTTGGTTGTCATGTGTAAAAAACTTTTTTCTGAGACAGACTATATTCCAGCTCCAACCATCTTTCAGAAATGCTGGGAGTGATACCTCAGAGAAAGCTATTTGAGATCATTATCTATTCAGTGAATTTCTCCATAATGACATGGCAGGGTGGGATAACAGAGCTGGTGCAAACAGTGACATTGTTAGTGAGTTGGACAGTTCACTAGTCAGGGCCAGGGTCCCCAACAAGAAGATATGGAGTTAGTCATGAAGTCTTAGAATATAGATAAGGTTCAGTGACATAGAGTTAGGAGCCAACGGACAAAAAAGAATTCTTGAGATGTCTTTGGTGCAAAAAGGTGGTTTATTAAAGCACAGGAACAGGACCCATGGGCAGAAAGAGCTGCTGCCCCAGGGTTGTGAGGAGTGGTCTATTATATGCTTGCAAGTTGGGAGGGGGTTAGGGATGCATAAGTCTCTAAGGAATTTTGGAAGCAAGGTTTCCAGGAGCTTGAGGGGCTAGCTGTTGTTGGGGAAAAAGTTATTCATCACCAGTAATAAAACCTTTTTGTGAGACCCTTTAGATGTATAGCAGTGGGCCATATGCTTGGGAATGATTGTCAACAGTATCCTGGAGGGTTTAGAGATAAAGGAAGTTTCTAAGGGAATTGTTAAAGTAGACTTACAGGATCCTGGTTGAGGGTAGGGGTCAGTCAGGCTAGGATTGCCCTTTGCCCTTAGCAAAGCCTTAAGGTGGGGGTAGTTGAGTCTCTAGAGGAGTGCCACTCTGCCTGTTTTAAGGGCTTGTCAGTGGGTAAGGAAATTTAATAATTTTTCTTCTGCCTTTTTGTTCCACATCATTCCCCCCTAAACAGTTTTGATCCTTAAATATTTAAGGTTGTTGAGGGTGAAAGGTCGCATCTTCTGTAACTTCTTCCTGCTGAATAAGGGCATAGACCTGTCCCTACCTACAGGTTAGTATTGGTCAGTTGAGGAATGTGTAGGGGAGTTATGAAAGACGGAGGCGAAGTAAAGAAGTGTCTCTGTGTGTGGTAAGGGTCATCTGTGGACGTGAAGTCATTACAGCAATGAAGTCTCAGCACCACGGAGAGAAACACTGAACAAGGCAACACATTAAGATTAGTAAGGCTGGAAGAATGAGAAGTCCAAAAAAGAGATCGTTAGTCGTTGACCATAGTCCTCCTTTAAACCAAGAGCTTAACCAATCACTGAGAGAGAAAGAAGGATTTTGTAGAGTTTGTTTTGGGTATTCATATCTTGTATTATAGTCCAATGACATTTTTGTGATAATCTGGGATGTACACACACATTTTGTTTTGATGACTGTACATGTGCCACCCTCTGCCGCTGTTAGGACAGCTAAGGCTGTTCTGTTTTGTAAAACTGCTTTACATATTTGTGTTTCAGTTATTTGATAGAGAAATGCTATTTTGAGTATCACTAAGGTCTTCAACCATGTACTTGTTAGTAAGACCTTTCATGTGTCAAACAACACCCTCCAGTCCCAAAGGGGGAACAAAAATGGATGTTAGTTGGTCACCAATGAGATACAGATATGAGAGTTTGCTATGACACTATAGATAAGGAAACTCAGTTATCCTGCCACACACTGACATGCAACACTTTAACAGCCAGAACCAGCCCGTAACATACCAAACAAGCAAGCCTAATTAGTCAAGACTTTGTTCAAGATTTAAATCTTAAGGAAGTTTGTTAAAACCTTTTAAAGCACATGCCTAAATAGGATTAGGGATGTTAAAGATCTGATAAAACAAAACATAGAAACTGGTTTTTCTGGGTAGTCAAAGAGAAAAATATTTACATTTTCTTCTTAACAGCAGATCAATTAATCTAAGAAAACTTTGTCTCTTTTGAACAGAGAGAAAGCAGACTTTCTATACCAGTGTCTTTTTAGAGTTTATTTCAATCTTTGTCCATCCTGACCATACCTAAAATTCCATTCCAAAGATTTCCCTTCACAAACCTTCTACAACTTTCCTTTGCATTCAGGTTTTGTCCCAAGCCATTTCCTTCCAAACAACCATCTCATTCAGGACAAAATTACCTTATTTTCCTTCAACAAAATGCATTCCCATTCCTCATATCTTTCTTACATATCTTCTACTTTTCCACATAGAGTTGTTTCCCTGATTTCCATCAGTCATAGTTACAGTCAGCAGAATTTTGTACTCTTAGAAACACCTTAACATCTAGTGATGGCTAAGTGTTAACCATTTGTGAACTGTTACAACAGAATTCTTTAAATGGCAAATTGATGAATCAGTTAAGCACAAAACATGTTTACCAACAGTTTTAAATATTCTTAGTTTCTTTGCAGTAAGAAGTCAAAAGCACAAACCTACGTCCATACTCAGAGCTTTAGCACTTTATCCTATTTGGAAAAGATGTCCAAGAAATTTAATTTTGTTTGTCATCCAAGCAAAACTTTAAACTTTCAGGTTACCAAAGACTCTGAAAGCGATCTCAGCATTTACTTATGAAAACTTTAAGACAGACAATGAACCATCGGTCTAGTCATCTTTTTGCTAACAAATTGCAACAGATAATATGAGCTTATTTGACCTTTAGTAAACCTTGATAGAATAAAAGTTTCATGTTTATTGCTGATAACTTAAAAGACATGTTTATCTTAATTAAACCAACAAACTTAACTTAGTTCAAATACTGATTTACGTTCTACCTGGGCCCACTCCACTTTTAATGTTTACCTAAGACACGGGTAGGGGAATCTGGAGTGGGAGGGGTTAGGTCCAGGGGGTGCTCTTCTTGCTCCCTGACCGTGAAGAGAGAAGGAGCCATGGTGCAGGAGGCACCGAGGATGGTGTAGAGGCCAGTCATGCAGGCTGCATTCAAGTTGGTGCAGAAACAGGAGACGAGGGAGACAGAAGAAACAAAGTGCTGCCAGAAGGCAGAGAAAGGGTTCCTGGTTTTAGAGCTCATCAGCCAACAGAGGAGCAGATGCCATGTTTTCCTGCCAACAAGGGGCAAGGGATTAAGCAGTCCATGTCAGGCCAGAGAAGACAGGGAATTTCCCCAAAACAAAGGGAGTTTCAGCAGCTGCTTGGGAATATTCCTTAAAGTCTCTGTCCCGAGTTAGGCTAACCCCAGTTGGTTCTAGTGATAGCCATTAACATGGGAAATGGGTGAGGGAGAAGCCCCCACATCTATTAGGAGGAACTTAGAGAGATAAAGTCATAGTCCCCTTTGCTAGGGATGGCCTGTGTATCCTCCAGCAACCTAGGTTTACTAGGAGAAGGCCTATTTAGATAATTATCCAATATGTCAGGAGGGAGTTTACTAGCTGACCCATTTGGGCAAACACATTTTGCAAAAGGCCCTTAGGTCAGGGTCCTGGTGTAGAGCAGGGAAGGCCTAGGTATGAGCAATGAAGGTATCGTAGGTCCATTTGCCCTGTTTCCTGCAGAGGAGATCTAACTGATAGATCCCACTGTGGCCATGCAGTGTTACAAGAGCTCAGTCCTTCCCCAAGTTTTACAATGCAATTTGTTTCCAGTAGATTAAAAGGGCATGCCAAGGTAGAGTCCTTGAGAACCGAAGAAGCCTACTGAGGCCATGCTCCCAGAAAAGTAAAGAAGGTCCATTACCAAATCCCCCCCAAACTCCTGGGTGGAGTCCCACCCAGGATGTGTCAGAGGTTCCCCCGTGTCAGAAGCAACCGGAGGCGTCCCTAACACAAGACATCGCTATTGATCACAATCCTGCCTTTACTGGGAAGGCATTCCTGCCATAAAAGGCCCTGGAGAGATGCGGGCGCTCCTCTCCTTCCCCATCACATCCTAGGCTGCTGATCCTGGTGAATGGACTAAAATACCATGCCATGCCTTGCCATTGTCTGCCCTGAAGCTTGTGTACTGTTCTCCCATTTTAACCCATGGAAAATACTAGAAAAGTTTTGCAAGGGGAAATTACCCAATTTCGTAGCTCTAAGTAGTTAGTACTTAGCACTTAGCACTGCCAAGAAATAGTAAAGACTGAAATCCATCATGGTCTAAGCGACTTTCTAACAAATGTGATCCTTACAGCCAACTTCCCTTATAAACATCCCCAGTTGCATTTTATTTCAGTCGGGTACTGTTTTCAGCCGGTTCCCTGTGGAGTTCCCATGGCCAGAAGTGGCTAGACCAGGGATGTGGAGGGGATCACATTAGGTCAATCAGGAGGAAACGTCACATGGGAGTCTTAAGATTGGCAGCCGTCCTGGTGACTTAGGTGGCTGTCCCGTGCCCAAGACAGACAACTTTGTATAAAGAACAGAAATAAAGAGGGGGCATCAAATTTCCATTCTGGCCAGGCTACTAACTTCCAGCTAAAAGGCAGACGTTCTCCTTCCCATAGAGTAGCCACAGGCTAGAGGACTACAGCCTAAGCAGTCAACGTTAAAGTGTTCCAGTAAGACCATACTCCTTGAAAAGCCCCAGAAATGAAAGTCAAGGAAGAAGAGAGAAAGTACTTAACCAATTTTGCACCGAAGCTCAGAGTCCGGATGTAAAGACTCAAAGTCCCTTCATTTTCACCAAATGATGAAGTCTTAGAATATAGATAAGGCTCAATGACAGAGTTTGGAGCTGACGGACAAAAAAGAATTCTTGAGATGTCTTTGGTGCAAAATGGTGGTTTATTAAAGCACGGGGACAGGACCCATGGGCAGAAAGAGCTGCTGCCCCAGGGTTGTGAGGAGTGGTCTATTATATGCTTGCAAGTTGGGAGGGGGTTAGGGATGGCATAAGTCTCTAAGGAATTTTGGAAGCAAGGTTTCCAGGAGCTTGAGGGGCTAGCTGTTGTTGGGGAAAAGGTTATTCATCACCAGTAATAAAACCTTTTTGTGAGACCCTTTAGATGTATAGCAGTGGGCCATATGCTTGGGGATGATTGTCAGCAGTATCTTGGAGGGTTTAGAGATAAAGGAAGTTTCTAAGGGAATTGTTAAAGTAGACTTACAGGATCCTGGTTGAGGGTAGGGGTCAGTCAGGCTAGGATTGCCCTTTGCCCTTAGCAAAGCATTAAGGTGGGGTAGTTGAGTCCCTAGAGTAATGTCACTCTGCCTGTTTTAAGGGCTTGTCAGTGTGTAAGGAAATTTAATAATTTTTCTTCTGCCTCTGTGTCCCACATCAGTCAGGACAGCTAAGATCGAACAGCATGGACACCTGGTTTTGCAGTTGAGACAGGAGCACGCTAGCATTCATAGAAGTGACTTCTACAAAAACATCCCAAAATAAGACAATTAACTATAGAGCATTTGTCCCTATAACAGCCAAGGGACACTTAAGACATAAACCGATAGATGTCAGCAAAAAAAAAAGAAAAGAAAAGAAAAGAAAAAGAACATCAGTACGTGGACATTAACCGAGTAGATACACAGATACGTCACCAGAGCCCTGATTGGTAGGACTCACCACACCTGATTGCTTAAGATAATATTGCAAAAGAGCTCATAAAACCCCCTAAATTAGACACTCCAGGGGTAACCCTGTCTGGTCCCCTCACTCTCTGGACATTTTATACTTTTTTTAAAAAATATTTTATTTATTTATTTGACAGACAGAGACCACAAGTAGGCACAGTGGCAGTCAGAGAGTGAGAGGGGAAAGCAAGCTCCCTGCTGAGCAGAGAGCCCGATTTGGGGCTCGATTCCATGACCCTGGGATCATGAACTGAGCCGAGGGCAGAGGCTTTAACCTACTGAGCCACCCAGGTGCCCCTGGACACTTTATACTCTTGCTCAATAAACTTTGCTGTGCTGCCCACCACTCTTCATCTGGTCTGCTTCTTTATTCTTGGAAGCAGCATGATCAACAACCGCGGCACTGAAGGCAGACAATTCCTATAACAGCATCTCACGGATTCAGTGAGGCTGAACAAGGAAACCAGAATTAAAATCTTTTTTATGGTCGTAGCAATTTCACCTGAAAGGTTGCTGAAAGTGTTTATCACCTCAGAATCTTTAAACAAGCTAATTAAGAATGAAAACACATTGTGAAGACGTTCAAGAAATCAGGCTTCGTTGCTGTGTAGTGATTTCTTTCCGTGGATTTAGTTTGTAGGGAACCGATGTACTGATGTATTGCTCTGTCCCTCTACAAAACAATAGGAAGCAATGTAAATATAACGTATACTTTATATTAAGGAATGTATATATATATATATATTTGGATTTATTATTATAGACAAGAGAGACACACTGAATAAATGATTCAGGAGACTTCTCTTTCTCTTCCTCAAAGTTGGGAATTGAGTTTTCCCTCTGGGCTCTGTCTTTATAGATACATAAAATAGCAGGACCACAAGTTCATTTGCATTTATTTGCATGTGATCTGCATATAGCTATACAGATTACATTGTATTTCCTGGTGTTTTCAGGATTTTTTTTTCTTTTTCCTTTTTTTCCTCCCTTAAAGATTGTCAAGATATCTGAACCATAAATGACATCTGGGAAAGAAGAGAGCAAAATAACAGAAGTTAATGATACAAATGCTTTGTTTCATAGTACTTTTAGTTTTCACTTCTCCAGAGACAGAAATACATTGGGGTAAATATCAGAAATACTGTTACATCAGTTGTTGAGAGAACAATGCTTTTCTTTTCTCCTTAATTCTAACAGCAGTCTACCGGATGTGAATTGTTCAGTACAAATGCCCCTTATCTCTCTGTTTTTATGTTGGTTGTATAAAAGAGGAGTGTTTGGTATAAATGTATGCTTCAGCTTCGTGGGAAGATTACACAAGATTTGTCTTCCCTTGACCTGCCACTGGGAGTGAGACCACAGATTTAATTTAAAACCATACCAAGTGAAGTAGATGGCCCTATGGAAGGATGTTGTGACCTGGTTTTATAAGAAAAGGAAGGAGAACTTGAATTTGCATGGAGTCTTTTTATTTTTTTAAGTTGAAAATGGGAAAATTCTTATAAAAAGATCATGGGGCACAAAATTTCACAATTTACTTAAAAAAAAAACTTTTAAGGAAATAAGATTTCCCTGTTCCTAAATTTGAACCCATAATACTTAAGTCTGATGCATGGGAACCAAAGGGGGGGAAAAAAGAAGTGAAACAGATTAGTCAAGTAATAACTCTAGAGCAGAAACAATGAACACCTTAAAAGAAACAAAGTTTTAAAAGGAATCTATTTCAGTGTATTTAGAGAGAGTTTAAAGTCATGGTCTAAAGTTTATTCTGTAACATCAGTGCCTCTTGACATCAGCCTTGTTGAATGTTGAGTGAGATGTGAACTTCATGTTCTCAAAGGAAAGATGCATGAGATATGGTGCTATTAAGCAGCCAGCTGCATTATTTAAATTCCCTGTGGACTGATTTTGCAAACATTTCTGGTAGAAGTGAAGGTTCTGACTGAATAAGTCTGTGCTTTCTCAAGTAGGAACAGGTTGGACAGAAATGGTACAGAGTTTTCCAGGTAGTCCTGAAGGAACATGGGTTTTGAGAGGATAAAGAGAAAATGATCTTGTGGTTGTTCGTTGGTTCCATTTGATGGAGATGAATAGGATTCCTTTCTAGGGATGGCAGACAAGACTTATTTTTTAGAAACATATTCTTCTTAAATTTTTCTTTCTTTCTTTCTTTCTTTTTTTTTTTTTTTTTTTTGATAGAGAGGACACAGTGGGAGAGGGAACACAAGCAAGGGAAATGGGAGACAGAGAAGCAGGCCTCCTGCTGAGTGAGGATCCTGATGCAGGGCTTGATCCCAGGACTCTGGGCAGACACTTAATGACTGAGCCACCCAGGTGTCCCAAAACATGTTTTTTCATTCATTTGGTTTTCTTGGCATTTAAATCATCAAAACTGATGAAAATGGAAATTTGGGGGACTTCTTGCACATCTGGAAAGTAATTTGGGAAAACAGAGAGGCAGCTGTGCCACTCTGGTCCAAATTATCGTCTGCTGAGCGCCGAGTAAGGAGTGGGTAAGCAGCACGTTGCAGGGTGTGAAGCGTTTGCTGTCCCTGGCCCACATTGAGTTGAGCAGCTGCCTTTTTTCTTATGAGCAACAGAAATGTTTTCCAGGTCCCCAAGTTATTGGGGAATTGAGTGATTTGGACCGAGAAAGAGGGACTTAAATTTTCTCACTAGATGTAGAAAACCTTTGATTGACAGCTTGGAAACTTGAGAAGCAAACAGTTGGTTTTGAAGGTGTTGCTTGGAAAAAGGGGACAGAAGGTAATTTGAACAAAGCTATATAAATAATTAAGAATTTTTTTGGAGTAGACTTCATTATTCCAAGAAGTCAGTTGACTGTGTTAAGTTGTAGAGTTCAGCTGGTTATTTTTGAGAAGCCAGAATTCAAAATTGGAGCGGCTTGGCTAGAACAGAACAATTCTTAGTGCCTCTGGGAAAGAAGGCCGGTGGGGTGTGGGGTGGAGATTGAGTTCCATTTAAGAACAGCAAGCCATAGGAAGATGTGCAGCTATAATCTGGAAGGCCTCACACAGATACACTCAGGCATTAGAAGATGTCGGTTTTATATTTGGCCAGAAGTGGCAGGCATGTTTCCCTCCCTGGATGGATGGAGGTGGATGTTTCTGGATGAAGACAGGATAGCATCACCTTCTCAAGAGACTTGACATGACTCTAAAAGGCTTAGGAGGTGCCAGCACCCCAGCGGTGGGGGACCCCAGTGGGCCGTGGCCAAGTCCAGACAATCACTCAGAGAAGCGGGTTCTTGGGTGCTGTGGCTGCAAGTCTGTTCCCTGACCTTCCCGTGCACACTTTGAAGGGAGTGCCTTGGTCTTTCCCAGTATATACCAGGGGCGGGGACTAAGGAAACCAAGGGTCTTGAAGAGAAGGGGGCCCCAGAGGACTTGTTTCTTTGGGGCATAAGCAGAAATGCTAGGTTAACAGAAGGCAGCTGGCCAGGCTGTGGACTCAAGCTCTCACTGCAGCGGGCCCCGAGCTCTCATTCTCCTAGCCCAGGCTGCCGGGAGTAGCCAGTGTCCAGGACTCAGTTCTCCTGGTGCTGGGGCTGAGGTTGGTGGGCTGGGAGAGGACCACTCTGAAGGGAAAGCGGTCACTCTAGGAAGCTGCTGGTTGCTCTTTGGGCTGCCCTGGGCCTCCCCATCTGGGGGCCCGAGCTCCTACCTCAGCCCAGCTGGACCGGGGAGCAGAGGTAAGGTGAAGGGCCCTGAGGTCCAGGCTGGCAAGCTGGGGGTTTATTTTGTCACCGAGTGATAGGGTAGCATGGGTGATTCCCAGGGAAAGGACAGCTGGTCAGCTCTGTTTAGCAAGGTCACTTTGGTGGCTGTGTTCGTGGCAGAACAGACAAAGTAGGGAAACGGACAGGGTTCGTGTGGTTGATTTGAGGAGAGTCAGGGCAAACCGTGGGACCATAATTTGATTTATCATGCTGTATTGCAGGAGCATCACCTTAAGATGCTCTGGTCTGGCCTCCCTCCTCCCCTGCGATTCTGGTTCCAGGCAGTTTGATAGCAGTCAAGCGAAGACCACCAGGCTGACCACCCCTGGACCTTTCCTCAGAGGCCCAGCAGCAGATTTCTTACCTTGACTAGTCATATTTCCCTACTGGAAACTTGACAGTAAACCTACTGAAGAGGGGGTTAGGCTCCCAGCTCCTCTACTGTGTCCTTACAGCCTGTTGTCTGAGATAGACAGATGGACCGGCAGACCGAATGGGAATGACTTTTGCCCAGACATGTTCAAACTCAAACATCTTATTGGTCTTGGAAGAGTTCTTCTGGCCCCTAGCTCTGCACTGGGATTTGGAGGCAATTAACTCAAAGGAGAACATTTTACTGGTGGAAAAGGAAGAGTTTTTTTTTGTTTTGTTTTGTTTTTAAATCATTTCTTTCTTTTTCTCCTGTCCCCTGGTTGCATAAAACTGGTGAATGCGCAGATATGGGATGGAGATTGTTGTGACCCAGGGCTCTTGATAAGGCCTGAAGGTCTTCAGCAAAAAGCCTTGGGGGCGAACTCTGAATTCCACCCTCCCCACCCCCGCCCTTCTTGCCTGGGAGCGTGTCTGGCGGGTTTAGACAAGCATTGCTGTGTGTGATGTGACGGGACTATGCTCTGTAAGCTGGAGCGTGTGGGCACCTTCTAGGCTTGCTCCGAGTTGTGTTTCTTTGGTTGTCTTGGTAGCGCCATTTATTCATACCAAAGAAAGGACAGGTTGGGAGGTAAAAAGGGAAGGGGAAATGTTTCTCTGAATGAATGAATGAACAGAACAAATGGCATAATTTACAAATGTAGGCAGCATTTGGCCTCGCGAATATGTTCAGACGTGCACTTGGGCATCAAGTCGCCAAAGGGAAGACTATAGTCTGAAATATTATCTTGTAGTGAATATTAGGAGCTAATAGTCCTGTGGGCCAGGTGGACTGTGTTCCTTCATTAGTTCTCTCTACGTGATAGGTACTCAGTGCTCTAGAGTTATCGAGATGGGGAAACCTGCCTCTGGCCAGGAGCTGTTAGGGGTCGCAGAGCTGAGTGTGGACCCAGGAGGGTGGGTTCCAGAGCAGTGGCTCAGGCCACAGACAGCTTTCCTCTAGGTAAACTGGTAACCTGTGCTTTTCTTGCATGTTTTTACTATTTCTTGGAATAGCTCAAGGGATAGGGTGCTCTTTTCAAGGGTCTCCCAGGAGGGTGTGGCACAGGTGTGTCTCAGACACAGCATCCCTCGTGGGTCCTCAGTTCTCTGGTTCTCCTGAGAATTTCTAGGAATGCAGTGGTCCTGGTAGCAGAATTTCTCAGGATCTTCCCAGGAGGTTCTGATGCAGCCACTGATCGGGCCTTAGGGAGCCTTTGCCCTGCACCTTCTCGGCAGGTGCTCCCCTAAGGGTTTCTGAGCCCTGCCAGGCAGGCAGAGCTGTGAGTTCAAGACCATGGCCTCAGCACCAGGCAGTCCTGGGCTGGAGGCTTGGCTTCTCTGCTTGTTAGTCTTGGAAGCCTTGGGTGGTCGCTCAGCTTCAGTGACCTACTGTGTGTTCCTCCGCAGAGTGAGGAACAGGTCCTGCGTCCAGCAGGTAGCCTGAGGGTTAAGAGGTGTCACGTGTGAAAGTTAGCCCGACGCATGCTCACAGCATAATGAATACCAGCCGTGACTAGGGAAAATACATGGAGAGTGGGGGCGGGAAGCGGTGGGTCTTTCTGCAGATAGACTGACTGCCTTTGTTCTCTTCCTGTGTCTTCCTCCTGCTCTCCTCGCCCCCAGGACGGCTCGCTGGGAAACATCGATGACCTGGCACAGCAGTATGCAGATTATTACAACACCTGTTTCTCCGATGTGTGTGAGAGGATGGAGGAGCTCCGGAAGCGGCGGGTTTCCCAGGACCTGGAAGTGGTGAGTGGGTGGGTCTGGGAATATGCTTCTGGCCTGCCGGGCTGCTCCGTGTCCTGCCCCTCATCCCTTATGCCCGCCAGGCCTTCTAGCGGTCCTGGTTGTGCCTGGAGCATCCCTTTGTAAGCTGCGGTGCTAGATCAGGGTACAAAGGTCAGGTCCCATAGGCTGAATCATCTAGCTCCATGGCCATCAGATGAATTGGGTTTTGGCTGGGATGGCACAACCCAATCTTTATAGTCATGGAAAGACTGAATTTTATGTTGTAACTTAAGTGACAAGTGTTTTTACTGTTGGCCAGTGGACACTACATTTTTATGGCCTCTAAGCCCAAAGAATGTCTAGGTTAGATTTTTCCTGCCTTCTTTTCTCCCTTCCTTCCTTAAACAAAATAGAATTTAAAGAAGCCAGAAACCACCCTAATTTCTCACTTGGTAATTACTGTGTTGGTTTTTTTTCTTTTTTTTTATTAAGCAGATCCCTGCTCAGTGTTTTTCTGGGCATTTTTACGTCAACAGTATAATTCTTACTTTTTTACTTAATATTTTATTATAGTTCTTACATGTCATTAAGATTTTCATAATCACCATTATTCATGGCTCTGTCCTTGTACTCAAGGTGTTCAAATTCATTTGGCTGTTTCATGAAGACCATTTTGGATTAATGCTGCAATTGAATTTGCATGTGATAAATAGTGAATAAATAGCTTAGGTCTCTCTTTGTAATCTGTATGTGTGCTAATGTTTCCATGTTGTATATTTGGTACAAAAAATCTTATTGATGTTTCTGTGCTTATCAACTTAAATTTTCATTATATTTTCTATTTGGATCCATTCTGGTTCAATGCTTTTCACATTGTTTTATTTCACTATGCTGACCTCAGGACCCCTTCTGGAATGTCTCCTCATCCAGACCAAATCCTTTTTGACCATCTTTTATATATTGGTGAGGGAGGAAGGGCCACATGGATCTGTTTTGCATAAGAGTCTCTCTGCCTTTAGGGGCACCTAGGTGGCTCAGTGGGTAAAAGCCTCTGCCTTCAGCTTGGGTCATGATCCCAGGGTCCTGGGATCAAGCCTGGAGTTGGGCTTCCTGCTTGGCAGGGAGCCTGCTTCCTCCACTCTCTCTGCCTGCCTCTCTGCCTACTTGTGATCTCTGTCTGTCAAATAAATAAATAAAATCTTTAAAAAAAAAAAAGAAAAGAAAAAAGTCTCTCTGCCTTTCAAAACAGTTTGAAAACTGCTGATTCAATCAAGTCTGTCTTTATTTATTTATTTATTTAATTTCCATAAATCTACTTAGGGTAGGCATTAAAGAAAAAGCAATAATTAAGAAACTCGGAACAAAGAAATTCATTTATTACTAATTCCTTTTCTGTTATAAAGCACCTCTTACATAACAGACCCACCAACTAGTTTAGGCACCACTGTTTTCTGCAAGTGGACATTCTTCACTTCTGTAGTGAGCCTCTGGTGTTCCTGTGGACTTTAATTTCTTTCCTTAACTCAGCCTAAGTGAAGATTCTTCAGGTCAGGAGTAACAGTATACCAGATACTTACTGATTCTCTTTCCTTTTTGTTTGCTTTCTGAGCAGTTGGCAGTGGTGGGAGTTACTACAGTTGAGTTGATTGAGCTGAGAAGCGTCAGTTGGGGGCTGAGAGCCATCATCTTGGGAGCCTGACATTGGCGCCCAGGCAGGTGTGTGGGCATCATCATTGCCCAGGGCATCTTTCCTATGACTTTGTCCTCTGGCCTGTGCGAATGGCAGGGTTGCTCCTTCCTTTTCAACAGAAGTAACCTCATGTGGCAGAAGATGCCACTGAAATTAATTAGGTTCTTTTAATGGGACATCGTTAATGAAAAAGGACTTAAATCCCCACCCCCCTTTTCTGTGGGGGGCAAGATTGCCACTGAACAACAACAACCTTTGGATATTGTAATTTTGACCTTGAATGATAGCCTGGTAGCATACTTTGTGGCTTCTTTGGATATTTTGCCTTGCAAGGAAATGCTTGCTATGGATTGGTGCGGCATCCTTGATGCAGTTGCTCTCCTAGAAGTCTAGCAGGTTGAGTTGGGGTTACCATCACCACCGCAAGGTGTTTAGGAACCTTGGAAGGCAGCATCTGCGTGGGAAAGAAAGCCTGCTTGGCAGTGGGATAAATAACTTCTTCCCATTTAGACAGATGGGCTTAATTTGGTGTGCTCTGTTCCAGAGCTGCAAAAGACAGTCTGGGGGGAAAAAAACCCACCACATGAGCTTAATTAGTTCTCATCCAAGGTGCAGGAATGTGGGGGTGGGTAAAATTGATGGGCGTTCATTCCAGCCAGGCTGGAAACTTTGTTCATCCTTTAAACAGTAGTTCATGAAAAAAGTAAGATCCCAGATGGGCATATTCAGACTCCTTTCTATGAAATTCCAGGCAAGTTGGAGAGGTCAAGGGGAGCTCTCGAACTGCTAAATGCCAGGTTAGATGCCATGTGTCCCATATGTCATTCACGTAGTTCAGGAGAGTCTAGAAGTCTGTGTGAGATATGCTTTAAGGTCATCTATCGTTCTTTCGGGCCACCTATGCAACACTGGCAACATATTGCATGTTCTGTCCTTAGCTCATCACAGAGAGAGTTCATTTTCTTGAGAAGCTGAAACTTTCAGTCCATGATGCTCCTTTTATTGCATTATTTTACTTTATGTTATGTTATTTTTCATTATTTTATTGCAAATTATTCCACTTTCAGACAAGTAGACAAACTTCTTCCTCATTTTACTGTTTGAGCAGCTTTGTGTCTGAGGACCTGCAACATTATACTCCTTTTGGTGTCCATAAGCAGTCCAGTGAAAGCTGAATTGAGGTGGCTTGGAAAAGAAATAATCCCCCAAAAGCAGTAAGAGGAGTACAGTGGAAGCCTAAAGCCTTTTTTTTTTCCCCCTAGCTAGAGAACACAACAGCTGGAGTGGGGAGACTGGGGGAGACTGGGGGAGTAGGGGTTGGGTAGACTCCTAAGCAGGCTCCACACAGCTCAGAGCTAGACATGGGGCTTGAGCTTATGACCCTGAGATCACAATCTGAGCAGAAATCAAGAGTCTGATGCTTAACCTACTGAGCCCCCCAGGTTCTCTGCCTTTTATACAGAAAAAAGTAGCATTAAGTTTGTTGTGTCTGCTGTAGAAAAATCATTCAGAGACAGCCTTGAATACAGAGTTTTGAATGATGGGTTGAGTCAGTTTATGACTTCATTTCATTTCAGATTCTCTTGGTGAATTTTGGCAATTGAGGGAATGTTCTATAGGTAGAATAGGTATCTAGGTATTTGTGTTTGGCTTTAAAAGTCGAGAAGTGCATTGTCTTTAAGAGCTAATTACATGTCCACCAGAGAACCAACCAATCAAAAAGGCACCCTGCCCATTTAGTCAGCGATGCTTGACTTAACCCTGAAAAATATAAGGTTTTGATAATTATGTTAGTAATTAACTTTCTGGACTGAATGTCAAGCTACTTTTCCAGGACCTAATCACCCAGCTCCCTACTAGCATAAAGCACTTCTTTGATAAAGTGTTTGCGGGGCCGATTAGTTTAGATGAAGGCAACAGAGAGCACAGATGGGTGAACGTTCAATAGTATAAACAGGGATTATGATTTGAATTTATAACTATGGAGAGTTTTTATTTAGCACCGAACAGGCCCTAAAGGAACAGTGTGTCTGGACCCGAGCCTTGGCCTCTGCTGGGGACTGGGACATGAGTGCTTGTGAACAGCAGGGAAGCTGCCCATATTTCCACACATTTGGCACGTCCCTGAGCACCGCCTGTTATTTTGGCTGGGCAAGTCTGCGTTTGGAAATGATACAGCTTTCCAATCCATAATGGGCCCATCTCTAGTGATGCTAAGTCCGACATCTGTCAAAGTGACACAGCGGCCAGGAGAGGGACACAGCAAGGTGGGTAATTATGACCGGCCGTATCCGCTTCCTCGGCATCTGTGAGGTTTTGAGTCTGTCAGGATGTGGACAGACAACAAGTGTGTGTGGTTGTCGGTGCAATATAGCCATGACGAAGGAGTTCCTTACTTAGGGGGGACCCTATTGACAAACGTCAGCCCAAGCCCAGCTTGAGCTCTGTGCCAGTCGTGATCCCCTCTATGTGTGCACCAGGAAATGGGAGCCCAGGTGGAGACTCAGCGCAGGTCTTCAGGGACCAGGGGTGTAAGTGAAAATATCGCATATTATAACAGACAGATGTGACGTCACAGCTGTTGCCGATGGTATAGGAAGAGTTCTGGGGTATAATTATTGTTCCTTGAAATTTTAAAAAAAAAATTTTTTTTAAGATTTTACTTATTTATTTGACAGAGAAAGATCACAAGTAGGCAGAGAGGCAGGCAGAGAGAGAGGGGGGGAAGCAGGCTCCCCACTGAGCAGAGAGCCCGATGCGGGACTCCATCCCAGGACCCTGAGATCATGACCTGAGCCGAAGGCATCGGCTTAACCCACTGAGCCACCCAGGTGCCCCTAAAAAAATTTTTTTTTAAATATTTTATTTATTTATTTGACAGAGAGACACACACTTAGAGAGGGAACACAGCAGAGGGAGTGGGAGAGGGAGAAGCCAGCTTCCTGTTGAGCAGGGAGCTTGATGTGGGACTCGATTCCAGGACCCTGGGATCATGACCTCAGCCAAAGGCAGACGTTTAATGACTGAGCCACCCAGGCGCCCCGTTCCTTGAAATTTTAATAGTCTAACCTCTTCAGATGTAATTCTGGCCTCATTAGAGGCAGGAAGAGTGGGATCTGTCATGACTAGAGGGTCTTCTCAGCCCTTCTTCAGACTGCACTGCCCCTGCCCCAGCGTGAGTCCCAGCCCCCACCGCCGCTTGGTGCAGTAGCAAAGGGAAATCCTTTTGGACTCGGGGCCCGCTTGGGGCTGTTGTGTTTACCTGGCAAGTTGTATAACCTCCCTCAGCCTCAGCTTTCCCATCTATACAGTGGGTGTAAAAATATCCCATAAAGGTATTGTGAGAAAATTGCTCTAAAGCACCTTGCGCATCATGATGAATGCCTGTAACTATTCATTTCTTTTCTTTCCTTTCTATTCCTAGTTCAAAACCATTCTGGAACCACTGAAGACTATCCGTTACTCATGCTTCATTAATATGTATTCATAGGAGTACACAGGTTATTTAGCTTTTTGATATTAAACATAAATAAACAGCATACTATAACAAACTTCCATGCCTCTTACCCAGCTCCTACAGTTGTTAGCATTTCAACATTATGTTACCCTTACTCCCCGTGCCCACTTGATTATTGTTTTTGCAAAGTTCTTTTTGCATATTGAAATGTACAGTTCTCAGCTGTATGATTTTGTCAAGAGAATGTATCCATGCCACGCACACTCTAGCATGATACAGGACATAGTTAACAACCCCGCCAAGTTCCCTCAGTCCCTTCCTGGCAAATCCGTGTTGAGTTCAGGGATTTTTGTTGGTCTGTTTTGGTCACTTCGGCATCCCAACATAGGGAACAGTGCATGGTGTGTAAGAGGTGTGTGATTAGTATATGCTGAGTTCATTTATTATATAATTATTTTTAAATAATTTATGAACATTAAGCCTATATCTGAGATTTTGCCTTTCTAGAAAGACAAAGATGTTTTCCCCATCCACAAAGAGGTCACAGGTTAGTTGGGGGCATTAGACAAGTAAACAGATTATAAAAATGCTATGCTGGGGTACAGGGAAGAGCCCCTGGCACAGGGTAGGAAAGTCAGGAAAGACTTCCTGCAAGAGGTGATACCCAAGCCCACTCATTAAGGATGCAGAAGGTTAACTTGATTTTGGGCTGGGAGTAGACAGAGCAGAAGAACTTAAGGCAGAGGTTCCAGTTTTTGCAAAGATCAAAAATTAGGAGAGAAAAATGTGGCCTTTAAGGCAATTACAAGAAGTTTACCATGGCTGAAACCTAAGATATAAATGATGTGGAGAAAAAGATGCATGGTCTTCTTTCTCAGGTCCTTGGATTATTAATGATACAAAAAGATAGGATGTTCTGATTCATCAGCATTCACAAGACAAAACAAAAATAATTGCCATTTTGCAACAGCTGGCTGCTGGGTCAAGGTGAACTTGCGGTTCCACACGGGCAGACTTAGTCCAAACTCTATCTTGGGGGGAGTGAGTGGGGTGTTTTGTTTTATCGACTTCTCTCTTGTTACTTGCTAGAGACAGCGGAACACATGGAAAGCAGGTTTCCTGTGCTGCCTGAGGATTCCAGGAAATGATGAGGAAAGGCGAGGTTGCCCCCACCTGAGTGCATAGGTTGCAGGTGTTCAGAGGGAATGCGGCCCACCCCAGGAGCGTGGAAGCTCAGAAGGCAAATGTTCTCTTTGGAGAACATTCTGTTCTCTCTTGCAAAGGATGGCAGTGTGATTTGTGTGGCAGGGTGTCCCGAGTTTAGATATTCCATTGCTAAAGCCCAACCGTTGCTCTGAAAAGCATTTGTTTTTGTTTGGTTTCATTTTGTCTTCAAGGATAGGACTTGCCAGCTTGGAGCTACTGGTGATTTGCAGATTGAAGGCAAAAGCAGTGGGCATTAGACGTTGGGTCTGAGCTACGTTCTGCTGCGCGATTCACATACTTGATGACAAAATACACTGAGGCATTGTGTCTTAAGCCCCATGGTGATACAGTTCTCTGCTCTGGCTCCTCTCAGACAAAGTCGCATTTATAGTCCAATGCCCAGTAGCAATTTAGTCAGCGTTTTTGTGCACTGCACCGCGCTAACACGGATGGACAGGAACCGATCTCTCGGCTGCCAGATTGGATCTCGGCATCCTGGGTCGTTTGTCATTTGGTTATGCATCTGTCCTTTTACACTTAGAAACCTCGGTCGACTCTTGTATAATCTGGGAACAGTTTAGATGCATCATATGTGATATAACCGTCTACAAGGCGGGAGGTCTTCATCAGGTCTTTCAAATAAGGTTCAATGGCATCAGCTTCTTTTTTGCTCCTGAGCATTGAGAAATTACTGTTTTGTTTGTTTACATTTTATAAAACACAATATACCTAGGGGATTAAAAACCAAAATAGCATCTTAGAGTAGCATCTTACCCAGAAAAGGAAAGAAATCTGAGCTTTGTGGTTGTTTTCATTTACATACAACAGAGAATTCCTAAATGCTAATCACATTGGCAGTGACTGGGGAAAAAAGCCAAGGAATTCAAGTCAGTGAGGCCACTTTGATGACAGTATCTGGGTTTGGGAGGGTGTGGCCAGCCTTTGGGAGGGGAAAGGAGCATTCCTGTTTTTGGAATCTGGACGTTTCATAGTGGAGTGAGTGCCGCCCCCCACCCTGCTCCGCCATGTGCCTTTCTGGAGCCCTGGGATGTCAGCATCAGGTTCCCAAAACTGTAGTGGCTTCCAAATGTTTACATTTAACACATAAGCACTTTTAATGTGGGAGAGTGCCGTGTAATTTATTTGTGCATATGCCAAAGGAATTATTGGCTGTTTAAACGTGTGAATTTGTAGCATGCTAGCGGCAGTATGGTCTTGCCTTTAGACAAAATGTAAAGGAGTGTGATGCATTTTTATTTTCAGGGCCTGAGTGGGTTTTGTCGCTGGATCTATAATGCCTATAATGATGTCATCATCAAAGGTCTAAATTTAAAGGCCTCTGGTGAAGACCGAGTATCTCAGGCCAAGAGGCCCACCTGTCCTTCTGTTTAGTGTTGGGGGTCTGAAAAAGAGATTAGACAGGGACAGGGCCCAGAGAGAGAGTCACCTGGGGCCAAACTAAGAGCCTTTTCTGGTGTCGCCATGCACAGTGGCCCTTGGCCTCCTAACCCATTGGTCCGGACTTTAGACCAGTCTCAATGTAGCTCCACTGCACCCGCCTGAGTGAGGGCAGAGAGGCTTGGGCCCTGTATATTTGATGTAGTTTTGAAATGTTGATGAGGTCCAGAGCGTATGGTCAAGAACGAATTTTAGTCAAGGGGCCAGGACCTGTGGGCAGAATCCATGGGCAGAAAGAGGCTGCTGCCTGCTGCCCATTGATCTGGGATTGTGAGGAGCAAGTGATTATATAATTTGGGGTTGGGGGGAAGTAAAGATAAGGGAGATTCCACAAGGAATTTCAAATACTAAGGAAGACTCTAGGGATGTCTGAGGCCTATCTTTGTCAAACGGGTTGTTTTTCCCTCCAGCAAAGCATTAACAGGACGGTGGCTGGGAGCTTCCTAGAAGAAGGTTACACGCCGCCCACCTCAAGGATTTGTCAATGGGCTGCAGGTTATAAGGACGTCTAGTTTTATCTGCATTTCCTTGTGCCTCTGTTTCCCACATCATATTGATCTGAGCCTCTTCTTCTAAGAAAAACATCACAGGGGAGCCTGGGTGGTTCAGTTGGTTAAGCGGCCGACTCAGGTCTTGATTTCCGGGTCTTGAGTTTACACTGTGTTAGGATCCACGCTGGGTGTGGAGCCTACTTTAAAAAAAAAAAAAAAAATCATTACACCCATTTCAGCAGTATGTATGTGTATGTATGTATGTGTGTGTGTGTGTGTGTGTATGTATGTATGTATATATATATATATGTGTGTGTGTGTGTGTGTGTGTGTATGTATGTATGTATATATATATATGTGTGTGTGTGTGTGTGTGTGTGTGTGTGTGTGTGTGTATATAATTTTTTTTCATTAATCTAGAGCTGCCTTTCCTCCAGTTAGGAAGTTGTAGGAATTTTATTTCAAGTAGAAGAAAGCAAGGTGGGACAGTGTTGAGCTGGTATCTTCAACACAGCTGACCCTGTCAGGCTTCTGGCTTTTCAACCATTTGGGTATCTGGAAGGACACAAACTAATTTGGTGCCTTTGGAAAATGCATCTCCGTTTCCTTTCATGTCCCATTATATTACTCAAAAGAGAACAGTAGTTTCTAGCTTTTTTCTTTCTTTTTTTAACCCTCTGACGTAACAGCCTGGGTAGTAGACCTGGAGGTTTAATTTATCAACTGCAGCAATGACATTCGAGTTCAGGCTCACGACTAAGCCAGTTTCTCCATGTTTGGCTGTTCTGAGCTTTGTGCACAAATCATTTATTTATAAGGGATAGTTTGAGAGACTTTCTGCAATTATTTACCATACGAAGATTCTCTAAATTTGTGCTACGGCAGTGCTATCCATCTCATGGGCCCTCGCAGAAGCTGGCAGAACTTAATCAAAAATAAATCAAGGGCAAGCCCAAACCAGATTGGAAGCACATCATGAATATTCGTGAACATCTGGATGTGTTTGTGGGGGTGTGTGTTATTTTTTTAATGTGTGCGACAGCCAAGGCATGGCTTCTCAACAGAGGTGCCAAGAGGAAGACAAATTTCCAGCTGTGATTTCAAAGGGTTATTTTTGTTTGTATGTGTATGTCCTTTGTCCTTAGGGTGTGGGTTTTACTCTTCCAATATACTCCTTTGATCTCGTTCATCTTCTGGAATCTGTTTTGGTATTTTATCTGAATTCTTCATTGGAGTTCATTGCTTGACTCATGAAGATTTAAGCCTTCCTAAAGGAGAATTTTTACTTAAGGAAAAACATACTCTTTAATATATTTTTTACGTAAAGATCTTATTTTAGAGAGAGGGAGGGAGAGAGCGAGCGAGTGGTGTGAGCAGGGGGAGGGGGAGGTTGGCAGAAGGAGAGGGAGACTCTCTAGTAGACTCTAGGCAGAGCGTTGAGCCCGACGTGGAGCTCAACTGCATGACCCCAAGATCATGACCCAAGACGGAACAAAGAGTCGGATGCTCTACTGACTGAGCCACCCAGGCGCTCCTCCTGTTAAATATTTTTGATGAATCTTTCAAATGCTAGTGATATTAGGATACTTATCAATTAGGCTCTTCTGCATCACTGCTCACAGCGTGACTTAGCATGTCACTCAGTGTACTTTACCTGCCTTGCTAGAGTACTGCCAGTAACTAGAAAGTCAGGGTGAATCCAGTACTAGAGGCCATAATAATAATTATGCTGATAATTATCACAATAATCACATTTTAAAAGTCCATTGGAGTTAATGAGGCATCCACATCTACTACCTGACTTAGTAGGTATATAACCTACGAGATGAATATTAGTGATCTTGTGATTTTCAGTGGGCCAAGGCAGAAACGAATACTCCCAAAGGGAGGCTGTATTGCCTGAAGAGAAGACCCAGACTCAGACCACCTTGCCCACCCGCCTGGATAGTGGCTGTCTGGAGTCTCAGTCCGGGCACTGCCTGAGGGGAATGATGGGGCTTCTGCACCAAGTTATGCTAAAGACAAAATAAAGGTAATGTTTGCAGTACCCTCAGCAGAATGCATGGGTACAGGTTAGCGATCAGTGAACATGTGTAACAAATATCATTTTTGTTATTTATCTTAGAAATACTATTTTTTAGAAATACTAATTACTGATAAGAGTAATAATCATAAAAACAGGACTTGTCTAAAGTCAAGCAGCTAGTAAGTAACTGGAGAGGGGTTTGAAGCCAGAGGTCAGTGCCAAATCTCTAAATCGCCCCAGGGGACTCGCTAACCTTGCTTTTCACTCTCAAGAGATTTTTCTCAGTCTTCTTCCTGAAAAATGTGGATCCTGATTTACAGATTAGATTATGTGCTTAGGTAATAATAATATGAGAGTGAAAGTATAATAGCACAATATTATAAGGCATAATATAAAATAATAAAAACATAATATAATATCATTTTTATTATACAAATTACAACAATAGACTCATCGTAAAAAAACTGAAAAAAGAAACCTACAAAATTCTTTCAAGTAGAAGTTTAAAGTCTCCTAATACTCACTTACCAAACATGACTATTCTGAACAGTTAGGGTTTTTTTTTTAATTAAAAATTATTACTGAAGTATAGTGACATACAATACTATATTAGTTTCAGGTGTACAGCATAGTGATTTGTCAATTTCATGCCTTATGCAGTGCTCACCATGACAAGTGTAGTTACCGTGTGTCACTATACAAAGTTATTACACTGTTATTGACTATATTCCCTATGCTGTACTTTTCATCCTCGTGACTTACTTATTTATAACTGGACGTTTGAACTTCTTACTTCCATTTATCTGTTTTACCTATCCCCCACTCACCGCCCCTCCGCAACCATGTTTGTCCTCTGTATTTAAGAGTCTGTTTGTTTTGTTTGTTCATTTACTTTGTTTTTTTAGATTCTAAATGTAAGTTAGATCATGCGGTACTTGTCTTTCTCTGACTTATTTCACTTACCATAACACCTGTAAGTCCATTCATGTTGTTGCAAATGGTATGGGCTCATCCTTTTTTTTTTTTTTTTTTTTTGGTTGAGTAATTATCCCTTGTGTATATGTACGTAGACATAGGCATAGATACAGACATATATGTATATCACATTCTCTTTATTCATGCATCCGTCCAGTACTTGGGCTACTTCTGTATTTTGGTTGTTGTAAATAATGCTGTAAATAGGAGTGTAAATATTTTGAATTAGTGTTTTTGTTTTCTTTTTTTTTTTTAAGATTTTTATTTATTTATCAGAGGGGGGGGGAAGAGCAAGCACAGGCAGACAGAATGGCAGGCAGAGGCAGAGGGAGAAGCAGGCTCCCTGCTGAGCAAGGAGCCCGATGTGGGACTCGATCCCAGGATGCTGGGATCATGATCTGAGCCGAAGGCAGCTGCTTAACCAACTGAGCCACCCAGGCGTCCCGTGTTTTTGTTTTCTTTGGGTAAATGCCCAGTAGTGTAAGGGACTGGATCATACAGTATTTCTCTTTTTAATTTTTGAGGATCCTCCATACTGTTTGCCAGGGTGGCTGTACTGGTTTGCCTTCCCATCAACAGTGCACGAGGGTTCCTTTTTCTCCACATCCTTGCCAACACTTGTTGTTTCATGTCTTTTTGATACCAGCCATTCTGAGTGGTGTGAGGCGCTCTCTCATTGTGGTTTTGATTTGCATTTCCCTGATCAGTAGTGATATTGAATATTTTTTTTATTTTTTTTTTAAGATTTTATTTATTTATTTGACAGAGAGAGATCACAAGTAGGCAGAGAGGTAGGCAGAGAGAGAGGAGGAAGCAGGCTCCCTGCTGAGCAGAGAGCCCGATGCGGAACTCGATCCCAGGACCCTGAGATCATGACCTGAGCCGAAGGCAGCGGCTTAACCCACTGAGCCACCCAGGCACCCGATATTGAATATTTTTTAATGTGTCCATAAACCCTTAGGTTTTATTTTTTTTTCTTTATAAAGATTTCATTTATTCATTTGAGAGAGATACAGAGACAGATGGGGGGAGAGAGAGCGTAGAAATGGGGGAAGGGGTAGGGGGAGAGGGAGAGGGAGAAGCAGACTCCCCACTGGGCTGGGAGCCCGACATGGGACTCGATCCCAGAACCTGGAGATCATGACTGGAGCCGAAGGTAGACTCCCAACTTCTAAGCCACTCAGACGTCCCAGCTGTCAGCTTTTAAATTGTTTTCTGGAATGTCACAATTATTTTCTCTTTATTCTCTTTCCACACCTTAATTTCTCTTCTTTTTGTGAACACCGAAATATATGCTTACAGACAGACAGACATGTTTTACCTAGGGTAGAACTGAAGCAGCAAATTAAAAGAGAGTAGACTAGCTGCTTGAGACAGTCATTGGATAGTGGTGTGAAGTAAATGAAGAGACAAGACATTGAAAAAGTAGGCAGAAGAACTCAAAAAGCTCAGCAACCTGGACTACTTAGAATAGGGGCAACCTGGACTACTTAGAATAGCTTTATAGATTCTGTGGGCAATCCAGAATTTTAAAAAATCTCTTAAAATTATATTCCCTACATTGTTGTAGAGCACAGGGGATCCTAGGCTTTAGGAAAATTAAATTCAAGAAGGTAAAAATAACACGAGACATTCTACCGTACATTTATATAATTACTGTATATTCAGTATATTTAGCAGACTAACCCAATATTAGAGGGTTTATGATATTGTAATTTTAGTGTGTTATAGAATAACTGTTCGAGAAATGGCTAAATGATGGCTTTCAGTATTCTTCCTGAAAGTGAATGCAGGGAATTGGTAAAATCAGCAAAACAAAAACAACATTTACTGGATCTCTGTTGTGTTTCAGTAACATATTTGGTGCCATGAGGAAGCTATTAGTATCATGAGGAAGTTCATGTTGCAATGGAACAAGACAGCCAAGGACAAGATTCTGTTAGTCACAGTCATAAGTGGGCGATACAGATCTGCCTACAGCATATTCTAGCTTTCCATCCGTTCCTGTGGAGCTACGTTAAGCAGCTGGAAAACAGAGAAGGTTACGGTGGCCATGCGTGGTGGTTAGAAGGCTTAGCTGAACTGGTTTGGAAGAGCCAAAGTCCCTCGGGCTCTGGCCAGGGCTCTAAAACATGAAGTCAGCTGAAAGGCGGGCTTCTGAGTAATCGGGACAGATCTTGTATAATAGCTCAGCTCATGCTATGCCATAAGCTGGACCAACAGAAGTAAACAGCTAACTAAGCTTTAGGTGAATTTAACAGGGCTGAACTCATAAGGGCACTTATAGTTTGAATCATAATGCTAACTACAGTAATGACCAAGGTTATAGATATATATTCTTTTTCCAAGTAGATATTTTGTTTTAATTAAACTACAGCTGACTGTGTTCTTTATAAAACATTTATTGAATGCTTATCATAGGAAAGCATATAGTACATTTTGGCTCTCTTCAGTACACACCCATAGGGCTTTTAATAAATGATTTTATACTGAGATAAAATTCACATGCCCAGAAATCCACTCAAAATTTTAAGTGTACAATTTGCTGGTTTTAGTATACTCACAAATGCAGTGTTTACTACCATCTAATCTCAGCATTTGTATTGTTTTCATCTTTCTGTAGTGAGTGTATAGTAACGTTGTTCACTACTATAACTCTGTGGCTAGCTAGTACAGTTCCAAGAATGTAGTAAGTGATCAATAAATATTTCTGGATTGAATTTATGGCAATAGCTGGGCAGTTTGGGATATTTGGATACCTGTCCTCCAAAAGCCAGAATTTCTTAGTCCCCTCTTGGTTTTAAAATAAGCATGAATCTTTTAAGCAAGAAAAATTTGAAACATGTAGTTCTGGGAAAAGAGTGCCTTTATTACAGAATGAATCCATTGGCTAATAAAAACATAAAATATGTTAAGAGAGTCAAACTTCTGGTTAGAGGAGAAATGGCTCCCAATGAAAGTATATTTGATAATTAAAAAAATCTCTTTTGTGCTTAAACTTGACTTTGTATCTATTTTTTAATATGGTTCTGAGGGATAAGCTACTGTCTTAAAATGGGTATTGAAGTGTGAAAGTCCAGGACCCAAGGAGGACAGTCTTCATAGAAACTGGACGGTACTAAGAAAGTGCATTTTATATTCCAGTTCTTTTCAAACTGACTTACCCTCCCACCTCCCCTGTCATGTGGTTGCTTGGGCCAGCTCTCCTGTTGGGTGTTCTGTGTATGCCATGTGACAGTCACCTCCAAGATGGCAGCCTCCTTTCACAGCAGAGCCCCCAGTAAGATCGCATGGAACTGCAGAATGGCAGAGAGGGGAAAATGGTAGTAATGCAAATACTGGAAGCTGGGTAAGACTCATGAGAGAACCAGTAGCATCTCTTCACAGGCTAGGAAGTGGTAGTGGATTCTGCCCAGAGCATGGCTGGACTGAAAGTCTCTAGTCGACACATCTTTCAGCCAATGAGCAGATGCTCAAATAGGTGGGGGTGGGGCTAAGGACATACTCCTCCTACCCCTTGCCTCTTCTCCTCACTCCCATGTCCTCTTTCTACCACACACTCTGGACATAGGTGGTTCCATGCCTGTCCCTCCAGCCCTAGCGTCCTACTTCTTCCCTCCTGCCTATGATTGTGTGTGTGTCTGTGTGTGTGTGTTGTGTGTACATGTGTGTGTACCTGTATAGGTGAGCGGGTGTGAGCAAAAAATGGTGGCCAGGATTGTAGAATATACCATAAAGAGAAGGATGAGCAAGGAGGAAGGAGACCAGAGAAAATGCAGCTTCTGCCCATGCCCCTTCATACCCTCACCACCAACTTCAGACATATTTAGTTCAGAGGCACAGAGAAGAACAAGACATCCCTACTCCTGCCATGGTCTACTCCAGGGCTAGTTTGCTACAGATACCAAGGAGCTGTCCTGCTTACCTGTTACCTTTGTCCTCACGTCTGCTCAGCATCTCCCCCATCCTCTCCCATCTCCTCCTGCCTTCACTTCCTCCTCTCACCACCTGGCCCTCTGTCCACCTGGAACCCATCCTTGCTCTTGAGGCTACCCCTCCCCCACTGCCCAGGTCAAAGTGTCCCCAGTAATGCCTCCAGGGTATGCACCCTTGCTCACTTCCTCAGGGGCAAATTCATCTTGAAATCTCTAAGTGGATGTCAATTCCATTTTCCTGTAAGACTTTTTCTGTTAGGCAGGTAGGCTCTACATTCTGTACCCCAGCACATCATGAGAGAAACTAGACTGTGAGGCTTGCCCTGGGAATGTGCCCATTTTTCCTGACATTAAAGCTCAATGTTTCTTTAGAGAGAGAGAAATTGGCAAAGTAATGTTTGGAACCCAACCTATCTTGTGCTGGGTTGTGGCCTCCATGGTAACATTGAACTTGGGGATATTTTCTCTAGGTGGAGATATGTTTATGCCCATGTCACATTGACTTAAGGATAAGACAAAGAATAAGACAGGGCTGGAGAACAAGCCAGATGGACATGCTTCTCATTGTTGAGTGCCTGTCATATGGCCCGACCCAAGCCAGCATTTTAGTCAGATCTGAATTTGTTGAGCAACTCTTCTATTTGTTGACTTGTTTTTAACTGGAATGTTTACCTTATGATCCTCAAGGAACACCTCTGAAGGACTTCATTAGGAGGCTCAATGTGGACATTGCTGATGATGAGTGGTATCTACTTGTGAATGCAAGAGATAGAAAAGAAGATCTCAGTCAATGCAGTTGGCATTTTTTTTTAACTTGCTCTGTTATGTTAAATAGTGTTACTGTTGCTATCATATTCTTAAATTCAGGGCTCCATCTCAGAGAGAACAGTGTCCAGTCCATCAGCACCCAGCAGAGAAACCACCGACATGTGCATTGTTCCTTTTAGGACAAGTTACAGGTGATTGTGGAACATTAGTGCTAAGACAGGGAGGGCCTTAGGAATACAGATAGTCTGGGATGGATCTGGTCCTGGGGGATGGGCCAGACAGAAGGCCCTGTCTGGGAATGTCAGTGAAGGCAGAGCAGACTGGGGAGAGCCCAGGGGCCAGGACAACAGGCCCTTCTCAGGTCTAGGAATGCATTGTTCATATGGGAGGGTTGAATTTTTTGTAGATTAGCTTTTTAGTTTTACAGTTAAAATTTATTTTCACAGAAGAATGTAGTACATATAAAATTTACCACCTTTAACCATTTTAAGTGTGCAGTTGGTGGTATAAGGTATAGTCTCATGGTTGTGCTGTCATTGCTACAACCCATCCACAGAAAACTTCATCCTATAAAACCAGAGCCCTGTGCCTGTCACAGCTTCCAGTTCCCCCCTCCCTTAGCTGCCAGTGGCCACCATTCTACTTTCTGTCTCAATGCATTTGATGACTCCAACTACCTCATATAATTGGAATTCTGTAGTATTTGTTCTTCTGTGACTGGGGTGTTTCACTTAGTATAATGTCCTCAAGATTCATCTGGGTTGTAGCATCTGTCGGGATTTCTTTCTTTTCTATGGCTAAATAATATTCTGCTCTAGGAATATGTGACATTTTGTTTATCCGTGAATCCCTCAGTGGACAGTGTATTGCTTCCACCATTTGGCCATTGAGAGAGTGATGCTGCTGTGAATGCGAGTGTATAGATATCTCGCTCAGTTCTTTGGAGGTATACACCCGAAAGTGGGGTTGCTAGAACTAACAGTTAATTCCATTTTTGTTTTTTGTTATGTTTTGTTTTGTTTTGAGGAACCTCCATGCTGTTTTCCATAGCAGTTGCACATTTTACATTCCCACCAACAGTGTGCAAAGGTTCCAGTCCTCCACATTCTAGCCAACACTTGTTATTTTCTTTCCTTTCTTCTTTCCTTCCTTTCTGATAGCCATCTTAGTGGATGTGAAGTCGTATCTTAATGTGGTTTTGATTTGCATCTTCCTATGGGTGAATGATGTTGAGCATCTTTTCATGTGCTTGTTGTGCATGTTATCTTTGGAGAAATATCTATTCAATTCCTTTTCCCATTTTTGAATTGGGTTGTTTTTGTTGTTGATTTGTAGGAGTTCTTTATATATGCTGCATATTAATCCCTTATAAAATATATGATTTGCAAACATGTTCTCCCATTCCCCGGGTTGCCCTTTCACTCTGTAAATCATGTCTGTTGATGAACAAAAATTTTATACTTTTGATGAAGTTTAATGTATCTATTTTTTCTCTTGTTGCCTGTGATTTTAGTATCCTATCCAAGAAATCATTGCCAGAGATAGTGTCATGAGCCTTTTCCCCGTGTTTTCTTGTAAGAGTTTTATAGGTGTAGTTCTTACAGTTAGATCTGTGATCCATTTTGAGTTAATTTCTGCATATGGTGTAAGTTACCCCTTTAGCTTTTGTTGCTGTGCAGTTTATATACAATCGCATCATTTCAGGAGATTTGTTTTGAAGAAAAACAGTCTCTGCTTCTCTTCCACCTCTTTCCTTGCCTGTAAACTGTTGATCAACCATGACACTCGTCACTGTGTACTGCTTTAGAGCCACCTCTCTGCATTCTTTTCCTTGGATCCCTAAGGGAAGTGGCCCTTGTTTTTCTAAATCTCCACTGCAGTTTTAGCATACTTCTCCTATGGTGCCTGTTCTTTCTGCCTTGCATTATTATTCATACTTGTCTCATCCCTTCAGCCAGATTATAAGCACCTTATAGTTGCATCTTTCTGACCGTGTATCCTTCAGAGCATTGGTCATAGTACCTGATGCTTTATGGTTGCTTGTATCTCGCAGAGGCCAAGGATTATTAACCGAATATCCCATCATGAAGAGCTGTAAGTAGTAGTATGTGAATAGCAATATTGAGTTTAAATGTTCTCGTGTTTCCATTTTTGCTTAAATGAATTCTTGAATTCAGTTTTATTTTCTTAAAAGTGTCTAAAATGCTATGAAAACTGCCATCAACATAGTAATAAGAGAATTAAAGAACAATAAAAGATTAAGAGAAGGGAGACATTTTATACCAGTATCATTTTGGGGACATGTAGGAGATTTCATACCCAAGTGACTTCAAGTTTGTCCTTAAAAACTGCAATCTATATTTAAAACCAGACAAGGAGAAGATTTCTTGTGCTTTTAATAATGTTGAACTTCTAGAGGCAGTTATAAAGCAGGTATTAGATGACCAGTCTGGGCATTTGGAGAGTCACTTTCTCTCCAGTGATGGAATACACTCTTAACTTGACACTCATAATGGAATACACTCTTAACTTGACATGGATACTCATGTTTCTCCCATCAGGATGTTGCCTGTGGAAAACCTCCTGGCATGTGTCAGTTGGAAGTTGTGAATGACCTGTGGTAGGGTAACTGAGTTTAGAGAGTATTTGTAGGGTAATCCCGATGAGTACCCACCATGAGAAACTGCCAGAGTATCAAGGTAGGAGTTCTTTTGTTATAAGAAAAAGGCAAGGGGTACCTGAGTGGCTGAGTGGGTTGAGACCTGACTCATGATTTCAGCTCAGGTCATGATCTGGGATCCTGGGTTCTAGCCCTGCATCAAGTTCCGTGCTCAGCAGAGAGCCTGCTTGAGATTCTCTCTCCTCCTTCTACCCCTTCCTTGCTCTCAATCTCTCAAATAAAAATAAATCTTAAAAAAAAAAAGAGACAGTGTAATGGGAAGCAGTGCTCATGGTTATATTTTTAACAGTTGCATATCCAAATAACCAAAGAGATTACTTACAATCTGGAATAGTTCTCAGTCAGTTCTCTTGAGACAAGAGCCATACCTTCCTATAAACTAACAAACCATATTACCAGCATTACATTTTCTTTCTAGGACAGTCTTAGTTATAAGATGCACGTAAAGTCACATTCTTTAGTAAATGGAAACCTCATGGGGTAATAAACAACCATGATGCATTAGAGGTAATAAGCGTTCTAACATGGGCTAGCTATGGGGGGGGGGTTCTTCATCGTAAGCCAGTTTGACCCACTGCAGTGTCACAAGCCACCCAGAGGTGTAATATAAAGCTTTACCCACACATCTGTGACACAGACATAAAAACTGCCTCCTGGGTCTGTATTTTCATTTAAGCAATTTCACGAATTTTAGTTAACTCTGCAATCTTGTGATTCAGTCACTAAGTATTGATTGAGCACTTTACCAGGTGTCCTGGGGTCCAGGAGAAATGCGGCATAATTTTTTACCCCCACTGAACAAACACACATGAAAAAGTCAAGGACAGGATTCTGTGTACTTCAGCGTTGCACTGTTACCTTCATTCAGTGATACTGGGTCTTCACCATGTGCAGGGCGACATCTAAAACTGTATGGAATTAAAAATATGTCATTTGGGTTTTTAGTGATTTCCTATGTTAAATTTTAATGAAATTAATATGAAGCATGCAATGCCCCTTACAGTTTCTAGTTATTTCCAAATTCATTCTCAGAGACCATAATGGGAATAATTTCTTTGCAGGCTACACTCCCGATGGATTTTCCACTTTTTAAAAAAATTTTATTTATTAATTACAGAAAGAGAGAGAATGAGCCAGGGGGAGAAACAGGGGGAGGGAGAGGCAGACTCCTTATGAGCCTGGAGCCCAGTGCAGGGGCATGATCCCAGGACCCTGAGATCATGACTTGAGCCAAAGGCAGACGCTTAAGCACCTGAACCACTCAGGTGCCCTGTACTAGTTTTTTTTTAAATCCTTAATCTTCATTTTGGTATAATTCATGTTGTTACAAAACCCCTTTATGGCTTGAAGCTAGATGGAACATAGGTGCTTGTGACTCGTTACGACTTGTAGTGGAGGCGTCACAGAATATATGTCTGCATAACCGTATTTCAAAATATTTCGGAGAATTGCAGTTTTGCAAGGTAGAGGGATTATTGTAGCTAGAGTTGGCTTTCAGGCTTGAGAAAATCACTGTTCACTTATGAAATGATTAACAAGCATCCTGTGTTTGTTTTTCACATAAATTCCAACCCGAACCTCACTCTCCACTGACAATAGAAACTGGTGTCAGCTTAGCTGCTGGCACTGGGCGAGGGGGACTCTTCGATAAATTACAGCTACACTTAAAGCATCCGTGAATGGAAGAAGAAGAAAGTTGCTTTAAAGATGGTATAAAATGGGGACACCCAGGTGGCTCAGTCACTAAGCATCTGCCTTCGGCTTACCCTGGGGTCTTGGGATGGAGCCCCGTATCAGACTCCCTGCTCAGCGGGAAGCCTGCTTCCCCCAACCCCCTGCTTGTGTTCTCTTTCACTGTCTCTCTGTCAAATAAATAAATACAATCTTTTTAAAAAAAGGGGGGTATAAAATGATACAATGAGATAGTTATTGTTTGGGTTTTAAGCTTATAATTGATACCATAGTTCCTTCAGTTTGCAGTGAGTCCCAGGAAGCTAGACTACTAGAGCATGAAGCAAATAGGGAAAGAATCACAGGGAAAGAAGCATTTCTTCAGGGAGGCACCTTAGTGGCTCTGAGTAACCCCAAGATGTTAACGATGCTACTCTACAGGGGCCGTACTTTGGAAACTCTGTGAACCTGTCATGTGGACTTGATTTCTTACCCACCGCACAAAACTTAGCTCTACTTTTCCTCGTTGGAGCTGTGTCTCTTTGGATGTTCCACAGAGCTTAGTGTCAGTCAGTTTCAGTTAAGTGAATAGACCGTCAACTTGCCAAGATGGTAACACCTACATGGTGGGAGCCTTGAATGCCAGTTTAACAGTTTGACCTTCTCTTGTTAAGAGGGCACGGAAGAGATTCTTTGATTAGGAGAAGGACAGGAGAGTTATGTTCCTGGAAAATTTGATTTCTCACTAGTGCATTTGATTATTGGGAGGAGCAAGAGCCGTGGGAAGGCTGTCACTGCAGTCTACATGGACAAAAGGTAACAAAAGCCGGAGGAAATAGACCAGGTGTAAAAATACACTAGGTGTGGAAGTGGAAACAGGTACAAGAAGCATTTCCTTGGAGGAACTGAGAGCTTGAATGGCTCTACGGGAGGGAGAGGATGAGTGAAGGCGCAGGGAGGTTGGTGCGGTTGTTAACAGGTGAGATGGGGGAGGGGCTGCGGGTGCAGCAGAAGAGCCCACCTTGATGATACGCAGAGATCGAGGTCCTGTCTGGATGTTCTTGTGGAGCTGACCAGCCAGGGACCAGAACACGGTGGCCTCTGATTTAGAGAATCCCCCAAGTGGGGGAGATCGTTTCGGGAGACTTCCTCATCACTGTCTTCCTGGCACCTAACCAGGATGGCCTTCAGGGACTGGCTAGCAGGAGGCGCGTGGAGGCAGTGGGTGTAGAAAGTTCATTCCCGAGGTTTGGCTCAGAACAAGCAGATGCGATGAATGGGTAGAGAATGGACCGCCCTCCCTTTCCTCCTTCTCCCTCCTCTGCGCTCCTCCTCTCTGCTCGTCTCCCCGCCTCCTGTCCTCTCCCCCCACTTCCTTCTTTCTGTGGGGAGGGCTGCACTGGTCTGTGTGCCACAAAGAAGAGAAGAAAAGAATGATGATGAAGAAAGAAATAGAAAGATAAATAGGTGGTGAATTGCTCCCTCTTTTTGTGAAGTCTGCGTAAGAACAAATGAAGTGTGACCTTCCCTCTTCAGAGAATGAGAGAATTACTTAAAGCTCGGGTGGCTTTCTGTGCCTCCTGTTAGCAGGAGGACATCATATTTGCAGCAAGCAAAAGTCATCCCACAGGGTTTGTTTTCCTGCCTTTGTCAGTGTGGTGTTTGCGAAAAAGGAGGGTAATTGTGCAAGGAAATAGAAGAAACACCCAAATAATTAGGTTTGAGATGCGAGACATGCTAAATAGCAGGTCATAAGGCACAGTCAGAAAGCATGTAATGAGAGGAATTTCCAGAGTCCCTGTGTGTCTGTGTGGACATTGTTGGATGCAAGTGGTTTTTAGTAGGTAATTGAATATTGGAGACTCTTAGGAAGGAGAGCAGAGTGGTACAGGGTGAATTTAGGAGGTAGACGGACAGGAGTGGAAATCCTGGCTTTGCCATTTTATTAGGCGTGTGACTGGGAACAAGTTACTTAATCTCTCCAAGCCTCAATTTCTCCATCTCTAAAAAGAAAGCACACATAATCTCTACCTTTGAACGTCACAGTGAGAACTATGGGAAGTAATTTTAAAAAATCGACCCAACAAATGTTTATTGAACACCACTATGTGCTAGGCAGTTTATTGAAGACCACTATGTGCTAGGCAGTGGGGCTGCAGCAGTGAAGCAAACAGGTAAAGTGCCTGCCCCAAGGAGCTTACATTCTCCAGGGTACAGGAGGACTTACTGCATTTCTCAAAAGGTAGTATTTATCAGGCACCAAGCAGGCTGGCTGGCTGTGCTTAGTAGGAGCCAAGACTGTCGACATCAGAGGGCAGAGTGTTTTCTTTCTATGATGACACATGGGTAGTGCTTCCATTGACAAATGAATTTTAACATGGGTGAGTAGTTTTAATTTGGGAGAGGAAATCCCTTAGTGCTCTTGGCATATGCATGTCAGCTGGACAATTTTGCATGTCGATATTAATCAGTGATCACTGTTTGTATGCCTAGGAAATTCTGATTACTATGAAAGGGCCTGGGTACTGGTTTTCATATATTGTGATTCTTCCACCTGTTAAATAGTAAGCACAAAGGAAGAACATCAGCTTTCTCACATTTGATAGCTTTGACCCAGGCTTTTCTCTAAAGTCCAGCCCCCCCACCCCACCCCCAACCACCCCCCGCCCTGCCACTCTGCCAACTCCCCTGGAGTGTCCCACACCTCAGGGACAAAACAATATTGAGGAAGCAATACTGGAAGAACAGTATTGATTATGTAGGAAATATACTATAGGATAGTTTTTTTGTTTGTTTTTTGTTTTATTTTTTTTTTAAAAGAACGATTTCAGTCAAAAGAGGATCACTGTTCAGGTTCGCCCGAGTCATTTGGTATGGTTAACATTGTTGTCTCAGAGCATAGGTATTAGAAAGGTAAATATGAATGGTTTTGAGAACATGCCAGCACCTGCCCCTGCAAACTTCAGGAATTTGAAAATTGATGACAATCCTGTGAGAGCCAGCAGGACCCGTACAGAGCTGCCACAATGGCTTATTAATTATCAAAGGGAGAGCCTAGGTAGCAAGGAGGCAGACCCCTGTGGCTTGACCACTGGAGGAGTACGGCTGCTTTGGGGAACTATCCGAAAACCTCTTAGCCAGAGGCAATTCATTAAACCTACCCACTCATTCCTAGGATTCCCTTTGGCAAAAGGAGGCATTCTTAAAGAGGGAACATGGGACCTGCCTTTATCCATTAAAAATAAACCTCTTATTTTTCCGGAAGCCAGAAAAGCTTTATGTAATTATAGTCTAGAGAGGTAAAGGTGATCCCACTTTTAAACCTACACCCATCAAAGCACTGGACTTAACTGACCAGGCGAGTCTGACCAGGGCTGTAGAGAAAGACACTCTGGCCTTGGTGTTTACAGATTCTGGGGCATCCCACAAGATACGCCCTTGTGCCCTCCGCTGGTCCACTGCACCATGACTCACTCTGAGACTTGAACATGACATCTGGACAGACAAGATGCGAGATATTTCCTTTTTTACCCCCTTGAATTGCTTGTTCTCAGGAAAATAGATGAAACGAAGCAAGCTCTTTGAGGTTTCCCTGAAAACTGGGCATTAATTGCAACTAGTTTTTTTCCTTTTCTTTTTAAAGTGTCTTTTATGTCCTGCTCAGTAATCCCCACCAGTTGTACGCTCTTTTTTTTTTTTTTTTTTGAGGGATTCTTAATGAAGGAATGACGGGTTTTACAACAGTCCACAAGAACGCTCCCAGTTTTGCTCAACTGGTAGATAGATTTTAAAAATAGTTCTTGAATTCTGCAGTGTGGTATGCCATGTGTGAGCTCCCAGGACAACACGTGTGCCGCACGTCCCAGAAAACCTTCACACGTGTTACCTCGTCACGCTGCAGTGCCCAACAGGTGGCTGGCTCCCCCATGCCTTGCAAGGAAAGGGAAGACTGCGCATGTGCTGCCTGCTCAGAACAGTGGCTTTGTTGTCTTGGGGTTGTGCTGCCTCCAGACAGGATGAGTCTTCCTTAAATTGCCAATGGAATAGTTAGATACCCCAGTATCTTCTCTGGGACATAGGTAATTATGGAGCAAGTTTCAGTGCTGCGGTAGCTGCTTCAGATCTTTGCCAGACAAGGACAGTTATTGGTAGAAGGATCAGAAACAAGCAGGAGAGGCTGGTCCTTGGGTGTAGATCTGCCCACGTTGGGGAGGCCTCTTGGTTTGGTTTGACTGGAAGGCTCAGGTCTTTAGTAGGAAGTTTAAGTCTGGGCAAGCAGCAGGTGTTGGGGTTCCCCAGGACAGAGTTGTGGGGGCAGGGGCAGCCCCAGGAGAATGAGAGCAGCCCGAGTTGGGATGTGTATCTGTTGTTCGATCTGTGAGCATGTGGAAGGGACTCCGTGGCCAGGCTGACCATGGGTGGGGCAGAACCCCTGTCTTGAGAGAAGACTGGGATTATTGTACAGTTATCAGCACAAAGCTTTGAGAAGGAAGACAACAGCAAAGCAGAAACACGTGGATACAGGCTGAGGAGTAGGGAAGGAGGACGGGGACTCAGAAAACTAAGGGTGGCCTCGTCGTCAGCACTGGGGCACTGACCGGAAGAGCCAGTAGGCGTTAGCATAGCAGTTAAAGAGATGCCTCCTGGAATCAAAGAGACTTGCCGCCTTCTAGCATGTGGTCTTGGGCAAGATACTCAGTCTCTGCCTCAGGCTCCTTGTTGGTCAAATGGAAATAGTAAAACATCCTACTCCATGAGGTTTTTGAAAAGATGAAATGAAATAATAATAATAAAGTGCCTTAGACTGGTATGTGGCATCAACTAGCCCTTGAGAAACGTTGGCAGTGATGGCAGGGGAGAGTGGTGATGGAGATAGTCATGGCGATGTAGCAGAAAGTGCTGAAGAAGTGCCGGCTCCTCAGGGCAGATGGGCCCCGGAACATGCGCTCAATTTAGAGGTGGTGATCCTGTGACTTCCAGAAGGGGCAGGAAAAGCATGATGAAGGGTGAGCACTAGCCTCGTGGTCTTGGTGAACATTTGGTAGCACCTAGTGTTGTTAAAAGGGTGTGTTGACCAGGTAACCCCAGGGAGTTTGTTGCTGTTCTCTCTGTAGTTATTTGATGATACCTGGTGTGAGGGATTCAGTCAGTCAGGTCAGTTTTTAAAATACAAACCATTTGAATATAATTATTTCAAAGAGGATTTTTAAGAAAATCAGCCTATGCTCTTACGTATTTCCAACCCACTCGGTTCAGTGCTTTCCCCTGGTGGACTGCTCAGGGTAAACAGGGACAAATGGTAGCCTCTGTGATCCTTAACCAAACCCTGGACATGTGTGGTAGAAGATATATATAGAACTTAACATGGTTTCTGTCTTTGTTTTGCCTTACTGCTCACACACTGTCTTTCTCTTGCTTTGTGGATCAAATTATACCATGTCACGACCCAGGGATTAAAAACATAACAGAAGTTGTAATTCAGTAGATCAGTGTGTACTGATTTCCCATTATGTGCAAGGCTTGAGGCTTTCTGGGCTGTAGTCTCTCCACTCCAGTCTCCTGGGCCCCTTTTCCCTCGTTTATCCGTCCCGCAGGTGTTTCTTCCATAGTCCTTTAGCCTCTGCCAGGCCCTTTGCTAGGTCTGGGGTTGCGACAGAGCCACCTCAGTGCAGAAACCTCCCGTGGGTCCGTGTGGATGGGTGTAGACGGTTGTTCTGCAGTGTGGGTGTGCGCTTTGGCAGGAACACCGAGGGCTTAGGGGATCCCAGAAGACCCAGGAAGAAGAGGACATCTTTACTTCCCCTCAAGTTCTGTCGAAAATATTCAGTGACTTCTAGATTCTAAAACATGCACATGTGACTTTCCCCCAGCTTTGAACCTGGCCTGGCAGTTACCCCTTCCTGCCTCTTGCCCAGTCCCATGTGCCATTTTTGGTGACGTTGGAGGGCTTGCTCTCTGAAGACTTTGTGGTAAAGAGCTGAAGAATCCTCTCCATTTCCAAAGACCTTTTCCTCTGTAGGACATGAAGCATTTTCATGGGTTGTTAAGGTCCTGTGTCTGGTGATTAAAATTTGGGATATTCAGAGAGACACTACATAGTGACTTTCAAATGTTTCTGAAACAACATTTAAAATTTGTTCAAGGATACTAAGAGCTTCTTACTCCAGCTTGGAGTTTTGTTGGCGAAACTCTTGACTCTTGGGTTCTCTTGCTGTTGAATTTTATGGAATGAAAAAATGCAAATGTTAGTGCATTCAATTTGCATGTGTTGTTTTAGGAATGGACAGGGAAAGAGTGGTAGCTTAGAGGTGATACCGTATCATTCCTGGGAGTTCATCTTCTTTTTAAGAGATCTGATGGTAACCTGCACGGCCCTTACTCTGTTGCTTCTCAAGGTAAAAGTCGTAGCTCTATGTTCATTCCAGTCTTTGTAGAGAGACGTGCAGTAGACACAGTCAGCCCTTCTGTACGGTTTCCCAGGCAATTGGTCATCGTATTTGGACTCACTGCTTTTATCTGTCCTGCTCCGGATGCTAGGAAAGGGCCATCCATCTGTTTTCTGCCCTTTGAGACCAGGTCCTGATAATGTTTCCTGTTTGTACTTTTCTGAAGTTTTTATTTGTTTGCTTTTCCTGAGGAAAAATTGTTATCTACTAGGGGAAAATTAGCTTACTGTTTGTGGACATGTACATATTTTGTGCATATCATATGCATCATCTCATACGAAGTAACTATTTTTTCATTAGCAACCTGATGTTTGTGTGATTGAGGCTGATAGTTGACAGGACGATACCTCCAATTCTTTCTGTTTGTGCCACAGAAAAGGAGAATTTGGCCGGGCAGTTTAAGAAAAAGGGAAAGTAAAGCAAAATTTCTGTGGGGAAAATTCTTAATTACTGACATGTTTGAAACCTTAGTAATATAATTCAGTTTAAAACAAGAGAGTACTATGATATGTGTGTGTGTTGAATAATGTAGCTTTAAATGACAAATGCTCCACAAAGGTCTGGGTGTAGGAAAGAAATTGGTCATCATGTGTGATTAAAAAAAAAAAAAAATCCATCTGGGGTGCCTGGGTGGTAGTCAGTTATGCGTCCAACTGTTGGTTTCAGCTCAGGCCATGATCTCGGGTCCTGGGACCGAGCCCCGTGTGGGGCTCCACACTCTGTGTGCTCGAGATTCTCCCTTCCTCTCCCTCCCCGCCCCCCACTCATGCTTGTTCCCTCTCTCTCTCTAATAAATAAATAAATCTTTTTAGAAAGATCCGTATAGATCTTCTATACCTTGGATATTCAACATCCCCATTACGGTATGGCATTCTGACAGTTTGCTATGTATTCGTATAAAGTTTGAACCAAGTCTGACTCTAGGTCTATAGGAGGAATAACTTCAGGAAAAAAAAATACATTTTAAATAGAAACATTTTTGTTTTGCTTTCTGATTGTAAAAGCACATACATACAAATTGTAGAGAAATAAGAAAATCCACCAAGCCCTGAAAAAGAAAATAAAGATTATGCTTAAGCCTCCCACCCTGACCTCGGATATAATCACATTTTGGCTTATTTCTTCTCAGACTTTTGTCTGTAGATATGTATTCATGCAACAGATATTGAGTACCCTCTAAGTGCCAGACACTCTGCTGGGTTCTGGGGATACACCAATGAACAAGACATACAAAGTTTCCTGCTCCAGTGGAGTTTTACATTATATATATGTACATTTATATACCCAGATATTAGGGTCGAGCTGTATGCCCAATGTGCCTGCTTCTGTTCCTCAACCTTCCATAAGGAACGCCCTCCCCTTATTAACTATTCTTTACTATTGTGATTTTTAACAAATACATACCTTTTAAACTTGTGAATGTACCATAATTTATTTATCCCCCAATATGAGCTATTTAGGTTTTTTTCACTTTTTTGTTATTCTAAAAGTAGGTGACCATGAATATCTTTAAATATACATCTTCACTTTCATAACTTACTTCCTTAAGGTAGAGTATTAGATATGAGCATAACAGGTTGAAAAGTAGGAACATTTTAAGGACTGCAGAAGCGCTATTAAATTATCATCTGAAAATATTGTATAATTTGCACTTCTCCCAGCAGCATATCTGTGGTTCTAAATTTATGCTTCCCAGTGTTTATTATCGGGAGAAAGAAAACTTTACCAGTTCAATTGGTGAAAAGTAGTTTCATAGTGTTTTAAATTGTATTGCTTTGATCATTTCTAAGAACACACATATTATTATATCTTTCTGTGACTTGGCTCTTAAAAGTTACTTGCCCATTTTTTCCGATTTAAAATAGTTTTCTTATTTATTTATCAGAACTCTTTCTATATTGAGCCATTTAGTCTGTTATCATGTATGTGGCAAGTTTTTCCCTTGTTGGAGAATATACACTTTTTTCAGTTTCTCCACCAAACAAATTGTGAGAATGGAAATGAAGGGAAGACCCTCTTCTTGATATGATTTGAAGTCAGAATTTCCCTTCCTAGCCACAGAAGCAGCGGCTCAGGTGCTACGATAGCAGTACCTGCAGGCAGTAATGCCCAAGAAACACATTAGTTCTACAGACAAAGCTTGTCATCAGTGCCATGCTGGGTGCAAGTAGGCATGTGTGCATGGGGAGTAGTAAACTCTGTACTAGCTAAATGGTATCCCACCTTACTGCAGTAATCATGGTACATGTGGATTTAATTAGTTTCCAAAAAATGAGTGCCATTTTCTATATGTACTTAAACATACATTTAGATACATTTTCAGGTTGTAGAAAGAAAAAGTTGGATCTCTTAGTTGTGGGAGAATGAATGAGATCCTGGCAAACAGCTGCTGTTCTGAACAGGGAGGCAGATTTATGTTTAAAGCAGAGTAAACTATGCAACCAGGTAATAATTTTGAGCAATGAAGTATGTTTGCTACAGTTGCAATTAAAGAAACAGATAAATCACAGTAATTTCAACATGGCACTTGGGCCATTCAATAAATCGGTATTTTAAATTTCATTTGCTTTTGAACTAAGTTCAATAATTTATAAAGTAAGTCGTTCAAAGATTAATGCTCAAAAGTGAGGAAAATCACCATACAGGAGCAGAAACATATCATTTATGTCTATTACATTGAGAATTGGTCTGCCTGTGTTTCCATTATAAATCTGACTTTTCCAACATTTATAATACAGCAGTAAAAAAAAAAAAGTTGGCCCAGGGCTAGAATTTGGTATTTGTCTCAACTTTCTGATATTCCAATTTTTATTTTATCCTTCTTTCTCAAATACTATGACCTCCATCCCTGCATTTTTAGAAGTTTACATCATTAGCTAACACTGTTAATTCCAAAAGCTCATTTACTTTAGAAGTACAAATGTGTGGGTCATAATTTCAGAATGTACTGGATTGTCTTTGATTCTGAAGCTTTTCAGGATGGTTATAAAACTTACAAAGATGGTTTGAAAATACAAAGAGTGAAAAAGAAGGGTAGTTCAATGTCATGATAGCACCTTTTGATTTAACAGCTGCAAAGACAATAATAATGCTCTAAATCATGACAAAATGTGAGCCGGTCTGTTACAGGATTCATTTAAATTTGGCATCTCCAGTTTGATTAGGCTACATGATTTTTTTTTTTGTAAAATCCATATTCAGACACCCAGTCTGCTTACTAATCAGTTCAGATGTTATTTATATGGTAATACGGGAGCTTTTGGTTTTTTATATTCTCAGGTGTTTTTCTTACTTGGCCTTGAGCTCCTGAAGGTCAGTGCCTATTCTTTGTACTCTTGGTACCCAGCATGTCAACTAAGTACAGAGTTGGCACTTGGGAATTATTGGTCAAATAAATGAGTACATTTGTTCAGTTATAGGCTGTCACCAGCTTTTGAAGATTATCCGTTCCAAAACATTAGAGTCATTGGGTTAGGATGTGTAGTTCATTTTCCCATAAAAACATAATGTGAAAGGTAAATGATCCCATAGGAGCTTTCTTAACTTCCAACAGTTACACTCCAGATCATATAATAGAATCACTGTAACGGGACAGAGGTCTGAATTTACATATTTACATTTACATTACATTAGATTTTACATATTCTCAATCATTTGTTCTCTTGTTGGTCACCTAGCTGTACTGCCTTTTGTTTTTTTTAAATGATGTTAAACCCGTCACTTTCTGTGTGAGAGAGCGAGAGAGGCCATGAACAGGGAGGAGAGGGAGAAGCAGGCTCCCTGTGAGCAGGGAGCCCAATGTGGGGCTCAATCCCAGGACTCTAGGATCATGACCTGAGCCCAAAGCAGACCCTTAACTGACTGAGCCACCCAGGCACCCCGCTAAGACAATTTTTATCGCTTTGTTGTATGAGTAAAATTCCTTAGTAATCACCAACCATAGCATTAAAAGCTCATCATTAAAAGTTTCTAAGTGATATAGTTTATAGTCATTTCAAGTATACAACCTAGTTTTTTTTTTAATTTTTAAAAGATTTTTTTTTAATTTATTCATGGGGTGGCTAACATTTTCTGTTTCATGTGTGAGGCAGAGGGAGAAGCAGGCTGCCTGAGGAGCAGGGAGCCCGATGTGGGACTTTATCCCAAAACGCCAGGGTCATGTCCAGAGCCGAAGGCACATGCTTAACCATCTGAGCCACCCAGGTGCCCTATAACCTAATTTTTTAGAAAGTTATTTTCAAGTAAGGAAGCATAAGGTTCTATTTTTCCTTAAGTTAAAAAGATTTTATTTGGAAGTTTTCTACTAATTCAATATTTAGTATTTTCACAAATACTCTGATTTAATTTTTGTTTTAATTCTTACATATTATTTACAGCTGTAATAAATGTTTTTCCATCCTGTATTCTCCCCACTGGTCCCAGGGTGCTGCCCTTGTCCTGTGTCCCCATGGGAAATGGCCCTGGCAGCCATCTGCCCTCTGCTCCTCAGAAGCCCTTCCCATGTTTGCATTTTCCTTCCCTTCTTACAACAGCCCTGGTTCTTCCAGTTGATCCTGTTTATCTGACCCCCTTTCCAGACACCATTCTCCTGGTTTTCATTATCTTCCAGAAAATGGGGCATCCAGAGCTGAGCACAGCTCTTCCGATGTCCTCTGCCTGGTGCCAGAAAGAAGGAATGTTACAGGACCTGTGATTTAGATGTTGAGTACAAATGACTCCCATGAGGGAGCTTAGACATCGCTGGAATTTAAGCTCCATGGAGGCAGTGACTCAACTTGTCATTGTTTTAACCTTGACCAGAATAGTGCTTAGCCCATAGTGTGTGCTCATTAAACAGTTGTAAATTAAGGAATGATTAGATGAAAGATTCAGGAAGAAACAGAAAGAAAGTGAGGTAAGTGCTCCCATTTAGTTGCATCTGTTAACTTTTGTGTCATGCCAGTCAGTCCCAGTCAGTGACCAGTTGTACTCAGGAGACCATCTGGGGAGTGTGGATCACTCTGCGCTGTTGTCCCAATGGTGAGGCTGCATGGACTCATGGGTGGTGATAGCTTCCGGAATGGCCCTTGGTCATGGGGTCCACCCTGTGGTATGTACGCAAGGCCTGTTTGTTTCCGTAAACCAAATCCCGCTAGTAACATGAACAACTGAGTTACACAACTTTTTAGATTCTTTTCAAAAGGATAATTAAAATGTCTTTACTGACGCTGTGCCTTTTAATATTTACGTGTAAATGACGTGACACTCTCGTGTTAGTTTTTGTTCATAGTAAAGATGCATTCTTGAAACAGGATTCATCTTTTGGAGTGAGCTGTTGTGATGGTTTGGTCTTATTCCCAACTCTATGGAGGATGCTTGGTAAGTGGTTCGTACTCAACCATGGTCAAGTTGTAGCATAAAAGACGCAATACAGTATTTCCTAAGACAGCTTACAAGTTCAAAGCAGCAGTCTACCTTGTTTGGAATGAGGCTCAGGAGCGCCACTCTGGACATTCTTAGATTCAACTCTTCCTGACTTTAACCAGTTCATCTAACTTTCACAGACTCCCCTGTGTCTTACCACAGCTGTCCTTGGAGATGGGAGAAGCCTTCCTGCTATCTCCTCAGACTGAGTTCTCTTCCTGTGCTGGGCACTCCCTTGATTCCTGTCAGTTGGCCTGGGGAGTGCACACTTCCAGATTTGTAAGCTCCCTCTGTTTTCAGTAGGGGGTCCCAGAACTACCTCTAGTATTAAAGGTTGAGGTCCTTTGTGGACAAAAGGAGCTCTGCAGGGACGTTGCTCCTGATGTTGGCCACTGTGAGATATTGTCCTCTCTGCCAGAAGCCAGAGGAGAAATTCTCTCTCACAGGAAGAGCCTTGTGTCTCGTGAATCCTCAAAACATAAAAGTATGGATGATGTCAGCCTTGTAACTGATCACGTTTCCTTCTTTGCTTTAAATGTTAGAAAACTTAGCCCAGAATACATGGTCCATCTCTAGTATAGGGTCCCATCATCTGAATTTCTTAAATATCTTAATTCCTGGACCAATTTCCCTCACTTTGTATCATTTTTGTTAGTTAGCTTCATCTTAGGTAATATTGAACTTAAGTTTTGTAAGCCGTCTTAAATCATTTTTTTTAAACCAATGCAGTTTAAGTAAATATGTATTGAATACTTGCGTAAGGTAGACCAATACAGTAAGAAGATCTAATCATTTTGCCACAGAGTATTAATGTCCAGGTGGAAATTGCCACTTTTGGTTTCTTTCTTATCAGTATTTGCAAATTTACTGATCTGTTCCTTATGGTTGGCTTTTAAGGTTGAAGAGCATTCAACTGTGAAAACTTCTTTCCTTAGAAATTTCTTCTTTGATGTAGGGGGAGAGAGAATTTTTCCATTCACTTTCATTCATTAGAATCAATGTCATATGCCAGGCCATGAGTTTATGGGTGCCTGAAAAATGGCTAACATTTTCTGTTTCATGTGTGAGTGATTTGGTTGAAACCGGTCATCAGAATGTGAAAAGGTACACAGTGCTGGAGTGAGAACTCACAGGCCAGTGCAGATTTTGTCCTAAAATTGGCTCAACACCCCAACATTTTCTTAAGTTCTTACAGATCTAAGGTGTCGATCTCTATCTTTTTTAAAATACTTGCCTAATGACTTTTACTTGTCGATGTAACTCTGCAACCCCAAAGTAAATCTGAAATCAAAGCATGGCATACATGTCCTAGACGGTGAAGTTGCAAACAAAAATTAAAAGAAGAGTCAGAATTACTGGCAAAGTCATCCATTTTAAAGAAATGAGATGAATTAATGCCCACCACGCACTTCCCTCATGCCGCGTCTGTGTCATCCTGTCTCCTTCACTGCAGTCTCTTCACGTGCGGCCTGGCCCATAAGGAGCACTGCATAGTTTTTGTTGGACCGTGTGGTGTGTCTGTGGGTACAGCGAATCCCTGTTAAGAAGGCATTTGCCATCTAGGTGAGGGAGTAAGAGACAGACCAGAGAGAAGAGTTGCTACGCATCGATACGCCTAGTAAGTAAGCCATGTAGCTTCTTGCCCTTAAGACTGAACTCGGGCTGATCACTGAAGGCACGGCCTGACAGAGAAGGTAAAACAAGAGGTGGGTTTGGAGGTGGAGCTAAAGGATGACTTGGAGGATGGACAGGATGAAGAAGGATATGCCAGGTACTATGGGCAAAAGGGAAATACCGGGAGAGTGCATGAAGGGGACCCAGCCCCCATTCTCTAAGAAGAGGGCGTCCATCAGGCCAGTTGGCTGAAGGGCCACTTTTTCAGAAACGTGGATTTTATCCTGTCAATATTGTGTTTCTAGAACTTTGGAAAGATTTTAGAACAGAGAAATGATACAGAGTACAAACCAGCGAGCTTCTCACACTGAAACGAGCACACAGAACATCTGGGGATCTTGGTAAAATGCAGATTTTGATTCTGGTGTAGGGTGAGGCCCAAGACTGCCTTTCGAAGAAGCTTCCAGGTGATTCTGAGGCTCATGTTGCACAAGCCACACTTTAGAAAGCAAGGGCAGAGTACTCTTTTAAGAAGATCTATTTGTGTGTAGGGATTGGATTAGACCATGCTTCATCTGAGATAGGGACTAAGAGGAATCTAAAGATCGCCAAATAGTCCATTTCTTTTCATCACCGTTGCCAAACCGGGCAAAGTAAAACACAGCTGAGGTCTGAAGGTCTTAGTGTGGTGGAGGCAGGATTGGAGCGCAGCCCTCCCAGCTCGCACTTGGTACCTTCTGCTCCCTTCTGCGGGAGTGGACGGGCATCTGGGAAGTGAGGGACCGTGGAGAAACTGATGCCTGCAAGTTTGGAATGGGATGGCTGTACACCAGAAACCGTGTCAACAGGGAAGGAGCAGCCCCGGGTAGCTGATTTTCTGGGGAGTGAGGAAACTCTGAAGAAAGTGTTGAGGCTTATGGTAAAAGGAATAGACGCCCCACTGCTTGCCAGAATGGAAAAGAAGTCAGACAAGAGGGGAGCATACTTTGCCAGCTGGGAGACACCACAACTTCTTAGTCTTGTAAAGTGATCAGTACCACATGAGTTTTAAAATCCACCCCAGGCAGCAACTTTCCCCAGCCACATAGAGCCCGTTCCCTCCATTAGCTGAGCACATCAGTGATGGGCTGTGTGCCTCACTTGTAGGCTGAGTGTTGCCGGGCATGCGGTCCTCTCGCCCGTCCACCTCCTCCTTCCTGTGCCCAGTGTGGAGGAGGAGAGCTTGGCGCTGAGCTGAGCTGATAGGCGCCTCATGGTTTTCCTCTTGGCTTTTGCAATGAGAGGGGGATTTATCCCACCTGCTTTTCCAGCTGTAAAGTTCATTAGGCTTTGAGCACTGGCATTAAGGGAAGGAGAAGTGTGGATTTCCACAAGAAGGTGGAAACAGTGTTGGAGTGTGGACCAGGGCGTAGTATTTGTTTTCCAGGACCTTATTCTGCCCCAAGTGGGGTTTTTTTTTTTTTAAAGATTTTATTTATTTATTTGACAGAGAGAAATCACAAGTAGATGGAGAGGCAGGCAGAGAGAGAGGGAAGCAGGCTCTCCGCTGAGCAGAGAGCCCAATGCGGGACTTGATCCCAGGACCCTGAGATCATGACCTGAGCCGAAGGCAGCGGCTTAACCCACTCAGCCACCCAGGCGCCCCCCCAGTGGGTTTTTGACTCTGGTGTTTCACACCGCATGCCAGAGCCTAGTTTTGTATTTGACCCAGGCCCTGTTAGTGTGTCTGTAGACGTGCTTGTGCGTGCGGCCGTGCATATACACATGCACCAGCAGGTGTAAGCACATGTGTTTCCCCGTGTTTTGGTTTTGGCAGACTCCTGATTTCATTTGGAAAATTTGTTCTGTTTTTGCTTCTATGTTAGACATAGTAAACTTTGAGGGGATTACTGTTTCCAGAATTGTCCAAGTTGACAAGAAATGAATTTGAGGTTTCTTTCCACCCAGTTATTTTTTTGTCATCTAATTCCTTGAAAAGAAAAAAAACTATATGGAACTACAATTTTATCTCTCTTAGTCAAAATATGAATGTTAGATGATTTTTTAAATCATTATGGACCTTCACTATTAATCAGAAAAATGCAGGCATAGTTTTCTATGACACTCATTACTAAAAATTTTAATACCTCAAGAAGTTGTTTTAATATAGAGCATGATGTAATTTGAGAAATTTAAGTTTTAATATTTCCTAAGAAGTATTTTTATTTAGTTGTTAGGATACAACTAAAATTATTACCAGTTTTAATTTTTTGAAACTTTTATTACATTCTTTAGAAGTATCTGAAAGCAGTATGTGTTTGACAAATGTGTTAAAAATTGAGGAATACTGGCCTTTGCAGATGTAACCATTGGTGTGTAAGGAATCTTTGAGATGTTTATTTTTTTCTTTTAAAGATTTTGTTTGTCAGAGAGGGCATAAACAAGGGGAGCGGCAGGCAGAGAGAGAAACAGATTTCCCGCTTAGCAAGGACCTCCCCACCTAGCCACGTGGGATTGGATCCCAGGACCATGGCATCGTGAGCTGAGCTAAAGGCAGACGCTTAACTGACTGAGCCACCCAGGCATCCCAGAGGTGTTTTCTCATATATTTATGAACATATACGTGTAGATAATTTTAAAACATACGTGAAATCTAAAGATTGTACTTTTAAGCTGAATTTCTATTAGAAGAAAATAATGAAGGGTAATGCAAGACTACACACTCTTAAAAAAGGTAAGCATAGGAATACAAATCAAAACCACAATGAGATACCACCTCACACCAGTCAGAATAGCTAAAATTAACAAGTTGGGAAATGGCAGATGTTGGCGAGGATGTGAAGAAGGGGGAACCCTCCTACACTGTTGGTGGGAATGCAAGCTGGTGCAGCCGCTCTGGAAGACAGCGTGGGCGTTCCTCAGAAAGTTGAAAGTAGAGCTACCCTTTGACCCAGAAGTTGCACTACTGGGTATTTACCCTAAAGATACAAATGTAGTGATCTGAAGGGGCACATGCACCTCAATGTCCACAATAGCCAAACTATGGAAAGAACCTAGATGTCCATCAACACACAAATGGATGAAGAAGATGTGATACACACACACACACAAATACTACGCAGCCATCAAAAGGAATGAAATCTTGCCATTTGCAACAACATGGATGGAACTAGAGGGTATTATGCTTAGCGAAATAAGTCAATCAGAGAAAGACAATTTATCATATGATTTCTCTGATATGAGGAAATTGAGAGGCAGAGCAGGGGATTTGGGGGTAGGGAAGGAAAAAATGAAACAAGATGGCATCAGGAGGGAACAAACCATAAGAGACTCTTAATCTCACAAAACAGAGGGTTGCAGGGTATGAGGGCATTGGATGGTTGGGTTATGGACACTGGGGAGGGTATGTGCTATGGTGAGTGCTATGAAGTGTGTAAGCCTGATAATTCACAGACCTGTACCCCTGGGGCAAATAATACATTATATGGTAATAAAAAAAATAAAAATATAAACATAGGTAACCTGAGCTGAAGGCAGACTCTTAAGTGACTGAGCCACCCAGGCACCCCCCAGTATTCATAATTCTTAACTAATGTACCCACATGTGGCATAATGATGAGCAGTTGAACCCATAGATAAAATTCCATGCATTCACTTTATTTTTTAAAAAGTTAACTAAGTTATAATACCCCAACTTACAATTAATAGGTTCTTGTTCAGCCATCATTGTTGTGTGGCTCTCTGGATTCTCATAGGGAGCATGGACCAAATTGTGGGGTTATATCTCCCTAAACACTGCTTAGAATACTCAGTCAAGTGCAAAGTCAATGAGCATATCATACTCAAAAAGTATTAGGGATATATTTATACTTGGGACACAGAAGTGGGTACTGTTCTAATAAACTTTTTGATTATGTTCAATTTTGAATGCATTTATTCATGTTCTTTTGTAACATTTAAGTAGATTACATAAATCTGTTAAATATGATTGTTTTCTGCAATGACCAAAGAAAGTCCCCCTGTGCTAGGAAAGAATCAAATTCTTGGTGAATGATGACTTACTCAAGATTGAGTCATAGAAATTAAGAAAGCCTGATCACTAAATTTTAAGATTAAAAATTCTGATATTTCATGATAAGGTATCTGGGGTTTTTTCCATATTAAAGTGGGGTGGAACCAAAGCATGCATGAAGGTCTAGAGGAAACAAAATTGACCATGAGTAGATAGTTATTAAAGCTGGGTAATAAGAATTTGGGAATTCATTTTACTATTCTCTTTACTTTTGCATATTTGAGATTTTCTATGATAATAAAGTTGAAACAAGAGAGATCATAATTGTAGCTTAAAACATTGAGATATTTTAACCTTTAAGTGATAGGTTCGGGGTGAAATATATTCCAAGACGTGCTACTTGAGTAAACTCTAAAAATGACAAAAGAATCCTAATGGCCATTGTCGTGAACAAATAGTCTCATCTGATTCCTCATTCAGAAAACATAGGCGAGTTCCTTGGCAGTCAGTATGGCTCCTAATCTCCAAAATGGGCCCTCATGGTATCTCTCGACCCAGGGCTGTCTTCCCATGTGACTTTGCCACTCCTCTCACCGAAAGATGGGGCCTGTGTATGTACTCTCTTGCACCCGGGAGAGCTTGTAACTCCAGCAGAAGTGATAGTGCACAAGTCTAGATTATAAAAAGTGGTACAACTTCTGCCTGGCTCTCTTGGTGTGTGTCCAGCTTCTCTCAAAACCCAGTGTCCTGCTATGGGGAAGACAAGCAGCTGCATGTGGCACCCCTGGACAGATGTTCCAGCAGATGGCCTCTGCTTCAGTTCCAGCTGTTAGCAGCATCAGCCTCCAGACTTGGGATCCAGCAAGCTTCCTAACGATTACAACTCCAGCCAAATGGTCACCTCCACCCTTTGAACCCGCCCAGCCAAGGCCCCAGACACCATGGGGCAGAGAAAAGCCTTTTCTGCTTTCCCTTTTCTGAATTCTTACCCACTGAATCTGTGAAGGAAAAAAAGTGCTTGTTGGTTTGTGCAACTGAGTTTGGGGTGACTCGTTACACAGCAGTGGTAACTGCATCAGTTAGCACACATTAATAAGGAGAATCTTACTTCTCAGTGATTGTTTCTTTCCGTAACATGTCCAGAAGATACATGTTTACTTGATGACTGTGTTCTAGTTATTCACAATTTTTACTGTTTCTATCAACACGATGACTTCCAGATCAGGAGTTAGATTGAAGACCATCAGTTGTTCCCCACATAAAGTCATTTACAACTGGACAGTCCCCCAGATAAAGTCCTTTACAACTTGTCAGTTCTTACTCCACCTTCCCCCTTCCTCAGGACTTCTTGTCTTGCTGGAACTCTGTCTAGAACCGTGGCCTCCTACCCACACACACACCCCCACCCCGTTCCCGCTTACACTGGTTGAATTGGGAGCAAAGAAGAGGGCAACCTCATGTTTAGATGGGGAAGGGAACGTCAAGGAGCCTTTCTCTGCCCATTTTGAACTGCATCCCTCCCCCTTTACTATGTAAGCAACACCCTTTATTGATGCACACGTAACTGGTGCTTCTTTTGTCTGATTTCATCGCACTTTTCACTTCACATTGTATCTTGGAAAACAAAATGCCATATTTTTCAGTGATAAACAGAATGAGAGTGTCCAGCACTTCATTAGGTATATGATACATCAACCAAAACTTCATTCACACTCTGCACATGGGTGTTTTATCCAGGCGTATAGCAGATGCCTGCTAACTTTAACTCTTATTTGCAATGTTGCATTTCTCAGGTTTGACGGTTAAAGAAACACATTTTAGTACATCATACATCAAACTGTACCCCCAACCAATTTCCTAACAAGTCCCCCAAACACAGTTTATCATTAGTAAAAGACCAGCATGTGAACATGTTTAGCATGTTACTTCCTGGTCATCAAATGTTTAATGTGGTTGTTGACAAGCACCTGCTTTGTATGTGGGGGAAATGTGCATTTTGCATAATATACCATAAATGTTCCATTTATGATATGGAGTAACAGTTGATGCACTCAATAAATAAAATTTATTAGGAAAAATGCAGATATAAGTACGTAGTTCAAGCTGGTAATTTCCTACTGTGGACTATTACCTGGTAAAGTAGAGACTAAGAGCTTGAGGAACAGGTTAGAATGGAGGAGAGTTAATCATTTTCTTCATTGATGGTTATGGAAGGACATGGGCTGGAGTTGGGCATTAAAGGGGCTATTTCAGGGAAAACTTCAGAGGCAGTAATGGAATTCTGTCATCTTTTTGAGGTTCCCACACTGACTCTGAATGGGAAGATTTAGGATGAAAAACTGCAAACCATACCTTTGCTTACTTCCTGCTGTTTCAGTTTATAAATTTCTCTGTGATGCTAAGACATTAGGTAGTAGGACATCATGACTAGTCTCTGAGTACAAGGAATCTCCCCAGTACGTATCTTCCATGTTCATTATACCTGAGTCTGATGTCCTACCAGTTGGACTTGGAATGTAACTCAAACAATTGCATACGTTGCTTTGTAAAAATGGTGTATCAAGTCTGGGATAGAAATCTGGAACAAAGGTGGCGATGAAGACCAGGAGGGTGTTCAGCAGAGAGAATTCTATGAGGCTTTACACCACTCTGGTGTTTTTCATAACAAATAAAGCCCTGGGACTGGGGGTGAGTGAGTTTCCAGTCCATTAAAGTACTTTTCTCTTTTGATCTACTTGTCCAAAATCATCCGAGCATGTTCATTTTATAGTCAATATACATACTGGATTCCCATTACTTACATTTGTAAATGTACTCTGAGTTATACTCATTTTAATGTTTTGTTTCCGAGTTTCTTAAAATATTAGCCTAGTTTCATAATCACGCTAGTAATAAAATAGGAAACTTCAATAAATTGAACAATAAAAGTGAGAATTCCTCATTTGAGATGACCTGCTCCCACATCCCGAATGTCAGCCGGGACTAACAGAACCATCTTCCTATGGTGCACGTGCACCATAGATAGAATGTAACAGTTCTTAAGAACACAATAGGATTATTGGAAAACTCATAATTAAGCTGATATTGCAAACTTGTTAGTCATAGTACTCCTTCCTCTAAAACTGCCTTTTGGCCTGCTTGTGACAGCTCAGCTGGGTACCAGCCGGACTGTGTGCCACACTTCGGTGAGGACCTCCACTTACACCTGCTTAGACTTAGGACTCTTCTCTACTTGAGAAAAGCATCAGTGTCCTATAGTGCAGCTCTTATTTTCCCATAGTGTATTCTATTACTTCTGATAGTGCAATTTTCCTATTGTGCTGCCAATGCTTATTTCAATATATTATTTTCATCATAGGTTACTGGTTTACCTCTCCCCCACATTTTTTTTTTAACCAAAGGGCAAATGGAATTTTTAACTATAAAATGGTTTTATCTCTAAAATGATGCCTTTATGATTTGATGATTTTTGATAATGTCGTGTATTTATTTCCTCAGTTAACTGGGTGCTCCATATTGTGTTTTAAATTTCCAGCTTGGCCAGTTTGTTTGTATTAGAGTGGCTTGGCAATTTCTGGGGCTGCACGATAGTATCAAGTGAGCTTTCCACCTTCCTAAAGACACTTAAAACTAGCCCTGCGCTGTGGAGACTCTGAATACATTTAGAATTAAGAATCAGATTGGAGCTCCAATATTATTATTATTATTACTATTATTATTAAGATTTTATTTATTTATTTGACAGAGAGAGAGGGAAAAAGCAGGGGAGTGGAAGAGGGAGAAGCAGGCTTCCCAGTGAGCAGGGAGCCTGATGCAGGGCTCGATCCCAGGACCCCAGAATCATGACTTGAGTTGAAGGCAGATGCTCAATGACTGAGCCACCCAGGCGCCGCTACAACTCCAACATTATTGAAAAAGAAACAATGCAACTGGATCCCCATAAATTCCGCCTCCCAGTGATGGTCTAATCGCATCCAGAGAATTATTTCACCCTTCACTGTCCATGCCCTTCAGTGGGATTGTGCTTTTTTCTCCCACAGTAAAATCGTCAGCAGGGTCAAGTGGTTTGGGAAGCAGTTCAGTTTTAAGACCAGAGTTCTCGTTTTGAAAACACATTAGCTTTTCCAGAAACTCTGCTTATCTCTCCCAATCTCCTCCCACTGTATTCTAGTGTTTCCCAAATCCCCCCCGTCTCTGCGTACATATCTGTTTGTCTTTCTGGTGTCTGCCACATTGGGAAGTCTCATTAAACCCGCATCTGTTCTCTTTTAGGAGAAACCTGATGCCAGCCCCACGTCACTTCAGCTGCGGTCCCAGATCGAAGTAAGCACAATGACTTTAATCGTCTATTTTTGCTCTGCTTTTTTTTTTTTTTTTTAAGTGATATTCTGTACAAATCAGTGGAAGCCTGCTGCTCTAGCTGTGCTGACGCTGTGTCTCTTTCTCCTAGGAGTCCCTTGGCTTCTGCAGCGCTGTGTCAACACCAGAGGTGGAAAGAAAGTAAGTTTCCTTTCTTCTGCCCGGGATCAGAATTTCTAAGTAGGTCCATCCTGGTGAAAGTTGAGTGGGTGATCATGTTGTGTCTGTGCCACGGAGACTGAGGTCATGTTCCTTGCACGGGGTGTGTGTGTGTGTGTGTGTGTGTGTGTGTATGTGTGTGTGTACACACATGTGTGGGTGGATAAGAGTGTGTTTTGTAATTCAGTTGGTGAAGACTAAGGATTCCGCAAGAGGTACTGGTTTCACACAGCTTATTGTGAGTGAACCCCAAATAACTGACTGGAAATGAGCAGAGAAAGGAAAAGGACGGGTCCACCAAGATGGGTTTTCTTCTTTTAAAATAGTCTCCGATACAGGGTGAAAGTCATAAAGAAGCAAGGTACAAAAATACAATATATTCCAGAATAAAACAACTATTCAAAACAAAACAAAACAACTCTCTCCGCATGTGACTTTGGTGGGTACCCTTAAAACAAGAATAAATGCTTGTGACAAAATGGTAAATGTTTCTTAACCTTTCCTGTTAAAGGTGATATTTTTGCTTCTTTGTCCTGACTTGGGCCCTGTAATCTTTACTGTCATGGAAGATAATTCTATGTTATATTTTATATCCGCAGTGTTTCTTTTAGGCAGTTTTTAAAAACAAAACAAAACAAAACAAAAACAAAGCGAATGTTTTTGTTTTTTTTTATCTTTTGTTTTCTATAGCCTTTCCCGTTTCTTCTTTATTCCATCGTAATTACACTAGAATGTTCTATTTATGATCTTCCGAGGTAAAGAAATTTTAAGAAAGTCCTCATCTTCAAACAGATGCTTCCTTTAGTACGGAACCCCTTACAGTGTTTGGTGCCAGGAGAAGCATAGAAGTGGTTTAGCAATAAAGTATTTCTGGAATGAAAAGCACACGTTGGGAGAGCGTGTGTGTGCTTTATGACACAGCTCTGCCTAATCCGTCCACGTGTGTGCTGCCGGCCCAGAGACCGCTTCCAGGAGGGAAGGCTGCTTTGCCAAGGCTTCAGTTCTCAAAAGGTGGCGCAGTTTTGGTTCAGACTGAGGAACATTGGGAGTGACGAGCAAAAAGCAAACCAAGGCCATTTCCCATTCAGGGTTAGAGAATGCCTGTGCCACTAACATGACTCTCCTTTGTCTTAGCTGCGTGTAACCTCCCACCAGCTTAGTAATGTGGAGGCTGAAGGAGCTCAGACATTGGAGTTGACATTGATTTGGGAATTGGTGGTAGAGTGGCAATAAATTGAGTTGAGTATAGGCAAAAGCATGGAGTCAATGGAGTAGAAGTTCTTCTGACCTAGTTTGCTACCTATTTGGCAGGATCCAGGCTGAGAACTCAGGTGTTCTTCAGAATCTTGAGTCCTTTGGGAAACTAGAAATGTTTGCCTTTTCTCCTAAGAGGAAGTGACTCACCAAATTTGTACTAATCTTAGTGAGGCTGGGTATTTCTTCTTCCCCCCAATTGTGGGTAGTCATTCTTTCCGTGTTTACATCCTTCACTTAGTAAAATGTGGCGTGGCTCTTGTGGCCAAGAGAGAGACTCTCAGCCTCCTCTGAGGTTAACAAAAAATTCTGAACACACACAACACACAGTACTGGTGACAGCCCCAGCCTCTCCCATCTATAAATCTGCCATTTTGCTTCTGTTCTTTTAAGTGGTTTAACTTGAACCTTGGTATTTCTAAGTAACTTAAAAGTTGTAGCCCATTTTGTTCTGTATTTGCTGTTGAATGCTTTTTGAAAACTCTGGTACTCTTGTTTTTCTTATTTAAAAAAAAAAACTCTTGAAAAATCTTAAACTTACTGTAAAGGTGCAAGAGTTGTGCAGTGAACTTCTATATAACTTTTACTTAGACTCAGCAGTTTACACACTCTTCTTCTCTCTCCTAGACACACACACTAACACACACACACACACACACACACACACACACACATAACATTGCTAATTATGATTATTGCAGAACGATCAGAGAGTAAGTTACAAACTCTGTGACTGTCACTTCTCAGTACCTCAACCCATATCTCCTAAGGACAAAGACCTCTTACAGAACTCTGCAGTGTAATTACCAAATAGAGAAATTTGAATAGTGATTTTCCTAATCTATAGTTCATGTTCGAGTTTCTCTAATTGCCCCAGTAGTGGCACTTTTTTTTTTCAATCCAGCACTTAAAAAAATGACTCATCACATTCACATGTCCTCTCTCGTCATATTTAATCTGAAAGGATTTCTTGGCCTTTCTTTGTTTTTTATGCTACTGATGGGTTTTTTAAGAGGGTAGGCTAGTTGTTTTGTAAAGTATTCCTCTGTCTGGGTTTCTTCTTGGGACTCAGGTAGTGCAGTTTTGCTGTTGCATCCTTCCAGTACACTACATCATGCTGTGAATCTGTCCCATTGTTGGTGGTACTAATTTTGATCATTTGATTGTGGTGACGTCCATTGGGTGTCTTCTGACAAGTCAGACTTTTTCCTTTGCTGTTAGTAAATATTCTGTGGGGAGATGATCTGAGACTATGTAAATGCCTTGTTCCTCATCAAACTTTTACCTGATGGTTTTAGATTCCTTTAATGACTGTTACCTAAATCAGTTTTTACAGTGATGGTTACAAAATGATGATACTTATTCTTAAATTGGTAATTCCTTTGGATTAAACCTTCCAAAAGATTTTCTTTCTTTTTTTCTTTCTTTCTTTTTCTTTTTTAAATAAGGTGGGCACTCTAGGTTAGATTATAAACTGAAGAGTTTTGTTTATATTGAATTATTTGGATTTTTTTTTTTTTTTTTTTACTTGAGAGTGCAATTACTTTGAAATACAGAATCCTGCTAGTCCTCTGATCAGAATGCTTGCTGGTAGTTTTGTAAGCCAGAGAGGATGACCTGGTCAGCCCGCTGGTTGTGTCTGGTGAGCGTCCAGCAGGTATCTGCCAACCAGAATATCCTTCTGAGTTTGCAGTGTTGTTTTATGGGCAGAACTTTCCTTCTGCAGTCAAAAGGCAAGAGAACTCAGACAAATGTAGGCAAATCCTGCAGCAGCCTGCCCTTAGAGCAGAGGCCTAGGTGGAGCGACATGGGAGTCCTGTGACTGGCCTTGTGGCTCCTGTGGCCTGAGCCACAGCCCCTCCCCCACCAATACCCCCCTCATGTCTCAGGGGCCGCAGGACATCTTTTTCTCTCCCTTCTCCCCCAGTTAAAACCTGAGCCAAGGAAAGAATCAAGTGTTCATTATAATGCAAATGCCTGATTTCTAAAAAATTCATCATCTCTCCCAGGGGTATTTACCATTTAACTGGGTTTAAAGTCTTGAGCTCTGACCAGAAGAGACCAAGGGGGTGGGTCTTGTGGGGGTGACAAGCAGTGAGAAGTCAGACAAGAAGTGAGGATATACCTAACATCACTGTAGCTGCGCCCTCTGCCAGGTGGGGCTGATTGGCTGTACTTGGGTAGATATGTGAGACCCACAGGATAGGTGCGGCTGTCCATACGCAGAACAGGCCTGCCCCCACCTGTCTGACAGAGGCTTTGTTCCTCCTTATCTTCTCGTTCTATGTGGTCTCTCTGTGCTTTCACTGAAAATATTAAAAAATGTTAAGGGAGCTTTCATTTCAGTCTCTTCTATTTATATCTATTTACCTTGCCTTGCCTATCGATGAGACTATCTACTTCATTACAAACTTGGATTTGTGTCTACTGGCTAAAAAGCTGAATGTTAGTTAAATTTTTTTTGTTAGCCTGAAGAATATCTGGAGAGCAAGACTTCTTTGCTGGGAAAATTCTATTTATGTATGGATGTATTTGACAGAGAGCGCACTCACACAAGCAGGGGGAGAGGCAGAAGGAGAGGGAGAAGCAGGCTCCCTCCTAAGCAGGGAGCCCAATGCAGGATTTGAGCCCAGGACTCTGGGATCGTGACCTGAGCTGAAGGCAGACACCCAACTGACTGAGCCACCCAGGTGCACCCAAAATTCTTTATAACTGTGTCTGTTGGGAATGCATTTAGCTAGAAATAACAGGAAACATGACCTATAGAGGCATAAAAAGAATACAGCGTTCCCTGGCTACCTCCTCATTCCACTGGGTGATCCAGGGGCTGGCACGGAGGCTCACCTGAACCTTCAGGAACCTGGTTTGTACTGTTTGTTGTTAATCCCTGGTTTTAAAGTGGCCACTGCATTTTCTAGGTGGGAAGGAGAAACAGGGTGAAGAAGGTCAAAGGGCAAAAAGCCACAGGCACATCCTTTAAAAAGCTTTCCTAGAAACCCTGCCCAACACATTCCAGTTTGTCTCACTCATTTCTTCAAGCCGCAGCTGTTCACTGAGCACCGGCTTTGTGTGCCAGCCCCCATTCGGGGCTCCAGGGTGTACGATGAACTGATGTGAGCTGCATCAACACGGACCGAGATGTCGTAGAAAACATTTATATGCTTTCAGTGGTGCTACAGAGAAGAGTAAAGCAAAGAAAGTGAGCCCCAAATTGGGGCACTGGTCCACCATTGCCACCAGAGAGCTTGGAGGGACGTGTGTTTTCCGCTGACTACTTTATTGCCCTGAACAAGATGAGTGTCTTAAGGAAGGAGGCAGCCCAGACATTGGGCAGGAAACTAGCACTCTTTTCCACAATAACCTAATCTTTTATTTGTACATGTATTTCTGAAACAGAGTAATCTGAAAATTACCTAACTGTCTCATAAATAAGCTATGTGTCAAGATGATTTAGATTCATTCCTTTCAAGGAAGCCAACTGTAAGGGAGCCATCTGGCTATTATTTCTAGGTGTGTATCTACATTGGAAGTAGCCCTAATAGGGTTGATTCTGCAAATTGGAAAAGAAAAAGCAGGAGATAGCCGGTAATGTTGATTGAGCACTGAGTATGGGCCAGGAACTGATCAAAGTACTTAACATTGACTGAGTTAATCCATCATCCCTTTGAGGTTTGCTATGATATTATTCCCATTGGCAAATGGAGAAACTGAGGCACAGAGAGGTTAATAATTTGCTCAAGGCTACACAGCTAATTAAGTGGCAGAGCCCAGATTTGATCCCAGTTGAGAACCCAGGCTCCTACCATTAAGCTATAATTCCAGAATACTTTTAATTGCACTGCTTATGCAGATAGAGAGGTTAGGGGTAAATTGAGGTTCGTTAGCATTATATAAATAGCAGCAGTTAAAACCTACACTCCAGTAGTCCTCTTGGAGGTAGGGGGAGGCTTTCCTTGCATTCGAATCTAAGTTATGTCTCAGTTATTTATTTATAGAGGCAGGAAGGTCCAAAATAAATCTCAAAACTTCACCTTCACCAATATTTATAGGCCCTTTTCTACTAAGTCTTTCACCAGAGTTGAAAATGCACTGATTTAGTTTCACTTCCTTTCATTACCTATGACTACCCTTGAACTATTTTATGGTGAAAAAGTCCAAAAATATATCGGAGACGGACGAGGAAGATAAGTCAAAGGAGGGCGAGCCAGCGGAGCAGCGCTCTCTGGTCCAGGGAAATGGACGGCGTCTGGTTTACAAATGTTCTCTGCGGACGTTGACTCCCTTTGGACACTGCTTCCCTCTCGGATTTGTTTCGTCTGGCAAGCTGGCACTATATACTCTTTTGATGGCCTCCAGTCTCCTTTTCTCCCTCCTCCAAAATCCCTGTTTCACCTCCCCCTTGCCATGTGCCCTTTGGGAAGTAACCCTGCTTGTGTCGCTGTGTTCTGGTTGCTCCCTCCCTCCTGCTCCTCTCCAGATCACTTGGGTCTCTGAACTTGCCTTCCTGCCCCTCACGGGTGGTCCCTGCCTGCCTGATGCCCGCCTCTTCTTTTCACCTACTCTCCAGGCAGATGAAGTTCCTGTGATTGCCCAGCTGGGCCACACACGCCCATGGCGTCCTGAGCCTCTGAAATGGTTGCTCCCTCTGGTGCAGTGCCCCGGCCCCACTTTCACCATCCTCCCCACCCCCCTCAGCTGGGCAGACCCCATCAGACTTAGAATCCCAACTCTGGTCTTGGCTCCTCCCAGAAGTCTTCCCTGATTCACAGTCCAGTGTCCTGTTCCTGGGCTGTGTAGCCGCACACAGTCCTGCTACGATGAGAGTGGACGGAGGTTACCGGTGGGGTGTGTGTGCATGCATGTGTGCATGCGTGTGTGCATGTGTGTGTGTGAGACCTTACACTCTGAACCCTGGGTCTTCCACAAATATGCTTCGTTCTTCTCCCTCTCGTGGAAGGTTTCATAGTCAGACTTCTCCCCCTGAACTTGGCCCCCACAGCCCGACTCCTGTCTCCTTCGTTCTTGCCGAAATGCTGTCTGAGGTCAGTGCTGCAGCAGTAACCAACCCAGAGGCCCCTGCCAGCTCACAGATCCTTGTTGTATTTGGCAGGTCTGCCTTTCCCGCGGGTCCCACTTCTCCCCTCGCCCTTGGTTTGGTGCCTGTGGCAGCTTCTAGTTTCTCCTCATTGCATGCCCCCTTTTGGCAGTTCCCTTTCTTCTGCCCATTTCCTACCGTGGGTGTTCCCCTGGGGCTGTGTACCCAGCCTTCAGGCTCTCCCCAGGTACGCACACCCAAGGTTTTGACCTCTTGTGTCCGGGCACCCACTCAAATCCACAGCTGTCCCTCGGCCCCGTTTCCCGATCTGGTGACGTGCCCGTTGCCACAACTTGCCAGATGCCGGCTCACTACTGTCACTCTTACCCCAGGTGCACGTCCTCACCCCTTCTTCACCTCCTTTCCTTCTCCGACAACATGCTCTTTGATCATATGTCTCCCTTCTGTCCTTGGGACCTTTTTCCGCTCTTCATGCAGCCTTGAGTCATTATCTCCTGCTTCTCTTTCGTGATTCCAAAACCTCAATCATCAAATCCTGTTGCTTCTACTTCTTTTTTTTTTTCTTTTTAAAAATTTTATTTATTTGAGAGAGAGTGTGAGCACAAGCTAGGGGAGCGGCAGAGGGAGAATCAGGCTCCCAAGGAGCCCCACGCCACAGGGCTTGATCCCAGGACCTTGGGATCATGACCTGAGCCAAAGGCAGATGCTTAACTGAATAAACCACCCAGGCGCCCCTGTTGCTTGTACTTCTGTAACTTTTCCTGTGTTTCCCACTGCAAGTGATACCTTTAGTGCTCTTTTCATGAGCCAGAAAAGTACATTCAGGAAATGACCCCAGATTGGTCTCCATGAAGTGCAGTTAGGCCACACTGCGGTGAGGGGATGCTGAGCTCTCCACCGTGGCGCCTATGAATTAGGGCCTCTGCACATTTGCACTTGAAAAAAACCCCATAGTCCAGCCTGGGCCCATCTTTATGGCCACGTCTCCCACCACCAGCCACACTGCCCCCTCTGTCTTCATGCCTCCTGGGCTGTTCCAAGCTCCTGCCTTGAAAGCATCTCCTTTCTTTAGATCCTCTTTTAAGAACTGCTTCTCCAGGGATGCTTTCTTGGTCCTTTCCCTGGCTGTAATCTTTCCACATTTTGGAATCCAGTAACAGGTGGCACGGTGATTTCTCTGTATTGTAACAGGTACCATCATCATAACAGTGGTTATTGGGTTATTTCTATTATCACTTTTACTGTATTTTGTCATTTAAGTTTTCTTGGACTCATTGATGTATGTACTATTTTTGAGATTAATTGGCTTGCCTAAGGTCCTAGAACTGGAGACAAGAAGCCTTATCCAGTCTGAATGCCATGACGGCCTTGGGGTTAAGATGCTCTGCCTGATAACCAGACTCTCTGCGTTCACCTTTAGTCTGTTTCTTACCAGCGCCTCAGCTCTTGGCAGGTTACTCCAGCTTGGTGTCTACAGGTTCCATGACTGTAGAACGAGGATGATCAGTACAGTACATACCTCCCTTACTAAGCTTTCCAGCACCTACTGAGTGTTCAGTAATTTGTAATTTGTCATTTGTAATTCAGTAATTTTTTTTTTAATTTTTAATTTTAAAACTTGGAGTTTTGTTAGAAAAGTACATTTATGTTGTTTTCTTTTCGGTAATAGGTTTATTGAGATCTAATTCACATACCAGGAACTAGAGGGTATTATGCTAAGTGAAATAAGCCAATCAGAAATTATCGTATGATCTCACTCGTATGTGGGATTTAAGAGACAAAACAGAGGAGAATAGGGGAAGGGAGGGAAAAATAAAACAAGATGAAATAAGAGTGGGAGACAAAGCACAAGAGACTCTTAATCATAGGAAACAGACAGGGTTGCTGGAGGGGAGGGGTGTGAAGGGGTGGGGTAACTGGGTGATGGACATTAAGGAGGGCGTGTAATGTACTGTAATGAGCACTGGGTATTATATGCAACTGATGAATCACTGAAGTCAACTTATAATAATAATATGTTAACTGAATTTAAATAAAAAAACAACTCACATATTATGATTCACATCATATAACTCATTAAAAGTATGTAATTCAGTGGGTTCAAAAATTTTTTTTTTATTTGGGGGGGTAGAGGGAGAGGAGGAGAGAGAATCTCAAAAAGACTCCCAAGCAAGCACAGAGGCCAACAGGGACTCTATCTCACAACCCCAAGGTCATGACCTGAGCTGAGATCAGGAGTCAGACGCTTAACTGAGTGAGCCACCCAGATGCCCTAAAGACTCCTATGTGTTTTAAGTGACCAGCTTATTTCACTTAGCATAATGTTTGTAAGGCTCATCCATGTGGATTCCCTTTTGTTGTGTGAATATGCCACATTTTATTTATCCATTTTTTTTGTTTGTTTATCCATTTTTTGATGGGTGGACACTCAGGACTGTGTTGACTTCTTTGCTGTTGTGAACAATGTTGCTGTGAACATTTGTATACAGGTTGACGTGTGGTCATTTGTTTAGTTGTTTTTAAATCTGCTTTAGTGAGATACAGTGTATCCACATGTACTCACCTAGTAAAAATACTCAACAAGGTGTGTAGCCTGTTCACAGAATGGTACCACCATCTCCAGAGTCAATTTTAGAACTTTTCATCAACTCAGAAAGAAACCCTTTAGCTGTCACTCCTCCATGTCATGATGACCACTGTTCTCTCTAAGCAATCACCAATCTAATTTCAGTCTCTGTAGAATCACCTCTTCTAGATATTTCATAGAAATAGGGGGGGAGTGCATTTTTGAAAGAAAATTGGTTTATTACAGCTCCATTAAGAGTAGACCTTGGAATCCAGTTCTTGGTAACTTTGTCTCCAGCCTCCTTGAAATGTGTAAGATATTCTTCACCTTTTAGTAAGTCTTCTTTTAGTAAGTAACTCCTTTTAGGACTCCTTTAAGAAGTCCTTTCAGTAAGACTTTAGAAAGTCTTCTCCTTTTATTAAGTTCCTGCTGGGGACCTCCACCCTGTTCCTCAATAAGAAAGTCTCTCATTACTGAAGGGCTCAGGCTCCTTCCCTCACGGACACCCCTGAAAACAGGGTCTCTGCTGTCTGTGGTTCTGTGGACTTGTGCGTGACAAGGTGGGGCTCTCTCTGCTCGTTTTCGTTTGTAGAAGTAAACACTGGAAACCCGCAGGCTGTGCAGTTATGAATCCTCCTTTGGGACAGACCAGATTCACTGAGAATTGCTGATGAGGTCTGCAAGTTTGTTGGGAAATCCAGGTCAAGCCGTGTCCCCTGGAGCTGAGATGAATGCATCCTGTTTCCACATCCTGTTTGTGGCAGGGCTGCGGGCTGGGGAGAGGAATACCAGATCTTTCCCATGGGGGACATACATATGTGCACTGGGATGAGGAAACCACATGGAGGTGTGTCCTTCAGAATAGCTTGCAAGTTGGTTCTGCCCCGTTCAGGTGGATGTGTCCTTGCTGGCTGCCCACTGTCCTCCCAGGAGATGGAGCCGGGCACTTGAGGCTTGTGAGCACAGAGCCACGAAGGGGACCAGAGGTCGCTTGGACTGCCATTGTTTGAGATCAGCAGGGTAGGAAGTAGAGGCAGAATGGCAAGTTTAGGTTTCAGAAAACGAATGGGCTGCACCAAGAGCCAGGCATTAGATTAGTATGTGTATTATGCATTCTTTCTCCTTGATCCATTTACCAAGAGCCGTCTGCCAAGGCTGTGGGCAGGATGGCAAGGTCCCTGTCCCAGGGACTGGAGTGTTTGGTGTGCTTGCTGTCTGTGATGGCCGTCTGCTTAGAGTCACTCCTCCGGGCTTCACCTCCTCAGTGATGAGTTAGAGTTGGGTGGTCTCCTTTCCTTCTCTGACCCAGTCCAGAGCATGCCCTGCAGTGGCCAAGTTGGCGTGGCCTGTCCAGATGGGCTGTTCTGCTGCTGCTGGTGTTGACCAGACCGCGAGCCTGCATTAAGCTCTGCTAGTTGTGGGGTGAGAAAGTTTATTTAAATTCTCTAAGCCTCGGGTTCCTAAACCATAAAATGTATGCAATAGAAGCTCTTTCTGAGGCTGGTCATGTGAGATACCTAGCGCGGTGCCGGCATATGGTAGGGGTTCATGTCTCGCTCCATGGCCTCCATGACATGTGGCATCGCCCGTGGCCATGGTCACGTGTTTATGGTTTTCACCCTCTCTTTCATTCAATGGTGCTGTGCGCAGAGCTCCCCAGTGGCTCGGGCCACAGAAAACATGCCCCCGCTACGGGAGCTTTCCTTTCCTTTTCCATACCCCAAAGAGGGGAGGCTAGGAGATGACCGCTAGCCTCAGGAAGCCCGTGCAGTCACAGCATGCCGAAAGACTTGTTTGTGCGGGTGGCTTTGCATCCGCACGAGTGTGTGCTCTGTCGCATAGCATATTTGAGGGGCTCGACATTCCAGAATGCAGGGGCTCGGGGTAGGAGCAGCTGTGCTAGAATTCCCCACCTCAGCTGTTCCCCACCGCAGACTCTGCTGCCCCTCGCTTCATCTGGTGAGCGAGCCCCAGCTGCCCGGCCCCAGCTGGAGTCCACATGCCTGGGCTGCGCACCCCCCACCCCCAGGGGATGGGGTGTATGCAACGGCTGGAGACAGGCTTCCACTGCCAGGAGGAACTTAGGACGTGAGGGGGCTGTGGTTTCTTCCGTCTCCTGCAGGAGAGGTGAACAGGACACTGGGCCAAGGGGGGGGGGGTGGAGGCAATCAGTAGATAAATAGCAATACTATCCTGGCAAGGACAGGGAAGACCCCTATGGTATGCAAAGTAAACGGTAGCTAACAGTGAAGGAAATGGGGTGGGGTCCGTGGGGGGAAGGGGTCAGAAAGGCTAAAGGGCTTGCCAAGATCACCATCACAAAGCCTGGGCAGGCAGAGGTGGAACTCTCACATAGATCCATCTATTTGCCGGGGCCAGACCTGCTGTCACATATGCCTCCACGCAGACCACGGACAGGTGCGTCAGGAAAGACCTGTGATGGGTCGGGCAGTAGTGCAGTGCAACTGAATAAACATTTTCCAGATTTCTGCGGTGTGGATGGGTTTGCTAGGTGCTGGCAAGATGCATGCGATGGGAAGGTAGCTGTCCTCTTAGGAGCTGCAGAAGTCATGACAACACGATTGTCCTGTGCTGTGAGGGCCGCACAGCAGGGGCTGGAGGAGGATGGCCAGCTGGGCCCTGGGGGCCTGGCACCGCCACAGACACAGGAGTTTGGTATCAGACTGGCTTCTTGTTGGAGAAGTGGACATTAAGGTGATGTTATTGCAGGGTTTTGACCGCTGGTATTTGTTGGGGCTGGCTGCTCTGTGTCAGATGATGTGTCCTGATGTCACATGCAGGTCATGTGGGGAAAGGGCATGAACTGCCACCTGCAAACATGGACACGTCCTCTCTCACTGCCTCCACATGAGCCTCCAGTTTCGACTCACCAGGAACCTGCAGGAGGAGCTGGCGTCCTTCCCGAGATGCTCACCAGCCCCTGGCCCAGCACAATCCATGCACGGGGGGGCCTGATTGCGGCCCCCCACCCCCGAGTGAGTCCCGCCCCACCATGACAGGCGTCAGCTACAACAGGGCCTCATGCCCTGCACAGACTCTGAAGCACAGAAAGAAAGTAGCCGCTTTGCCTCTGCTCTCCCCAGTTCCTGTGCAGGAGCTCCCGGGACTCGGGCTGACCCGGCACTCGGCAGCGGAGGGGATTTGGGTGATGTGATCCCGCGGAGCTATGTTGACAGGCTGCAAATCCACCACAGGCGCCCACAGGAGCGAGCACTGCAGGGAGGGTGAGGGGCTGGGGAGGCGGGATTAGAGGGGAAGGGAATTCCAGACAGAAGCAAGGGTATGCAGAGGCATTTGAGCACAGCACTCTGGGGGGTGGGCAATGCTTAGAGTCCGTGCAGCCCCCGTGCCAGCTCGGGGAGGTCTTCAGAGCAGCTCAAGGATTGCCTAGTGGTGGGCTTTGTATGTTAGAAGGACTGTTGTCAATGCGACAACATTGCGAGCCCCCAGGAGGGCAGGGAGACCCATGGTCCAGGGGATGGATCCTGAAGGTCTAAAACTTACCAGAGCCTTTGTTAGGCTTCTAGTTTTTAAAATTCTTCCATCCCACCGGCTCATTCCTTCACTCAGTCTTTAAGGAGTGTCTCCTGCATGCCGAGTACTGAGGATGGAAATGGGGTACTCAGGACTGCCCCTGACCCCCAACCTCGTGTCTACAAGCTTGGTTGCTGTGTGGTCTTACTGTAGTCTCGTACTCTGAATTCTCTTCTGAGAACTGCACTTGTAATCCTGCCTAACGGGATTTTGGAGACCTTGGAGTGAAGGGTGCAAGGAGGAAATGGAGAGGGAAGGTTGGGGAATCTGTTGCCAGGGTCTCCTGGATGCCACCGGCAGTCGTGGGCCTACCCACGCATCACAGTGAGCTGGAGAGCTTGTTGGAAAGACAGACCTAGGGCCCCGCCCAAGCCTCATACACTGACTTCTCCAGATACCGGTTGGGAGTCTTTAATAAGTTTTCCAGAAGGTTCCTAGGCGGCCAGCTTAGTGATACAAATCACTGCCAAAGCCCATTTCTTTTCCTTTGGGTCGATGGTTCCTGCTTCTGCTTCACATCTCAGTCAGCCGTGGGAGCGGCGGTGGCACCCCCACCTGCACCGGTAGAGGGCACATGTCGTCACGGTGACTCTGGCCCTGCTTCCCGGAGTCTCTGTCAGGTGCTGATGCGTCACTTCAGAGAAAGCCTCAGGACCAGAAGGGGGAAGGATGTGAAGCAATCCGAGAGCAACGTGAGACCAGCCAGCGGAGTTGGAGGATGGCGATGTGACAGGACATGGGTGGGAATTTAAAGATGAGGTCTGAACCATGACGGAAGCCAACTAGACTTATTGTGGCCGTCGTTTTGCAATGCATCCAAATATCAGCTCATTATGTGTTACTCTTAAAATTAATGTGTCCTGTGTCCGTTATATCTCAGTTACAAAAAGGAAATCTGAGGAGCTAGCTAGGAAAGCCTGAGTTCCCATCTTCACAGTGTTCATAACCTAACAGTTTTCCATCAGAGGTGTCTGAAGGAATCGAAGGTGGGGCTATGCAGCGGTCACAGGGGAAAGGACCCCATCCTTTGTGCTGCCCACCAGAAGAAGCAGGGCCGGTGGACAGCTCCCACAGCCATCTCCTAGATGGTGGCTGGCCCCTGTGCCTCCAGCGTGTGACCAGCAGGGTGCAGAAGAGCCCTCCAGTCCTGCAGCTGCTCCAACTCTGTCCTTCAGAGGCAGCTTTACTGTCTCCCCTGCTCCCCTCAGAGCAGCTGACAGAAGAAAGGCAGGCAGCCCTGGCCCCCATGCCCCCCACCTGGGGCCTCTGGGCCCAGACAGCACAGCGGCCCGCATGCCCAGCGTGGCCCGGGCAGTGGTGAATGGGAGCCGCTGTTTGTTTCCACTGAGAAAGTTCTGACCCGCTTCCGGAGCCATTGCCATGGAAACAGACTGAGAAGATAGTTGAATGGAGCCTCTTTTCCAGCCATCCCCCCTCTCCCTTTTCCCCGCTTTGAGGCAGAGGCTCTTAGGGGCCGGCTCTTTGCAGTCTGGCGTTCCCTGCAGGTTCATGCACAGTTGTTGTTTTTTTAATAAAGATTTTATATAGTTGTCAAAGAGAGAGAGAGCAAGAGAGCGCAAGCAGGGAGAGTGGCAGAGGGAGGGGGAGAAGCAGGCTCCCCCCTGAGCAGGGAGCCCGATGCAGGACTCGATCCCAGGACCCTGGGATCATGACCTGAGCCAAAGGGAGATGCTTACCCGACTTATCCACCCAGGCGTCCCATCACGCACATTTGATAAGAATACCAAAGGGTAGGTTTCCCTACCCTCCCAGCCTCCGCTGCCATAAGTGACCCCATATGCACCTGGTACCAGGCGGAGTGGCAGCCTGCTGTGGGAGCTGTTCTTGTGCTGAGCCGGTACCACGCATCCTGATAACCGCCATGGGGACATGCAGTGCTTTGCTGTCCATCCAGCTGGCCTCACATCTCAGCCATGTTTCCTTGCAGAAAAGTCTTTCTTAAACCACAGATTTATTACATGTACACACCAAATTTTATTATGTTTTCAAAGATTTATGTACTTATGAAACAGAGTGTGTGTGTGCTTGCGAGCACAGAGGGGTTGGGTAGAGGTGGAGGGATAGAGAATCCCAAGCAGACTCTGCACTGAGCAAGGAGCCGGATGCGGGCCTTGGTCCCAGGACCCTGAGATCACGACCTGCACGAAAACTGAGGCTTAACGGACTGCGCCCCCCGGGTGCCCCCTGTATGTGCTAGATTTTAAAGGGCAAATAGAAGGGAAGGATATTTTTGCCTCATTTGCAGAATACATAGCCATCATTAGAAAATGCAAAGAAAGCTACTTATAGTACTTTTCTCATTTTATAAAAACTAGCTTTTGTGGTGAAAACAGTACACTAAAATCCTGTTTTATTTTGCTTTTGACAGTAATTCAGTAATTTTTAAGATGTAAGGACCTAAATAAAATTCACATCAAGGCCATCAAAGGAAGGTATTCATTTTTATTGGTTGCACTGAAGGCAGACAAAACAGAAGAGAACTTTTTTTCTCTTTCATTCAACACCTTTTGTGTGTCTGTTGAGGAAAAGTCAAAAATCAGAGCTTGACCCACATCTGTCGATGTCAGTGGCCGAGTCACAAACCTAAGTTGGCACTTTCAGTGCTAATAATAGGAGAACATGGACACACTTGAGGCTCATGGTTTCATATCTGGCACTGTGAATCGCGTGGTAAGACCCTGGCCTTCATGAATCTGGTGTTTCCATGGGACCAACACTGGAGTGAGGCCAGGAGAGCTGAGCCCTAGCTCTGTGATTTGCCGTCGGGTAAGTTACTTTCATGAACTTGCCAGGCTTCCATTTCTGCATCTGTGTGATCAGCCTTTTCTTGGTCTCTGGGAGTCTGAAATACAGTGGGATCGATAGGACTGTGCTGTGTAAACCCAGACCAACGCTTAACCCGGTCATTTTTATTTATTTATTTTTAAGGGAGAGAAAGTATGCATGTGGGGGGCGAGGGGCAGAGAGCAAGAGAGGGAGAGTGAGACTCCTGAGCAGGCTCCATGCCAGGCACAGAGCCCCGCAGGGGGCTCAATGTCACAACCCCGAGATCACCACCTGAGTGGAAATGAAGAGCCAGCCATTGAACCAAATGAGCCACCCAGGTGCCCCTGATCATTTTCACCCCTTAGCCCACTGGATCGGTTAGGATTACATTCAGTCATTTGTAACTGAACCTGACCACACTGAGGAGGCAAACGGAGGCTCGTTTTCTTCATACAGCAAGGAGTCTGGAGGCTGGTACTGTTGCTCACGCAAGTATTTCCTCTCCAACAGTTTTAATGCATGATTTTCATCCTTATGATGAAATGATGACTGCTCGAGCCTTGTGTCCATGTTTCAGGAAGGACTGAGGGGAGGGGCAAGGGCAAAAGTTATGGGCAAAGGTGAGTGAGTCTGTCATTACGGAAACCCTAGCTTTCCCAGAGATCGTCCCTCCCTGTGAAGTCTCAGCTGTGTCTTCTCTGCCAGAAGCTCCACTTGGCCTCCGCCAGCTGCAAGGGAGTGTGGGGAAGTGGGTGTTTTCATGGGGTACTTTGTCGCCCAGACAGAATCATGGTTCCCTTAGTAAGAAAAAAGGTAAGAGGAATTCGCGACAGGAGGCCACTGGCCCTGCAGGCCTTGGGCACAACTCTGGCCTCCTTCTCCTGAGCACGTCGATCTAACCTGCCTCATTCTGTTGTGAACTCCTGGAAGGTCCAGACCGTTGCCCTCGACAGACCGTGTCTGTTGCCATCAGCAGGCTGCGAACGACTTCACTATCTACGCCCAACAGCAGATGCCAAACCAAAAAACACGGTTGGTTGGTTTTGTAGGAGACTGAGGAGTTCCTGACCTTACTGGACTTACCTGCACATACTGAACTTCCCTAGAAAACAGTATCATATACCATCTGGTGTGTCACAGGGACACACTGACGGGTCACTAAGTTTGCAGGAAGCAGGAAGGCATTTGTAACTTCTCAAGGCTGGGATACAGTGGTGACCTTCAACATTACCACATCAGGGCAGCCATCTGTGCAGTATTTTTTAAAGATTTTACTTACTTACTTATTTAATTATTTGTTTCTCAGAGAGAAAGAGGGACAGAGAGAGAAAGCACAAGTGTGGAGGGGGAGTGGCAGAGGGAGAGGCAGGCTCCTGTCTGAGCAGGAGCCCGATGAGGGACTCGATCCCAGGATCCCAGGACCATGACCTGAGCCAAAAGCAGACACTTAACCGACTGAGCCACCCAGGCTTCCCTGTACAGCAATTTATTTTTATCAACTTTCTTAGCGAGGTCAAACCCACAAGGTAACAAAGAGTAATAAACCCCAGATGGAAAAGAAAATGCCCACAGGGCGTGGGGGGAGGGTTAGAAATCATGGAAGACAACCATGTGCTCTCCTATATTCTATGCTCCATGCCCCAGGCCCGTCTCTGGGCGCGTGTCCAGCTCTGCACGGGGCACCGTCCTGGCCTCAGTGAGGTTGCCGTCCAAACAGGTTGTGCTGTGGAGAGGTGGCATCTGGCTATGTTTCAAGCACGATACTTAAACTTCTGCCCAGGTTGCCTGGGTGGCTCAGTGGGTTAAAGCCTCTGCCTTCGGCTCAGGTCGTGGTCACAGGGTCCTGGGATCGAGCCCCGCATCGGGCTCTCTGCTCAGCAGGGAGCCTATTTCCCTTCCTTTCTCTCTGCCTGCCTCTCTTCCTGCTTGTGATCTCTATCTGTCAAATAAATAAACAAAATCTTTTAAAAAACAAAAACAAAGGCTTCTGCCATGTGCTCTGTCATTAACCTTTGGGACAGTTACTATTGGGTAACTGGACACAGGACACAGATCTCTTCCAGTGCGTCTCTGTGGTGGATTTCAGTCTCAGCAGGGGTGGAGCCTGTTGTTGGCCTGGGAAGCTGGTTGGCCACCCCCAGGTGCCAGGGAACCAGCCCCTTCAATGTCAAGACGCTGGAGGACCCTCTGAGACAGACTGAGAGAGACTTGGGTACACAGCCGTCCTCATCGCTAACATCTTGGTAGTAGCGCTTTGCCTGTACAAACATGTTCTAAATTCCATACAAGTCATAGTTCACGGAAACCTCGAGAAAATCTAGGCAATAGGTACTACTATCCCTGTCTTGCATAGAAGGAAACTGGAATTCACTGGGACAAAGTAATTTGTTCAGAGTGACTGTTTGGTGAATGGTATAGCTGGGCTTTGACCCCTGGAGGTTGGGCTCCAGAGCCCACACTGTGAGCCGTGGTGGTAGGCAGCTTCCTACAGGAAGAAGCCTTCCTAGCTCTAGGGAATGTCGTTCACATATGGATACCAATCATTGGCCCATCCGTCTCTACCTTGGTGTCATGTTCAGTCACTGGTGTGTGTGTGTGTGTGTTTAATTCTCAGAGAAATGTGGATTGCGTTTGTCTAGTGCAATTGAGAAGTAGAAGAGAAGTCCTGTATCCATCCTAGCTATTTGAGGGAAGTTGGTTCTAGAAAGAGAGAGAGATAGGCTTGATTTGCAGCAAAGATTGTGTTTAGATACCTCGAATTTCCATCTACCTAATATAATTAGCAGGGACTAAAGCCTAACAGAAACCATTTTTGCTACAAGTTGCATGCCTACGTTGACTCTCTCTGTATTTTTCTGAGTAAGAGACATCTTGTATAGAAGGAATAAGTTCACCTACAGTGATTCTGATGGCAGTTTTCAACCAGAAATGACAACAGAGGTTGGGGCAGGAAAAAAGTTGAGAATGTCCAAACTCAAGGCTGGAAAGTATCCGACTTTGGAAGTGGCCTTTTCGCACTTTCTCAGGGGGAGCATTGGATCGGTATGGGGAGAGGGCCTCTTCAAATTGGGAATAAACACTGGATGGGCTTGTCGTTTTGAGCCCGTATCCATGCATCACAGCCTTTTCTCTGGGGGAGTAAAGGTCACGCCACGGGCTGGTCCAGATCACTTCCGGGATGTCCATCCATCCTGGAAAGCTTCTCGCCATTCACCAGTTCTTCGGTGTAACCTGTGCTGCCCGCAGTGAGTTAACTTGGTGCGGTTCTTACCGCGTCAGGAGGACAGCAGGGAATAAACAGCTGGGAGAGCTCCGGCGCCGGGGAACGCGGGCGGAGAACCACCGACATCACGTCCGGTCACCACTGCGAGGAAAACGGTGGATTGTGAGAACACATGAATAGCTTGTAGGGAGTGCGGTCAAGAAGAGGAATTGGGGACGGCCATCTGAATCACTTACGGAAGTCAGTGCCAAAAAAATTAGGAGGAGGAACTGTGGCAATTTAGAAACTGCGCGAGCCCAGAATAAGGGACGCAGAGGTGACCTTGTAACAAAAGCCCGAAGGTACAGGCTGGGAATAGGCTGAAATGAAAGAAGAGGCCTGTATGGGGAGTGTTGTGACCAGGGGACAACATGTCACTGATGTTGTCATTGTTGTTAATAATCTTAGGATTCTAGCGACATATACCAGATTTGAGCAATAGAATTCCCTTCAATCCGAGGCAGCAAGTTTGCAAGGTAAGTTCTACTATGTGCATGAAACCCTGCACCTGTCGTCTGGGTAAAGCAAGAGAGACACATACGACACAGAGTTGACCCCGAGAATGAGCCCCTCTAGCAGTGTGGACCCCTTGTGTCTCTCCTGTCTCATCCTCGTCCTGGCCCCGTGGCTGGGGAAGGGTGGGGAGCCTTGAATTTTTATAGCTGACAGTAGATAGTCTACACAGAATTTTATGAAATAGGGGAGATACGTTCCTATGATGAAAAAAGATCTTTGCTATTCAAAGGATAATAAGAAATACTAAATTAAGGAATTTCCTGCTTTATACAAAATGCTTTGTCACTAAGCAAAATATTTAAGGAAGGCATATCAACTTACAAGGAATAGTCAATGAAGTATAAGAAATGATGTATAAGAAATACATCACCACATAAGAAAAAAAAATCAACTACTAAAAAGCTCCTCAACCCTTTTACCTTCTCTCTGCCTCCCCCTCATAGCTCAATAGCACAGATGGCTTAGTCCTTTTCCCGCATCTTGAGGAAAACACTCCTGGCTTTGGGGACGGCCTCTGCAGGCCAGGGATGTTGCAGGAAGAGACCCAGACATGGAAAAAGCCCTGATTCAAAATTCAGCAGGAAAGAAACTAATGAAGATGTGTATTTCTGGAGATACAAGATAAAGGAAACTTAAAAATCTTTTAAGTATAGGTTTTCCAGTAATGGATAGCACATGTTCTTTTCTTAGAAATTAGGTTATAGCCATTTTTTTTCTTTTTTTTTCCCTTCCTTTTTTTCTTTTTCTTTTTCTTGCTTGGTTATAATGAAGTTTCTGGACAGGCCATCAAAACAAAAACTTAAGGTCTATTTTGGGAACTGCTATATGTCGGGGTGTTCGCTATACTTCTCTGTTGTGCCAGGCTAAGTACATCACAGAAGACAGAGTTGTCTTTGCCTAGAGGCACCTAAGGCTCTTTGTATATAAATAGACCTGGGAAGAAAAGCGAGCCTGAGCCTAAGTCCGTGGCCTCCTTTCCTCCAGCAAACAGACAGATCTTTCAAGAGCCGCGTAACCAAATCCTGCAGTTCTCTTGAAATGCTTGGTTCTCATAAATCCAGGGGCTGTGTTCACCTTTGGGGTTGAAAACCTGCTCGGTCTTCACAGGTTCTTCTGAGTATTGTTCTTCCATAATTCACCCAACTACTGGCTTCGTACACATGGGACGTATTATGAATTTTTTTTATGTAAATGAGGAACAGTATGGTGAGGTGGGCGAGGCATTGGGCCCCCCCAGTGCTGGAGACGTGACTTCCAAGCCCAGGGTGTCCCTGCCTGGCCCTGTGTCGTTAGCCACGTCATCACTCCCAAGCCTCAGTGGTCATCCTGTTCTGTGATGGGGATTGCCAACAAGAGTGTTTTTTTGTTTTTTTTAAGGGGTAGAATTCCACACAAATTTAAAGTATTTCATTCTGACCTTTGTGTTTCACCTTCTCTGTGGCCCCATGGAGATCTCTACTATGAAGCAAGGCTCAAGAGAAAAGAAAAGAGAACAACCTAGAACTTTCCCTGTATGACATCTGGAGCAGCAATATAGTTTCTATAAAATCAATTTTGTATGATTTTAGCCAGAAAGGGTAAAAGCGTACTCCTGGGTTTTTTTTCTCCCCATGACTGTTTCCCATGGCTCCTTCACCTTCTTTTCCTGACCCCGAAGATCTGATAGCCGTTGAGCCCAGTGCTCATCCCACATCTCTTCACTGTGTTCTCTTGGTCTCCTAGCTTTAAATATGCACGTGACTTCCAAATTCTGATCTCCAGTCCTGAGCGGTACCCTTGAACTCTAGACTCGCATACCCAACTGTCCCATTAATGTCTACACGGGGATGTTCAGGAAGCGCCTCGGACTGAGTGTGTGTAGAGTAGACCTCTTGTTTTCTTCCTCTGCTTTTTCTCTATTCAGCCTTCCATGTCAGGGCCACTGCCTGTCATGCCAGCACATCACCTAGGTCTCTCTTCACCTGTCACCTCTTCAGAGACACCTTCTCTGTCCATCCCAGCAAGAATTCTCCCCACTTCCTGACCTGCACCCCCCACCTCGCTTCTCACCCCCATCTTTTGCAACAAGAGCACCTTCAGGATCTTACCTGTCTTATTTACCTCTACATTCTCAATACCTCAAAGGATGCCAGACTCATAATGGGAGTTGGATGAATGTTTATTGAAAGAAAGAAAACAAATGAATGAGTGAGAAGAAAGGAATGAAACAGCTGAACAAAGAATTTGCTAAAGACGAGGTACGATGGAAGGAACTGGTTAAGTGCTGGGATGCTATCCCTTAAATTGTTTTGTTTTGTTTTAATCTTATTTATAAATTCTTTATTGAATTTTCTTTGAGTTCAGGGAGTGTTAATTTGGAGATTGAGGAAAAAGTATTTACTCTTGAGGTCTAATAGTAGTAGTTATTGATGAAAAGGTACTTCTACGATTGGGTCCAGAGACTAAATGCAGAACTCAAATTATTTGATGCTTATGTAGATGTTCAAAGTGCAGCAAAATGCTAATTACTGTGTCCTTGTCAGTCCTAGTCATGGAAACCCGGGACCCTGTGCTGAAGTTCCCATCCTTTTTACCCTGTTGATAGTGAGCGTGATAGATAGAGGGAGGCTGACAAACCTGCTTCCAGCCCAGCCGTTCCCAGGCCTGCGGCTTCTGGCTGTAAGAAGGTGCTCTGAGGAAGCCTCTTTGGAACTGACTCCTGAGCATTAATTTCTTCCACCAGGAGATCAGCAAATGACCCTTTCCACCTGCTGCCATCCAGATTTGGAATCTGGTTACATCATTGACTTCTGCTCCTGCCGGATGAATTTTACAATCAGTCTCAAGGAGAAAGATGGCATTTCACATCACTGCTCTGCCTGCCAGCCTCTGTTTGCAGGGACAGTTCACTGCGTCCAAATTAAACTTTATATGGTGTCATTTCCCCCCTTTGCAAATTGATGAGTTGGGGAGCTGCACACTTGGGAAACACTGGCTTGCTGTTCTTTGGCTAGTATCTAGATTGTGAATTTGTGAAACCTTAAAAATAAAGCCCTCATTTGTCACCGCAAGATGAATAGAGGAGCTGTAGTGCCATCTGCTGGCCACGTGGGGAAACGCAAGCATTCGCTAGTAGAAGCACCTCTTTTAATGAAAAGATCCAAGTGCCAATCTGAGGATAAATTTTTAAATATGTGTGATAATTTGAAGAAAGTAGATACCAATTTAAAAAATTATAGGCTAGCATTTTATAGAGGAAAATGCGTTTATATTTTGTGATAACTGTGAAATAGTGAGAGCTTACCTTTGTATGCGGTGTGGGTTCTGGAATATATTTATGGTAGAAGACGTTCCCATTTGTCAGGAAGAATGAAAAAGGGGTTGGAAAATAGAGGTTGGGCTTTGAGTTCTTTAAGAATAGGATATAAACAATTTTCTGGACATTTTTTCTGGAGAGGAAGAGTCCAGCATCTGGTGGAAAGACAGCTGGGCTGCCCATGTCTAGGGAGAGCTCCCTGTTGGCCTCTAACCAGCTGATGGAAGCTTGGACCACTCCGGTAACTTCTGGAGATCATGTTCCCTATAGAATTTGGATTGGATTCAATGATGGGCAAAATTCCTTACAACTCAGTAAGGAACTATTACTGTAATCAGCAAAGGACTGAAGGAAAAAAACGTTTCTTTAGGCTGTTTTCTCCGTGAAAATATTTCTTTTATTTATTTATTTTTACTTATTTTTGTGAGAGAGAGTATGTCAGTGCATGGGAACATGTGGGGGATGGTAGAGGAAGCTGCAGACTCCCCACTGAGCAGGAAGCCCAATGCAGGACTGATCCCAGGACATTGAGATCATGAGCTGAGCCAGAGGCAGACACTTAACAGACTGAGCCACCCAGGCCCCTGAAAACATGTCTTTTAGGAAAAGTAAAAGTTCGCATACGTATTTGTAATTTATTACATAGTTAAGTATTTGATCAGGAGCTAGGGATATTTCATGTCTTTGGTCCTTAGCAATTAGGTCAAGAGTTTCCTTGTTCCTTAGAGTGACTTTAAAAATAACTGTACTGCTTTCTTTACTGTAAGCAGGTAAGGCAAAAGCAGGGGATGACTGTGCTGGGAGGTGGACTGTGCACATTACTATGACTTTGAGCTCTAAATGCAACAGAATAAAATTTGAAAAAATAAAATACAGGAACGCAAACTTTAGCTCACATATTCTTCCTTTCTTTCTTTTTCTTTCTTTTTTAAGATGGATTGATTTTGCAGTGAGAGAGCATGGAGTGGGGAGGGGCAGAGGGAGCAGGACAAGCAGTCTCCATGCCAAGCAGGGAGCCTAATGCAGGGCTCAATCTCCTGACCCTAAGATCACCACCTGAGTCGAAACCAGAAGTCAGTCCCTTAACTATGCCACCTGCACACCCATATTTCTTTAGAAGGATCTTCTGCTTTAACCCCAGTCAGCTAGCCAGCTCTCTGCAGTCTGCTCCCTGCTGCCACTTTGCTGTGCCCGTACCTCTGTACCTCTGTGGCCCTGCGCACTTAAATGACCCACAGCTGCTGTTGCTTCCTTTTCCCCGTCCTCCACGCCCAGCCCTGCCCTCCCCTCCCCTTCCTCCTGCTGTTGCTTCTCCTGTGTGCCTACTTCTTTCTTCTTCACTCTTGTTTGTCGCATCAGGAGTCCCATTTCTTTGTAATCACCCATGTACCTTACTCATGATAGCATTCAGTACATTTTTGCTGAATGAATTAAGAACGGAAGTGGCTGTTTAAGTAAGTCTACATTTAGTTGTTTTCATTTTTGCATGGCTTGCGGGGCAGAGTGGAGATCCTTGGAGCTAAACCTTGGCATAATTCAGTAACAGGGTACGTTTTCCTTACATTTTCTATGTTCACAGCTAGTGGTGATGGGAAAGAATGCCTTTGGGTCTAGCTCTCGTCCTCAGCACCGAGATGCCTCCCCTGTTTCTTTCTGAGCAATTCCCCTCACCCCTCACGGACAGTAGAGGTCTCTTAGATTTGTGCACGAGTCAGCAACGGTCCTCTTCTCTCAGCCTTTGGCTTGGAAAGTGCTTACAGGCCCAGCTGTTGCGCTCACCTGGCCCCCAGCAGTCAGACGGCATCGGTGGCCCTGTCTTGAAGAGAGGTGTGTTATCCCAGGTGGCTCTATGTGACAGAAAGCCCCCTCCTGCTTTCTCTGGTCACCTCAAATCGTAGAGGTCCTTTCCACCCGTAAGGTGGGCCACACACTGCCCAAGAGAAGAGTTTGCATGCTCTTCTCTTCCTCTGATCGCCTCAGTGTAACCCAGCTCTGGCCTCCCAGCCTCTGTCTCCCCGTGCGTTCTCCCATCAGGAATGCGTTTTTGCCACATGCCCTCCCCCTGCAATCTCCCTGGCAGGTGAACGTAGAGAAGATTCAGGTGTGAACCCCCTGAGGACCCTTGTGTTTCTGTCCGGATACAGGTTCCTTCTTCCTGACTCTCCTTATCCGCACGTGTACACCGCACTTAAAACCCTCTAGGTTCTGGACCCGCCCAGTGAAAGGCTCTGCTCCCCTCTCTTCTGACCTTGAGGAGAGAACCTGTTTGAACTTACTTTGGTTTCTTTCCTTCCTAATTTAAGTTGGTATCTGTCTATGTGTGTTCTAGAGAAACGAGTAATTGGTTTTGGGTTGTGTTCCTGTTTCAAGTTCTTTGGATCTGTCTGTATTTGTCACGGGCTGGCAGCCGCAGTAGGGGGCGTGGGGGCCATCTCTGGTGTCCAGACACGTGCTGATGGACTTGGACACATTTTTAAAAAAACATGGAATTATTTGCCATCACTTAAAAATGTGGAGCTGCTTTTCTGTTTTCGTTTGTTTGTTTTTTAAAGCAGATTTCCTGGCTTCTCTTCGAACAGAGGAGGATCTAGCAAGGCAGATAGCCTGCCCGCCAACCTCCTCCCTCTGGGTGGGGTGTCTCATTGCCTACCTTTCTTCTGGGGCCGACCGCCCTACTCACCGCTGGCCTGAGCCGCTGGCACTTGTGGTCCTGGGCCTGTATGTTTACTACGATCTGCTTTCTCTGTCCCACTTACACAAGAGACTTCACAGTGGCAGTAACTTAACGTGTGGCTAATAGTTCTCAGAAGTGGATCATCGGGTGATCGTCTAGTGAAATCCAGTCCCTTCATTTAATAGAGGTCTTACCCCGGAGTGAGTCTGCAGTAAATGTTGACAAACGGTTCCTAAGCGTGTTTCTAGAAAGGCAGCAGCTGGCTAGATTAGGCTAGTGGTAAATACTGTATCAGAATCTCCCTGGCTCGTCTAGGTGGTGATGATGCTGGGGCGGCCGAGATGGGAGGGTTTTCGGTCCTCGCACAAAGGTAAGGCTCCCTCGTAATCAGACATGTTTTTTCTTTTCTAGGAACACTCTTCCTAAGTCGAACTCAGAAGACAGCTCTGTAGGTCAGTATTCCTTTTCTTGGTTTAACAACTTAAATTATTTTAATACTTTATAGAACACAGAAACTGTGAACACACCAAAAACCACAAAGAATGTTTGCACCCAGGAAGAAACACTGTTAAGATTTTGATACATCTCTTTCCTCTCTTTACCCCTGCCTGTATGTTTCCTTTTAAACATAATTGGTTTCATACGCTGCATATTATTTTATAATTTCTTTCAATTGAATTCCATTCAATTGAATAACATCCTGAGCATTTTCCCACGTTGATTAAATATTCTTTATGGTAAAATTTTGAAGTCCGTAAATTCCATCATATGGGATGGGCCACAATTTAAATCAACCATCTCTTGTTTGCTGAACATTTAGGTTGTCTCTAAGTTTTGCTCTCAGAGAATTGATTCTATCCGAAAAATCCTTGAGCCTATCCCTAATCATGTCCTTAGTATAAATCCTTTGATTTGGAACTTTTGAATCAAAGACTATGCACAATTAAGGTGTTAAATATTTTATATTTCCTTGATTATAAAACCCGCTCTTGATTTAGTAACATCTTTTCTGTTGGGTCAGAGTAAGTCTGGCAAGGTCATTATGATAAGAAGCATAAGTGCTCGGATCAGCTTTTGATTTGGGTTTGAATAAGGAGTCTTCTAACTCAGTGGTTAGGGCCTTGGGCAAGTCACTTGCTTCCTGAAGTGTCCGCTTTCTCATCCACTAAATGGGAACAATAATACACCCTGTTTATTGCCATATTAAGTGAAACAAGCCATTAAAGAACAGGGTGCCTGGGCTTGGTAAGAACTCAGTGCATGTTAGCTGCTATTTATTTTTCAATTTGCACCTTCATTTTGGAAACATTAAAATAGAGGAAGAAGAGAGTATATCCTCCAGGAAAAGAAATACGTCATGATCCCGAATTGCTTGAGAGGAAAACTGAATGAATGATGGCCCTCCTTCTACTCTCACCTTCCGTGCTAGTATTTGCTGCAGCTGGAAAGCGGCAGGTGCCCTCACACTCCCCTCCAAGGCTCCGGGTACCAAGGAAGTCTCCTCGCAGTGGGCTTCATTCCAGAGCTCCAGGGCCCGTCTGCACTCACATGAGGGCCTCTGGTGTTCCCACACGGTGCCTCACAGAGCCCAGGAGCAACCCCAGGTTGCCACGCATCTGTGCTTCATTGGCCAGCACGCCAGTCTAGACCTTGGAAACCAGCAGCCCATCTCTCCACTGGGCCGTTTCCAGTGGCTGCGTAGCAGCCAGGGACACCAAGTGGTGACAGTGACGAAGCTGTTGCTGTGCCTGTGCCCCATCTGCATGAGACCTGCTCTTTCATTTCATCTTTAAACACAGAGCTAGTCTCTTCTTTTACTTGCTCTTTTCCTTTCCTTTTGCTTTTTAAAAGGCATTGTAGCTCAGCGATGATTGGAACCCTAGCAAACACTGGAGATGTCTAGCTATGGCAGTGACATAGTTTTCCCCTGCAAACAAGGGCAGCTGTCCCCAAAACAGTCCAGGGGGTGAGGGTGGGGGAGGGGGAGGAGGGAGCTCCGTTGGGAGCTGTCACAGCAGGATGGCAGTCTGCTTTTCTCGTCATTGTACCCCGGGTCAGCTGCAGATAGTAGGTCAGCAAGTGACCTGAAAGCCAGAGAGGCCTACCCTGCAGCTGCGTCCCCTGCCTCCCAGCAAACTCGATGCCACAGAGTAACAGCGCAGGTCAACCCCACGGGCTCCCGGAGCCAGCTCAGGACTGACGGACAAGCACACCCAGGACATAATCACCCTCCTGTCTTCTTCATTAAGTCTGCAACAACAGAAATAAATCAAGGGGAGATCAACAGCAGGGATAATGACAAAACAAAGGTCACTTCTTCAAGTGTTCCATTTGTGGTTTCGTTGAAATAATTGTGGCCGAGACCCGAGGGGGGAGACTCGACCACAAGACAAGACAGGGCAGAATTAGACACACTAGTTAAACAACATCAAAGTGAATACACGAATGCGTGTTTTGCCTGCCTTTTTGATGTTTCTTTATTTCTTGTCTTAACCCCACTGCTCTATTACTTGCTGCTAGGAAATTTGTATTTCCTTTAAACAGCTTTTTAGGCATTTCCAAGTCTTTCATAAACCGAAAGAGAAAAACTGTCTTTTTGTGAAATCAAAGTATTCTTATAAGCTTTGAATTATAAAGAAGAGGCTACTTTTGTTATTAATGAATTTATTGCTTGTGCCTTTTTTTTTTCCCCTTTTGTTTTTAAAGGAAAAGGAGATTGGAAGAAGAAAAATAAGTATTTCTGGCAGAACTTTCGAAAGAACCAGAAAGGAATAATGAGACAGACTTCAAAAGGTACTGTGCCACAGCTGGCGGACAGTAGGTCCTTTTAGCTCCCAAACGTTGAAAAGCCTGTGCCCAATAATCTAACTGGAGGCGGCCAGTTAGAAACACTGGTTGCCTGGGCCCACAAAGATTCCAAGTTTTCTGACAGTCCTCTCGTGACTTTTAAGACTTCATCCCAGTGGGTTTCTCTCTCTTTTTTTTTAATCAGAGAAAACAAAATGAGGAGAGTTGGCAGGTCTTCCTTTTCATAGATTTGAGAGCAAAGACCAAATCTTTCGTTTTCTTGGTCACACCAACCTCAGGAAGATCTTTACTCGCCAAGATCTATCCCAAAAGGGTTGAGCAAGTCAGAGCGTTTGTTAGTTTTGGACCCATCCCCCGGCCCTGCCACTTGGGGCCTTTGCAATCTTCTGGACTGGAGATGCTTTTCTGAGGCAGGCCAGTGACGGGGTTGTTGCCCCTGGAAACTCTGTCCCCTGGTCTGACATCATGGGAATTTGCCCGGGCTGCTTTGTGGAGGGAGCCCTGGCCTCCTCTTGGCCGTGTCTTTGTTGTTGTTTATATAGTAAGTAAATATGTCATCCCTTTGAGGCTCAGTTATGTAATTTATGTTCCCCCCCGTATTCAGAGGGAAAGCAGACACAAAGCCGCTTCTCCATCCCAGCCCAGCCGAGCAAGGTTATCGCGAGATGAACGTTCTTAGTGGCTCACCAGTGACTGTTTGCGTTTAAAACATCACAGTGTCCTCCCCCATCCAGAATGCTGTCCCAGGTACTCAGACACGTGGAAATGAGACACGTGGACAAGGACGGCATGTATGCAGTCACACACCTGGGACCCCAGCCGCACTCACCGGGGTTATTCCGGCTGTCCTGGTTTAAGGCTGATTCTCCAACATTCCCAGTTTTTCCTTCTGCTACACACCCGAGACCACTTGCGATTCAAAGTAAACCTTGGATCCCGACGAAGTCTTATTTAGAAAGAAAGGAAGGAAAAGGAGAGAGAGAAGACAGGATGCAGGATTGAGGGAGGAAGCCAACCGTTTACTGGCTCATGTGGTTTCTTTTCAGAAACCCACCCAGCTCCCCGGCATTCCCTCCACTCTCGAAGGTGACGCACATAATAAAATGAATCAAACCAGCAGGCTTGTCTCCTAACCCAGCACACACTGTGTTATTCTTCCCAGACAAGTAGATGAGTGGCGAAGAGAACTTGGAACTTTCTGGGCTGATTGATGACAAAATGGAAATGAGATAGGGAAATGCAAGGGAACATAAATTCCAGGGCTGGCCCCGACTGCAGTGGTTTCCTCCGGGTCTGCAGCCAGACTCTCTTACTGGCCCTCGACACCAAGGGCACATTAGCCATGGCCAAGATCCTAGTGACATCGAAGCTGGTGAAGTCTGTATGAGAAAGAGGGGGCAGGGGAAGGATGAGGAGCTAGAAGGTGGGTTTATTTTCAGCCAGTGCATTACCGCACACTTCCACTGACCTGTCCTTCCTGACACGCTAACCAAACACACACAAGCTGGCGTGGCTCACGTATGTCACAGGTAACAGCAATCTGTTTGCTTTGCAGGAAAGCACTTTCAAAAGGTCCTAGAGGGGGGATTCTCTTCGCCTCAGTAGTTCTGGCTGCCTTCAGTTTTGGTTTTCATTTTGTTTTGTTTTCTTTTTAGAGGAAGCATTGGGGGAGGGAGAGAGAGAATCCCAAGTAGGCTCCATGCCCCGTGCAGAGCCTGATGTGGGGCTCGGTCTCAGGACCCTGAGATCATGACCTGAGCCAAAATCAAGAGTCGGACACTTAACTGACTGAGCCTCGCAGGCGCTCCTGGCTGCCTTCAGTTCTGAGTGGGAAATTGAGTTCTTCTCACAGTTTGAATACATATTTATGATGAGACTTTCACTTTTTTAAGATTTTATTTATTTATTTGATAGAGAGGGAAAACGAGCAGAGGGCGTGGGAGAGGGAGAAGCAGGTTTCCCACTGAGCAGGGAGTGCCAATGCAGGGCTCGATCCCAGGACACTGGGATCACGACCTGAGCGCAAGGCAGACGCTTAATGACTGAGCCACCCCAGGCACCTCTGACAAGACTTTCATATGTATGAATTTATAAAAACCTTCCTTCCAGTGAACCAAAATGCTCCCTACCTGTGATTTTATTTATTTGTGCCTATCCTCTTAGGAACAGTGATCAGACAGCTTTATAGGAATCTAGGATCTCAACAGGCCACAGGTCTCATTCTGCAGCTGACTCTGTGACCTTAATGTTAGGAAAAAGGGGTCCCTCCCACTGCTCTCAAAAGGATTTTCTTCTTGTTCGTATTTGAAATAGAAGGACACAGAGGACCATCAGCCGAAGGAGCCTTGGAATGCTTGTCTGCTCTAGGTGGGTCTTTAAATCAGGTCTCTGCCCCACCTCTTACTCCAGACTTCCTATCAGCTTTCTTCCAGAACACTTCCACGAGGCCCTCGATCACAAAGACTCCCATCATTTTGAAAGATTTGTTTCTATGGTAACATCCCTATGTTCTCAGAGCCTGTTTCTCAGTAAGATGGGCTAGTGGGCTTCCCCAGAAGTAGCCCAATGGCTCCTGTTGCTCAGCAGTAACGTGCAGTGTGGGACAATGCCCCTGAACTTTCTCCTTCTCTAGTCCTGACCAGTGACCTTTCAGGACTCAGCATTCTGTTTTATCTTCCTTTTTTCCATTCTGTCTTTTGTCTTCAATCTCTAGGAGAAGATGTGGGCTATGTTGCAAGCGAGATAACAATGAGTGATGAGGAACGGATTCAGCTGATGATGATGGTTAAGGAGAAGATGATCACCATTGAGGAAGCTCTCGCAAGGGTAAGGGTGCAGAGACTTGGTTTACATTTGTGAGAACTTGACCCGTTTATGTGGAAAAATGTTTGGGGAGTTTGGGGAGTTGCTATAGACTGTGTCCCCCTTGCCCCAATCCATGTGTTAAATTCTAATGCTCAGTGCAGCTTTATTTGAAGGTAGGGCCTGTGGAGGTGCCTAGGTTCTAAGTGGGGAGCCCTTGTGAATGGAATGAGCTTACAAAAGAGGCCCCAGAGGGCTCCCACACCAGAAGATGATGGTCTGTGAACCAGGAAGCTGGTCCTCACCCCACACTAAATCTGCCAGCTCCTTGATCTTGGACTTCCCAGCCTCCAGAACTGTGAGGAATTTCTGTTGTTTATAAGCCATCGGTTTATGGTAATTTGTTATAGCAGCTCTAGTGCACTGAAACAGGGGCCTCAAAAGTACAGGAATGTATTACTTAAAGTAGTATTTTGATACTATTTTGGTGGTCATCAAGTGCCTATGTTATCAGATGAAATACCAAATTGTATTCTATTTACTTAATACAAGCATTCCATGTTGTGAATTTTCATTTCTGTATTCAGTGACTGCACACATGAATGAATGGCAAATATTTTTGAGCTTTGGACCACTTTAATGAGGAAAATGATTCTCTGAATGCCATTATGAAATACATAAGCCTTATAAAAAGATTGACAAAAATATAATAATGATAAAAAATTATTAATAAAAAAAAGTGAAACTTAATATAGTACAACTATTGTAAACTTCCATTCTATAAGATGTAGGGCTAAATTCTGAATAATTCAAAAGTTAAGCTTTAGGCACACCTTAAAATTTTGATTACTTTTTCTTCTAAGTAAAGTATTGTATTAGTGTTAATATATTTATTTCTAGGTATTAGTTTTAGTTTAGTGTGTCATATTTTTTGTCTGAGCTGAATTAAGCACTGAAAGAAGCCTAACTAATCCTCAGGTACTGGCATCGCATTTATGATAGAGAGATAGCAGTTAATAAGAGATTACCTGCTTGGTTGTTGCCCAATAAACTGACTGATGGAATCTTGGGTTTCCACTTAGAGTAGTTAGTTTGGTATTCTGTAAACAGTCATAAATTAGGCAGGTTTAGAAACAAATGAAAACTTTTAAGTTACTAAGGAATTATTGAATGAGTTATGACTTGACCATTAAGTTGAATCTTAAAGACCTGAAACCTTGAAACCGTGACAGGCACATTCGGTTTAGTTTCCTGTACCTGACTTTAAACCTCAATAGTTTAAAAAACAAATAGCTTTATGTATTGTTGAGACAGCCTTCGGGGGAATAAAGCACTTGAAGGGAGTGGGAGATGAACAGGGTTTAGTCAGAGGCCTGAGGGCCAAGGCCACCTCCAGATGCCCACCTGCTGGCTTCTCTTGCTCTGTCCATTTGAAGGAATAGAGGTGATCTCGGTCCTTAGTGTCCCTGGCGGACCAAAGTAGTGCTGGACCAGAGATGGAGCAGGTGACAGGTGGTGACTTCCTGTCCTTGCTGCAGATCCACCTTCACCCCCAACCTAGTCTGCCTAATTCCACCACACCTTTGGCCACCCGGCCCAGCTGTCAGTGGAGGCAAAAAGCCCACCACGAATTTTGTCTCCAGTTCCATTCCTTGAATGTGGCTTCCAGCTGAATACCTAGAAAATACATGGGAGACACATGGATCTGTATTTCGTTTTACCCTGGTAGACCCGATGTTCACTTACCTTCTGGGGAGGAATGCTACTGCACTGCTCTTTTAAGAAGGAAACATAAGGGGCTCCTGGGTGGCTCAGTGGGTTAAAGCCTCTGCCTTCAGCTCAGGTCATGATCCCAGGGTCCTGGGAAAGAAGGAAACATGAGGGTGTCTGGGTGGCTCAGTGGGCTAAAGCCTCTGCCTTCGGCTCAGGTCATGCATGATCCCAGGGTCCTGGGATTGAGCCCCGCATTGGGCTCTCTGCTCGGCAGGGAGCCTGCTTCCCCCTCTCTCTCTGCCTGCCTCTCTGTCTACTTGTGATCTCTGTCTGTCAAATAAATAAATAAAATCTTTAAAAAAAAAAATTAAACATGAAGGTCAGGATGCAGAAGATGCCTGCGGCCATCTGACTACACGTGTGGGGGAGGAGAGTAGCCTGTGACGGCCCTCCTCCAGTTTTTGTGGAGCAGAAAAAAATACGAGAAGTAGCCTTAACATAGTCACTTTTAGGCAGCTCATTTCTATAACTGAAAAGAAAGGAGTCTTTTCTAAGTTGGGGGGAAAACAATTAGTTTGAAGCGCCTTCTGAGTTGATGATTTTAACAGCTGCCCATTATTTATGTGGAAAGGAAATCAGAAGTTGACTGGATGAGAAGGTGGCACGGCTGTGTGTGGATTTGGGTAGCGGCTTCAGCAGTGCATCTTGTCTGTCTGGGGCCCGGGGTGGGGCAGGGGCTGTGGGGGCTGCCAGGGCTGCCGGGGCTGCGGGGCCACCCTACCTAGTTTCAGGACAGAGCTCATCAAGACGTCGAGAATATTTTCTGTAAGGCAATCCAGGAACACAGATTGAAGAACAAAAGTGATGACATTTTCTAAAGTCTACTAGCTTCTGTACACAGCGATGGGGGTCCTTTGACAGCTGATGAAGTAGCGGGGAAGCCTTTTGGCCTGCTCTTGGCAGGGCGGCATACAGCCTCAGCTACTAGTGCCTGGATGGGCTGCTGCTTTGGCCAGAGACAAAACACTTCATGAAAAATGTTATTTAGAGCAGAAAACACTCTGTGGAAAGGATCTGCTGCTTTTATGACTAGCTCAGGGATCGAAATTTACTTGATGATTATACTAAAAACAAAAACAAAAACCTTAAGACTTGGACCTCCTGTAATGACCATGATGAGAATGTCCTTCAGGACCTCAGGTGTATGTTTGTCCTGCTGTCAATCAGATACTTAAAGACCCCTGAGTTTACTCCTGACAGGACAACCGACTATCAGGAGAGAAATTTGCCTGTGTGCGATTTGGAGCAGAGAGTATCCCCAGTACATCCTTGTATTGGGGAAAATTTTATCTAATGTCAAAAACAGTTTGGTCCATTATGCTTTCTTTGTGTGGATTTGATCTCATTGATGGATACTTTCCCACCTGAAAACCCGTTATTGATACAAACAGAGATTAAAATGAAAAAGGCTACAAGGAATTAATATGTGAAACACTACCATAAGCAGCAAAAAAAATAAAAAAGCATTGGAAGAGAATGAACTTTATGAAACACTTCTGTATTTCTGTATTTTCTCTGAGTGTGTAATTGAAAAAGACAGAAGCTTTAAAAAAAAAAGCAGCTTAACTTACGATTTTTATATTTTATTAACTAGTAGTTTTATCAAGTCTATTGGTTTATCGAACATTTTCTAATAGCTTTATGATGGATATATACTATATGTGCTTTAAGGAAATCAAGCTTATTTGTAAAATAAAATTGTATGGGGGGATCTAGGTAATTGGCATAGTCTATGTAACACAATTTTAAGGAGCATACATAGCTCTTGGCAAGTAAGTTCAGGGTATGTAGGTCTTGGGCTGGTTCTGCAAGGTTTAGAAGGCCCAAGAGATACCTAGATGCCACTGGGTATTCATTTGTGTGGGTGATTTTTGTGGTGTAAAACTCAGTTTTAAAGCTTTGGCTAAAAGAGAACACTGTTGTTTTGGTATGACGGTGCTCAGCAGTGCTGGAGCTATGTAGTAGAAAAATATGTCCTTTGACATTTTAACTGGAAACACTGTCTCTAGGAAATTGAGGGAAATCTGTAACCATGATTTGATAATCCTATTTCCTAAAATATAATTATGAATACAAAAGACTACTCATGTTAACTTGATCTAATTCCTAAATATTATGTATTTATCCATCTGATAAATGTATGTCTGCTTTCATAAGGTCATACCTGCATGAAAGTCCAAAATAAAATTTGTTTTGTTTTGTTTTTAAGTACTTATTTGTCACTGACTTAACTGCCACTAAGTAAGGGAAGGGGACAAGAAAGCCAGAGGGAAAAGCTGGACAGAGATGTGGTTTCAGGAGAAATCTAGGCTTACCCCAATCCCATAGGGAGTGGGGAGCTCTGGAAGGTGAATTGCATTGTAGAGTTGTCCTCCCAGAGAAGAAGAGACTTGAGGCTGATTGGGGAGGAGGCAGCAGCCCTCTAGGCATCTGTGGGAAACATCTCCTCTCAATCATGGAAAGTTCCCTAGAGCAGGGTGTAAATGTGAGCCACATGCACAGTAACTGAGGAGTTGGGGAACACTGGTGTGAATGGAGTCTGGACATCTGGTATACCAGAGCGCAAGATTAGGAACTGGGAACCTATATATATGATGGTTTTCCTCGCAGCAGCTTCTGTGCATCAATCACAGAGATTTGGACAACCAGAGAGGCTCATGGAGAGAGTCCATAGGAGAACAACAAGGTGATTGTAGTTAGGTTTTTTGTTTTTTGTTTTTTTTTTAAATTACGTCCTGTGGGTGAAAATTGGAAAGGATTTATCTCAGAGAAGAATGTAATCACCATCTCCAAGTATATGAAGGATTATTAAACAACACATCTTCAGGATGTAATGAAGAGTGTTTTGTTTTATTTTGTTTTAACCTCTATTGAGGACAAAATAAAAGGAAATGAATTTAACTTGCAGCTGGAGGGGATCTGGATTAGATATAATACAAAAGTTCTTTTCTCGTAGAAATGGGAACATTTTAGGATCTCCTCAAACATTTCTAAAATAGCAATTATGGACTGAAGATGGCCATCCCTCTAGGAATCATGCCGTAGACTTCAAGTATGAGAAAAATATGAGACTGAAGAAAATAGGATGTGAAAGAAGCATTTCCTCTTGAGACAGACACATGCACGCGCACACACACAGACATAGACATGCACATGCACACTTTAAAACTTCTGTCATGTTAAAGCTAGACATTTGCTTCAGAACATCTAAGACATCAATTGTCTTTCCTCCATGAAATTAAATTTAAGTTAAAACTTCTTTGAGAGCAAAGTAGAATATAAAAATGTAGTTGTAAAAGTAACTAACCAGGTTGCATTTTTCCCCTATAAGATGCACTTAGGATTCTTTTTAGATATCCTGTTTTATAACTTGAAAACATAGCATTTTTAAATTAGAAAATTTTAAAACAAGGTAAATTTGGGTAGAGTGTGAATTTGAATCTCTCTCTGAGGAAGCCCTGCTACTCTCAGACCCCAGAGTCCATGAAGGACAGGAACAGATAGAAGAAGAAAAATATCAAATCTGTTATGATCGACTAGTTAGGAATTTGCTGTGTTTTGTTTCAATTAAAGATGAAGCTCGGGTGCCTGGGTGGCTCAGTGGTTAAGCCACTGCCTTCAGCTCAGGTCATGATCTCAGGGTCCTGGGATCGAGTCCCGCATCGGGCTCTCTGCTCGGCAGGGAGCCTGCTTCCTCCTCTCTCTCTCTCTGCCTGCCTCTCTACCTACTTGTGATTTCTCTCTGTCAAATAAATAAATAAAATCTTAAAAAAAAAAAAAAAGATGAAGCTCATTTAGTGGCTTCTCGAAGTTGAGCCTAGGTGGAATATGAAAGTATGGCAGAGACTGGGAGAAAACAAATGATAACTGTGTCTTTCAGTCATGCGAGAAGAATGTAGCATTTCAGAAATCAAAAAATGTGGGGGGCGCCTGGGTGGCTCAGTGGGTTAAGCCTCTGCCTTCGGCTCAGGTCATGATCTCAGGGTCCTGGGATCGAGCCCCGCATCGGGCTCTGTGCTCAGCGGGGAGCCTGCTTCCTTCTCTGTCTCTGCCTGCCTCTCTGCCTGCTTGTGATCTCTGTCTGTCAAATAAATAAATAAAATCTTTAAAAAAAAAAAAATGTGGAAAGACCATTCTAATATATAATTTAAATATACCATGAAGATTAGAGCAATATCCATGTCCCTAAAGTACTAGAAAGATTAAAGTGCTACTCGCAAATAGCAGAAGTTCAAACCCCTGGAGCTGACGTGAGCTGTCAGCTCTCTTTTATCAGGAACCACAAGGCTGTGTTCGTCATGAGTCTTTGCTTTGGTATGGGTGCTAAGTTTTGTTGCATTATCTTACATAATTCTAGTAATAGTTCTGTGAGATAGTTTATTGTCATCCCCATTTTCCAGATAGAGGAACTGAGGCACAAAGGAGTTAAGTAATTTGCCCCAGCGTTCCAAGCTGATACTTGGTTCTGCAGCCAAGCTCTTACCCATTAATCAATACTGTCTGTCTTCCCATGTCTATCTCCTGTCACAAGTATGTGCAGCAAAGAATTTCATGGTAGCAGTGATACTTTGCAAAGTTGCCTTTTCCCTAGAGGGATGCTGTCAGCATGGTGGCTTTGCCATGTCCACGTGGCTCCATAGTTGAGAACAGTCCTAGCACCTTCTCCTGGGCTGTTAGGCCAGATCGTTTGTTTTTTGACATCTTGATTTATAGAACATGATTTCATCAGTGTGAAATTCATACCTAAAAACTGCTTTGTAATAGAATTTTGATACAGTGGTAACTTAACCGTATTGTGTTGCAGAGTTAAATTTCTATGTGTTTGATGAAAGCACGCCTAGAACCTCTCACATTTGCCATTCTAAAAGACCTTTCTGTTCGCTTAAACTTGTCAGTTTCCTATAATCTTTCACTTGTCTTTCTATTTTCAGAAAGTGTAAAGGGAATTTCTAAACCCAAACTGGAGATGTCTCGGAACATACTCTAGATAGCTTGTTATTTTCCTCTCCTCCACAAGGGTGCCCGATAAGGCTCATAATGTTCGTTAGGTGAGAACAAAAAATTGGTAACTTGAAACAGTCAGTTGCAAGAAAAGCAAGTGATTTTAGAGAATCTGTTTCAGGCTTCCACCTCTGTTTCACCAAAATGCCCATAGTCTACCACGTTGTGTCTTTGACAAAGACAGGTAATTCAGAGGCCAGGCTACAGACAATTTCTGTTTTTGAACTTACAGTTGAACTGAGAAAGATAAGTATTGAGGCTGGAGGGTCTTGGAGGGAAAATCAAGGTTCTTTTCAGAACACCAAATACAAAGAATCTGTTGTGTCTGTCAGTTTGATGTAGATGAAAAATCACAGGGCAGGGTGTACGTCTTCCTGTCAGTTCGGGGAACCTTGTCTTTGGCTGGCACTGAGTCCCCAGCAGCGGCATGAAGAAAGTGCCCAGAGCATTCTCTCTGCTGCCTGGTAGGCAGCCGTGGCCATTATTTCCATGTCAATTTTCATTTTCTTTTGTTGTAGCTCAAGGAGTATGAGGCCCAGCACCGGCAGTCAGCGGCCTTGGACCCTGCCGACTGGCCAGACGGTTCTTACCCAACATTCGATGGCTCATCAAACTGCAATGTAAGTTTACTGTTTCTGAGCAACTTGACCGCTTCTACTACAAAGTAGATTTTAGCCAACTTCTGCCTTTGAACTTCCTTCTGCCATTACCAGCTCCCACCCGGGATCTGAAAAGAAGCATCTCTTCTGACGTGTTACTCAGTTTTCTTGATGGACTTATCTGCAGTCAAAATAGTGCTGTTAATTCTGTTACTTCATAATTGTGGTAAATCATATGTAATTTAAAATTTAACCTTAAAAACATTTTTATGTTCAATTAATATTCAGTTCAGTAGCATTAAGCACATTCACGTTGCTGTGGTATCGTCATAAAATACACATCCAGAACTTTCTCAGCATCCAAAACAGAAATTCCATAACCATTAACCAGTAACTCCCCTTCCATAAATTTAGGAAGCCACCATTTTACTTTCTAGCTCTATGAGATTTGATTATTCTGGGTCCTTTATATACATGGAATCATACAATATTTGTCCTTCTGCATCTGGTTTATTTCATGTAGCATAATGTTCTCAAGGTTCATCCACATTGCAGCATATGCCAGAACTTCATTCCTTTTTTAAGGATAAGTAATACTCTACCATATGGATATACCACATTTTGTTTATCTATTTGTCTGTTGATTGACACTTGGGTGTTTCTACCTTTTGGCTGTTGTAAACAATGCTACTATGAACATTAATATATGAATATCTGTTCGAGTACTTGCTTTCAGTTCTTTCCAGTATGTATCTAGGTGGAGAATTTCTAGATCACATGTTTATTACACGTTTACTTTTTAAAGGAGCCACTATACAGTTGTCCAGTATGGCTGCGTCATTGTACAGCAATGTGTAAATGTTCCAGTTTTATTTTACTTCTCACCAACACTTGTAATTTCCCCCTTTTTTGTTAATAGCCATCCTAATGGGTGTAAAATGATGTCTTGTTGTGACTTTGATTTGCATTTCTCTAATGACTAATGATATATATATATATAAAAGAAATGTCTATTCAAGTTCTTTGCTCATTCTTGAATTGGGCTGTTTTATTGTTGGCTGTTGAGTTGTAGGAGTTCTTTGTATATTCTGGCTATTAATCCCTTATCAGTTGCATGATATAAATAGTTTCTTTCATTTTAGGGTTGCCTTTTCACTTTCTTCTTTTTTTTTAAGATTTTATTTATTCGCTTGACAGACAAAGATCACAAGTAGGCAGAGAGGCAGGCAGAGAGAGAGAGGAGGAAGCAGAGTGCCCGATGCAGGGCTCGATCCCAAGGCCCTGAGATCATGACCTGAGCTGAAGGCAGAGGTTTAGCCCACTGAGCCACCCAGGCATCCCAACTTTTTCACTTTCTTGATGTCTTTTGATGCATAAAAAGTTTCTAAGTTTGAAGTCCAATTTCCCTTTGCTTTTGTTCCCTGTGCTTTTGGTGTCATATCCAAGAAAGCTTTGCCAAATCCAATATCATGAAGATTTTCTCCTGTTTTCTTTTCAGAGTTTTATAGTTTCAGCTCTTAAGTTTAGGTCTTTGGCCCATTTTAAGTTTATGTGTGTATATGATAATAGCATACAGGTCCAACTTCATTCTTTTGCAGATAGATACCCAGTTTTCCCAGAACCATTTGTTGAAAGGACCGTTCTTTCCTCATTGACTGGTCTTGGCTTCCTTTTCAAAAATTAATTGACCATATATACTAGATTTTATTTCTGGGCTCTCTTATTTTATCCCATTGGTTTATATGTCTTTCCATTGTAGGTATTACACTGTTTTGATTAATGTAGCTTTGTAGTAAGTTTTGAAATCAAGACATGTGAACCCTCTAACTTGATTCTTTTTCAGATTGTTTTAGCTATTCAGGTCCTTTGAGAGTTCATATGAATTTTAAGATGGGTTTTTCTTTTTCCACAAAAGATGCCATGAGATTTTGATAGAGATTGCAGTGAATCTGTAGTTGATTTGGGTAGTATTGTCATCTTTTTTTGTTTGTTTGTTTTGTTTTTTTTTTTTAGTATTGTCATCTTAATAGTAGGAAGTTCTTCTGATCTATGTACATAGGGTATCTTTGCATTTCTTTATGTCTTCTTTAATATCTTTCAGCAATGTTTTGTAATTTTCAGTGTACACATCTTACCTCCTTAGTTAAGTTTATTTCCAAGTATTGTATCATTTTTTAATGCTTATTTTCTTTTTTCACATTTTTATAGCTAGTGTATAAAAATGGAACTGACTGTTGATCTTGTGTCCCTCAACTTTGCTGAATCCGTTTCTTAATCTCTAATAGGTTTTGTGTGGTAGAATCTTTGGGCTTTTCCCCATAGAAGATTGTGTCATTTGTGAACAGAGACAGTTTTACTTCTTTTCTAATTTGAATGACCTTTATTATTCATGCTATCTTTATTTTTTTTAAGATTTTATTTATTCATTTGACAGAGAGAGCACATACAGGGGGAACAACAGAGGGAGAGGGAGAAGCAGGCTACCTGTTGAGCAGGGAGCCAGACATGGGGCTCAGTCCCTGGACCCCTAGGATCATGACCTGAGCAAAAGGCAGACGTTTGACTGACTTTACTCAGGTGCCCCTATTCATGGTGTTTTAATGTGACCAAACATGCTTCCTAGGAGTTCCACAGGAATCGTGGGAAGGGTTTCGAGTTTCAAGCAGATATCTTGTGATGCCATCATCCAACTGCAGGTAGTAAGAATGGAGGGAGTTGCCCTTTTTCACTTATTATGTAAATGCTTTGTTTGTTAGGTTCGTTCTTTCTTAAAATCTGGAAGCAACTCTACCTCCATGTCTTCAGCTTCTTGTCTCCTCTTGTCCATGCTCTATACTGGTAGTCATCGCTCCAGAACATACCTCTCTTCTTGCAAGCTCCTGCTTTCAAAAAGCCTGCTGGTTTTCCAGTTCTGTAAGATAAATTCCAAACATTCTGGCACACTCGAGACACTTTGCAGTCTGGCTTTAGTCAGTATGTCTGCTCTCCTCTGCCACCCCCTTACCCCTAATAGCCTCCATTCCATCCACACTGGACCCTGCCTGTGTTACTGAACACACCTTGTATTGTCCACACTCTACTTTAATTCAGGCAATTTCCTCCACTGAGAATATCTTCCTCCAGATTTTTCCAGGTAAAATTCTGTATGTCCTTCAAGATAAAGTGCAACTGTCACCTCTTCTGAAACTTCCTTCAGTCTTCTTAAGTTTATTTTATTGCTTCCTATTCTGTGCCTTGTTAAACTAGCATTGTACATGAAGCCTGACCTTTATCCTAGAGTATAGGAATTCATCATGCATCTTGTAACCTCCTTGGGAATCATGAGCTCTTTGAGCAAGAAAGTGTCTCCAGTGTCTAATTCAGTGTCCAGTTCATATGGCATGTTCAAAAAGAAATATTCAGTGGACAAAGTTGTATTTATTTATTTATTTAAAGATTTTATTTATTTATTTGATAGAGATCACGAGTAGGCAGAGATGCAGGCAGAGAGAGAGAGAGAGGAGGAAGCAGGCTCCCTGCGGAGCAGAGAGCCTGATGCGGGGCTTGATCCCAGGACCCTGGGATCAGCTTTAGCCCACTGAGCCACCCAGGCACCCCCAAAGTTGTATTTAAATGTTCATCTCCCTGGCTGCTCGAAGAGCATGTTTCATGTCCTACATCACACTTCTTTGCATCTAAGCAACAGACGATGGCTTGTCAGAAGTAAATGTAAGCTTTCTGCTATCTCCTTGTCCCTGATTTCCTGAGTCAAGCACTGGATTTCCATTTCAGCCAAAGAAAGAAAGAAAGGAAGAAAGAAAGGAAGGAAGGAAGGAAGAAAAAAAAAAAAAGAAAGTGAAGAAAAAGAAAAAAAAACCCAGGGGATTGTTAATTTGAAAGCCCTGCTTTGTTGCTTTTATGTGAGAAACTGAGACATTACCCTTTATAATAATAAATGTATCCTATGCTAGCCAGCCTTGTGTGCTGGGACTATGAGGTAATCAAAAGAACCATGCTCATGGATTTCAGTGTATCTTTTTCATGACTCTTATCCCCTTGTCCTGAAGTCTAGCATAATATAAATGTAAATCATGAACCTAAAGAAGCATGAAGAATAAATACAGTAACTCAGGACTGATGCTATTCAAAGCCCGCTGGGGGAGAACACAAAGACCCAGCTGTCCATCGTTGGGTCCTCTAGCGTCAGACTCACTGTATTCTGTCCTGATTAATAGCATCTGAGTCAAGGGGGAGGTTCTAAGACTATCCAGTCAGAAACACAGGACTGTGTTTCTGACACACACACACACTAAACGTGAGAGGCTTGTCACATTTAGGAAAAGTTAATATAAATTAAGTACAATGATGGTTTTGAACAAGCTGTTCAGAAAGCATTCATTATTAGGTATTGGTTTTTAGTTATTAACCACCTTCAGATGGTATCAGAACCATCACCTTGGTAGAAATTGTCAGAAGAAAGGGGGTACTTCTTAGAAGTTGGACATTCATTCCCTTGAGCCTTATTTCTTTGTTCACTGAGGAGACATCTAGAAAGCGCTTGCTGTATACCCAGCTTAATGCCATAGCTAGTCAGGCTACAGAGGTAGAGGAGTAGGAGAGATGGGCCCTGCCTGCCCTGAGTTTCCCCAGTAGCGCAGAGGTTAAAATCACCCCCACATGTGCTCACACAGACTTTAGATGTCATGTACACACTCACGTTATTAGCTTCTCAGCAGACCGTTTCTTCGTAGATGATGCAAAAATGAATTCAGCCTGTTCTAGTTGGCACCCACCATTTCCAGTACAATCTTCCAGAAGCGCCGGAGCAACTTTTTGCTGAGAGACGTAGGTGAAGACAGGCCATTCGGCAATGGAGTTTGCTGAAGCGATATTATTTACACTGCGTATTTTGCTAGCTGGCTTCGCGCACGCTGCCGCACCCATTTCCAGTCACGCTGCACATTCCTACAGCTGACCGCCATTGGCACTGAAGTTTGCTTGAACTTGATTGCAATCCTAATGTATGTAACTCTCGCCCCCTCACCCTACCCCATGTCCCGTCCTGTGTTTTTATGGAGACTCAGCAAGAAACTCCAGCCAAGATATTCCTTCTCAATTATGCTACCTTCGCCTGATAGCAGAGTAATTAATTTCAGATAAATCCCGCTGTGTCCTCCTCGAGCCGCCGTGGGTTAGACGCTTTGATTATCTTTTGTGCGAGAGCCCGGGCTTTTCAGTTGCCTATTGATTCTTTTCTAGACTGAGATGTAAATAGCCCACTGGCCAGAGCTGGGAATGTCCAGGCCATGGACGTTTCAGGGATCACAAGCCCTTTGTCACGAGATTCAATGCCTATATTGATGCCTGTCGTGCTTTAGGATTTCATTGGCACTGATTTCATAGACCCCCCACCCCCATAACTGACATTAGATCATTGCGTGTTGCTTCACAATAAATCCATATTCACATTCCTGGTTTCCAAGAATGTAAAGTACTAAAGATAGTTACCAGGGGAAGTGAAAAATAGCTCTCTCTTTGCCAGAGGAGAATGTGTCCTGTGCTGTTTCTCATTAATAACAAACTTCTGTTGTGAATGTTAGAGTTTTTAAAAAGAGTTTCTGGTTTTAGTCCTTCACTTGATTCCTGGCTAAATATCTGGACATACGTTTTAATATTTTTCATTTTAGTTTGATAAATTTTGTTTTCCTTTGCCTCCTGTAGGGGGAGGTTTTGGGAGTTCTCCTTTTCAGTTTTCAACTTTTGTGCCTTGAGGCTAAGTTTACCTTCTTGTTAAGAAAACATTTAATGAAATGCTGTCCATCCTCCAGGGGTTTAGAGATTTGTACACAAGGAGTATGTTTTAGTAAATCATAATTTTGATATTTTTGCCAAATTGGTAGGTAAAACTTGGTGATCTGTATTTGGTTCTCAAATATTAAAAATGTTTGCAGTGAAACATCTTTCACAAATTGTTAAATTGTAAATTGTTTAATTATGATGTGATTTAAGTTATTTTAAAAATATATGATGTTAAAGAGAAATTAAAGCAACAACAAGGATAAGAAGGCACAAGTCCATTGTAGACATTTATTTTGGTCCCGTCTGTTTGTTTCTCTTGATACAAAATGTGTTCCAGGAAAAAATTGGAATTCTGTGTCTATACTGGAGCTCCTCACTAGGATGAAGCAACTATGGTGAAATATTCCGTGAAGGGAGTTATTTTGTAACACAAGCCATGGTTTTATAATTGATCTTCTGCATTTGGGGAAATTTAGTCAGGAAGGAGGGGTCTAAAGTTCTAGCTGAGGCATAGCAACACCTTTTGTCCACCTGTGCACTCTTCATGGCCTTTCCTTGCAGCCAGCTCTGAATATATTTCGCCACTAACTGGGTTTAAGGCACAGGAGAGCCATGGGTTGAACTGTGTCCCAGAGTTTGGGCAAAAAAGACACATCAAGTGCTCACTTCCACTTCTAACAAAATGCTATTTTAAGTGTTTCCTTGTCTGAGGACTTTCAAAGTCTCAACTAAAATATCCCCCTGTGATGAGATGTTTTGGTTATAATGCAAGATGGTTAAGTCTTTTTGGGGCTTCCTAAAATTATAAACTGTAAACTTGTACCTCATTGTCAGGCAGGTTTTATTTAGCTCTCCAGAGTCCCTTCCCCTGCTTTTCTTACAGCAGCCGTTGCGTGCAAGCAGAGGCTGCAGGTCTGGTATTTCAAAAGGAGAAGCTGCCACAGCCTTAGTCTACACTAGAACTTCCTAAAAGATAATGTGAAGAAAGCCAGGAGAGCATTCCACAAAGTTACTTTTTTTTTTTTTTTAAATATTTCATTTATTTATTTGAGAGAGAGAGAGCACAAGCCAGGGGAAGGGGCAGAAAGAGAGGGAGAAGCAGACTTCCTACTGAGCAGAGAGCCCGATGCGGGGCTTGATCCCAGGACCCTGAGACCATCATCTGAGCTGAAGGCAGATGCTTAACCGATAGAGCCACCCAGGTGCCCCCAAAGTTACTTTTTTAGTAGTTCTTGTGGTGAATGGCTTGATTTCTATTATGGCCAAAGCAAAGACTCACAGTTTAATAACCTAACACAGAATGTAGTGGGAGAGCCGAGCCCCATGCACATGGGGTTCATGGACAGATTGACCTGTCCTTCTCATTCAAGGGGCATCCATATATTGATGCTCTTAAGAGTCTGCCTATTATGGGTTGAATCAGATTTAAAAAAAAAAAAAAAAAAACTTGGCTATCTTAATGTGTTTATTTTGAATATGTTTCATTTACTAGGGTGGACTTCTAGACAAGGTGTATAGGTGAAACTTTATAGAAGTTTTATATTTTAGAGGTGTTAGTGTTAGAAGGAAATATAAATCAATACCATTAGCTTCCTCATTGAGGAAATCTGACCCCATAAGAAGAATTGTTTTTTATGATAACACATGATGAATTTACAAAAGTTTTTCCCACCTATAGATTTTCCTAGCAATTACAAAAAATATGATTTTCGTATTTTGCTTACTCTGAGTGAATATTTTTAGATGCATAAATTGTGTGAAGATTCATATATACTACAGAGTGAGAGCTGGCATTATAGATACTGTAAAGATAGTCTGTGAAAATGGTTGACTTACCAATAGTGTCTCTGCTATGCTGGTTTTTAATAAGGAAATTTAAGAGAGGGTAGATTCCAAGCATAAAAATAACTAAATTACTTTTATTTCTGGATAAACTGTGTTTTTTGTGGGCTTTTTTGGGGGGGGGGAGTTGGAGGAAGGACAGCGGGAGGGGAAGAGTACCAAAATCAAGAGTCGGACACCCAACCAACTGAGCCACCCCAGGCACCCCTAAACTGTTTGCTTTTAATAGTGTTTGCATTTTTTTCTTTGTATCTCTTTTCCTAGAGAATTTTTTTTTCATGACTCTTCATATATGGGTTTCAGCTTAATAGAATTCTAATTGGCAAGGTAACTTTTGATTTGGGGCTGGAAGATGGTTCTGCTCGTTGAAGCTTTAATGGTTGTATTAGCTGGGCTGGAAGACGGGATCAGTGGATGTGTGCTTCAGCTCCTTATTTCTTAAACCGAAGAGCCTTACTCGTTTGACTTGTAATATGACCAGGAGAAAGAGAAATATGGCTGCCGATGATTTGCCAGAGGCCATGTATACCTTGTGTCCCTGGGACAGATGTCAGCAATTCCTTCTATGACACAGTGCCAGAATAACAACCACTTTTCTAAGTCTTTCTAAATGTTAACTATGTTAAAAATAACTTTTATTGATTCTGGTCTTTTAATGCATACTTGCAGCCTTCAGATGATTATTCAGACTTTTATAGGTACTTTCTGTAAATTTCTTTTTTATTTGGCTGGGTGGGAAGGTACAGGAAGAAACACTACTCTTAATTTCAACAAAAGTGCTTTTGAAACTAAAGTGCAAATAAAACAGAGACATATTAAAATTCCCTTTAGAAGGGTAAAAGGGATGATTCTTGAGACCTGCAGCTTGTGGTGAGTCCAGGAGACAAAAAAATCAGACCATTGGAACAACACGCATAGTGAAGTCTCTTGAGAAAGATGAATTTTGCCCTAACTGCATGTAAGCTGACCGAGAACTGTTGTTTAGATGACTCTTTGTCATTAATTCCACACCACCCTCTCGTCCCCAGCCTTCTCCCTGGGACGGAGGCCAAAGCTTGAGGCGTACATTTTCTGGGAGCGCCTGAAGATCATCCTCTCTAAACAAAGTTAGCCCGGAAGCAGGCTCTGCCCTCGGGAAAGCTGGGTGCTTGCCCTTGCCCAGCATTCTGAGGGGAGGGGCCAGTTAACTGGGACGCAGCCTTTGGGTTCAGGTCCGGCTCTACCCGCTTCCCACCCCCCATTAGCGCTGCCTCTGTGGGAAAGTTGTCTCATCAGTTTGTGCCTCTGTTTTCTCATCTGGAAAAGCAGGAACAAGTATACCTACTCCAAACAGGTGTTGCAAGAATTAAATGGCACCAAGTAAATACCCGGTGAATGCCAGTTTCTATTACTTTATGTTTAGATCTTTTACCTTTCCATTAACCGTTACTCTTAAAATACTTGAGTTCCCATGAAAGTGCAATTTTTTTGGCTTTGTCATTAACATGCTCGCAAATGCTCACGTATTACAGCAGATCGGCTAGAGCTGCGAGAACAAGCTGCGTGCAGCCGGCCTGTGTTAGCTTAGTTGTGCTTTTAGCAAACACCAATCAGTTCATCTTCTGTTTCAGAAGGTGTTATTCTGTGAGTGGGTGTGGGGCTGGGTGCGATATGATTTCAATGATCATGTTGTGCTTTGTGATTTAACGTTTGGGAAGAATAAGCAGTTAACTGTAGGGAAATTACCTATGGCCTGGCCGTGCTGAGGGGGACTCTCTGAGTGCGTGGGTGTGGGCTTCTGGCTGGTCGTGGTGGAGAGCTCGCTCATGGCCGCCCGGAAGTCACTGCGGATGTGGCTCTTTGTACCCAGTGGACTGACTTGGCACATCTCTCTCTTCACCGGTCTGTAGGGTTACAGAGAGTTGAGGCTGCTGAAGGGTATCAGGGGCCCCGTGGAAAAAAAATAAAATAGTGACAAAATAACCAGGTACTGCATAAGCTGAGGGAACCTATTTTTAACATTTAAAAAACTTAAGGTTGCTTTTGGATACATTCTGTTGTGTTGATTCTTTTATTTGGTTGAGTCAGGGGAAACTGGAGTTACTAGCTTTCGGCATATAAAAATGGCAGATTTATTTGTCCAACCCAATAGCTGAATACCGGACAGGATGTACTACATTTCCCCTGCCGGCTGATAGGCATCAAAGTGAAGACACTTGTAGTGGAATCTGGGTTAAGGATTGGCATTTAGATTTGCAACTCCAGTTTTGGTTTTGCTTTCGGAAGTAACCTCCAGGAGATTGGGGTAAGAGAGAATATCCATCACTTATTAAATAAGATTTATTACATGTTAATTCCTCCTTGAATCGTTTGGCCTAGTGCCAGATCTTATATAACGGATGGGTTAGAAAGATCCTGGCCCTCACTGTGGTTTGAGAGTAGGACCTGGACTGAGGGCCACCTGTAGCCCAAGCCAACTGATAGAGGTCATAGGCTGCCCATCACTTTGTTCAAGTCCATTTGAATCTTAAGTTACTAGTTACCTGTTTTATCAAAACTCGTGGGGCACCTAGGTGGCCCAGTCCACCCAGGACTGGGATAAGTGTACAAATTTTGATTTTTTAAAAATATTATTTATTTATTTGACAGAGAAAGAGATCACAAGTAGGCTAGCAGGTGGGGGAAGGAGGAAGCAGGCTCCCTGCTGAGCAGAGGCTTTGTCCCAGGACCCTGAGATCATGACCTGAGCCGAAGGCCGAGGCTTAACCCACTGAGCCACCCTGATGCTCCCAAATTTTGATTTTTGACTGAGGTCACGATCTTGGGATCCTGGGATGGAGCCCCAGGCCAGGCTCCCTGCTCAGTGGGAAGTCGGCTTGAGGAGTCTCTCTATCCCTCTCCCTCTGCCCCTCCCCCTGCTCACTCTCTCTCTCTAAAATAATAAATAAATCTTAAAAAAAAAATAATAAAACTCTTAGCCCTATAGCCAGTCATCAGACAATGACACTCTTTTGGATAGCAATATTTTGATACAATGAAATTCTAATTCAAATTCTGTTTACAGAATAATGTCTGTCGAAACCTCCCTTGATTCTCTTCTTCTTGTCCCTTGTTCCTCTCCCTTTGTACCACAGACCTTCTGTCATCCCTTACCGATTGTACCATTACTGATATAAGGCTGATAGCATTGTATAATCAGTTCCTAAAAGAAGTTCTTACCTGCACTTTGACCCAGAGTGTAGGTGAAAGAACGCGGCCATGAGCATTCTTTTACTCCTTCGTTGTACACACATTACTGAGTTCCTACTACGGGCCTGGCCCTATACACAGGGATTTGTATTTGGCAGGGACAGACAGACAAGGAGATAGCACCGATGAGGATTTAATTGGAGTATTTCTACCTAGTGTATTAAGTTTACACACAAAGTCCATTAAGCTCTAGTGAGGAGAGTGGGAAGCCTTCCCAGAGAAGCTGAAGCCAAGTGAGAGCTCGCCAGAGAAGAGAGAGAAGCCTGTGTCAGGTAGCGATAGCAGTGGGGCTCAAGCTTTGGTGAAGAGCTAGGGAAATCTTAGAACCTGGAGCATAGGAGGAGACGGATTTAAATGGATACAGCTTTTCTCTGAATCAGTACTTGGACCTCTGGGGTATAGATCCTAGTTCTTTGTTCCTTCTTACTTAAAATTGGTTCTGCAATAGGTTGTTTGGGTCCTTTCTTTCCTTCAGACTACAATTTTCTTAAATTAACATCATTAATGTTTTTCATCCTGTCTTTGAAGTCTCCTTAACTGACTTTGTGTTCTTACTAAATTATTTTATAGTGTGAAGTAACTGTTAGGAATTTCTTCCTGCTCCTTGAGTTGTATTTTCATCTGATAGAGAGAAGGGATCAAAAGATGAGATCTTTGTGTTCTCCCATGCTTTTTCTCTCTTTTTTACCCCGGCTGGTAAGTTTGAATGGTCATCATACATTTCCTTTCACCTTGAACATACCCGGCTAGCTCAGGTCAGATTTTCCACACGTGCTGATATAATGAAGATCACTTTTTGACCTGTTTGTCATGCTGTCTGACAAGAGATTGTTTTCCTTCTTCTAGGCTACAGTTGAGGGCTTTGTTTTGTGGTCCATTCATGTTTGTTGCTATAGCCTGATGTAATGGCCCAAGATATAGGGTTATCCCCGAGGGGGAGTGTGGTCTTTGCTAGCATACCTGGACTCCCCCATCTCTCTCCCAAGATTGTGTTAAACGTGCTGCACCACGGCTCATGCTGGATGGTGTGAGGAAATAGGTAGGCCACATATAGTCTGCCTTTAATTCATTTTTCCAATTCTGGTGAATTTCTCCTCCCCGCCCCCCCACCATTCTAGTGAATTTCTAAGAGGCTTTATTTCACTCAGAATCAGCCTTACTACTAACTTTCCATCCTTTCACTCATAAGTCTCCTGAAGCAATTTCCACTGGTCCTAGATCAAAAAAAAAAAAAGCGCGACAGAGTTTAAATTCCTTCAAGATTGGAAATTCCATGGAATAATTCTCAAGATTCCTACCGATGTAGCTTTTAGAGTAGTGAGGCCTTTTCTTTTGGTCTTCAGAAATTTGTTTCCTCCCTCGACCATGAAATTTTATTTTATTCTAAGACTTCATTTATTTATTAGAGAGAGAAAGAGAACACAAGCAAGGGGAGCGGCAGGCAGAGGAAGAGGGAGAAGGAGGCTCCCCACTGAGCAAAGAGCCCAATATGGAACTCAATCCCAGGACTCTGGGATCATGAGCTGAGCCAAAGGCAAACGATTAACCCACTGAGCCATCCAGGAGCCCCGCCGTGAAGTTTTAAAGCTTAAAATTATTCTTAGATTATATACATTTCCTTGTTTGGGTGCTTTTGGTGGAATATTTTGCTAGTTTTTAGTAATTTTGCTTTTTGGAGGCTGTTGCTCATTTTGTTAGTTGTTGTGGGAAGGATATTCTCTGGTCTGGTTTTCAGCAATCATCATGACCTGATAGCCAAGGACAGGACCACAAACAACATTACTAGCTCCGAATGATTCTTTTCTAAGGATTCAGCCTTGATTTCTTCGATTTGGAAGTAAATTTGCTTATTGAAGCAATTCAATCAAAATAAGTTTGCTTATTATTTGTTCTAACAGACATAAGGTTACTTATGTTAAGATCACAGCTCATGACCCTAGGAGGTAAAATTGGCCTGCTGGCTTGTGACTTCAAGAGACAATTGTGCAGATCTATGGCCGAAGATTTGGTGAAGGATCGAACTTGGTGTCTGTACCTCCTCTCCATTGCCATGTAGGCAGTTTTCTCTGTTTTCTGTCAATTTTCTATAATTTCCCATCATCATATGCCTGGACAAGTTTGTTTGGCAGCCCTGTCCAAGAAGTCGTCGTGCCTGATCCATGAATCAGTCTGTCTCAGATGCCATGAAAGTAATGTGACTTTGCAAACACCACCCAGTCCCTTAGGACACTTACCACTTTTGGGATGAAAACTTGTATCAGCTCCAGAAACTAGAGCCTCAAACACATATGTAATTGCCCTACTTGGCAGTTCTGTTCTAAATCATCTTTTTTCCATGGCACAGGCTATGTGAGAACTGAATGCACTTGAGAATGAGTGGGTTTGGTGTTTTGCTTTGGTCTTCACTGTGCTTGGCACCATAGAGTGGCTTTGGGTAACACTACCCCACTCTTAACAGAGGGACCTGGAGAGCTCTTGAGTGCTTCCCATCATATCTTTGTTACCTTAACTCAGCTAATTTATGTGAGCAGTGGGGTTCTCTGGCCTATGGGCAGAGTGATAAAACCTCTGGCAGAAAAATCTTCCAGACATTTACAGAGTAAAGGAAGAATTCACTTCTCTTTCCTCCATGTATCTTTCTCATCCCCATCAACCCCTTTGAGGACAAGGAAAAGCATTCTCTCTGCTCCATGGCAACTTGAAGATTCGGGATGGCTGGGCTGACCTGTCATCCCAGTCTGGGATGCTTAGTTATGTATCCTAGAGTCCTGTTTTTTCCCTCCTCCTGTGGGGAAATGAGCAACTTTATTTGGGGCTGATTTTTTAAAAATGCAAAGTTCAGGAGTTTAAGAAAAAGAATAGAACTTACTGTGGAATGTAGCAGCCATTTGCTATTTCTTTGGTTTTTATTTGGCTCTTTAAACAGTTTCTTAAATGAATTAAGTGCTGACAAGCCTTTGCCCCTGGGGGACCGTATTATTACCTCAAATTCTCACATACTTTTTACAAATAAAAGTATCATATAATTATATTCTCCTCTTCCTCTTCTTTCTTCAAATCTGGAGACAACTAGTTAATTTTGAAACTGCCAGAGAGATTATTTCAGTGTTATACTGCACCTCTGGGAGAAGAATGGAATCTTTTCGTTTTGTCCATATGCTGACAAAAATCTCCTAATTTCAGAGGGCAATGATGTCACCAGCTAATGAGCAAAATATTTCTTACTAAACAGATGAGTCCTTCCCTGATTCCTTTGTGAAATTAAAAAAAAAAAAAAACCCACAATGTGTTTCATATTGTCTGTAGTTACTCTGACAACTCATAAACACTTCAAAATGTAATTCTGACTTCTTTGGCAAGTGAGACTAATTTTTTTCGTAAACACAACGAAAACACATTAAACTGATGGCTGGACCTGGAAGACCCCTGCCATGAGCCGGTCACCGATGACAGTCCTCGGTGCTGGTCTGGAATGTCCCCTAGCCAGAGCCAGTGTGCTGCCCCCGAGGTAGGGAGTGATCTTGAAGGCATCACTTTTGGACCAGCGGAGGCTGATGAGGCATGTTGGAGAGATGATGAAATCAAGCTTGGAGAGAAGGAGGGCCGGAAAGTTGCTGCTGATTTGTGTCACATGCTGCTTAGCAGGGCGGCAATAGCCCCTGAGAAGGATCTCTCTTTGCCTGTCCAAAAAGGCAGGCATCTAAGGTCAGGGGAACAAAGAAGTGAGCCTCAGGGCCATCTAAACACTGGCCTTTTGGCATCCTGAAGGAGCCCAGAAATGCCCCCCACACTCATGGAGGTGCCCTTCCCCTTAATGCAGCATGCCTTAGTTTCCCCAGCCAAAGGTGAGGTTCTCTCACTTCTGAATGTCTGTGCCTCTTTGTTCTTCTTTCGCATCTATCACGGCTGCTCGTGCTTATCAAATCTCTGGGGGCTCCCTGTGCCCCCAGGCACCTAGATTAGAATCTTTGCAGGCCCAGGTGGAGGAGGCTCACTCCTATTTCGGTTCCTTGCTCTTTCTTACAGTAACCTTGAATCAGTGGGTCCGTCCATTGATTTCAACCAGGAAATACCTGTTTATCACAAACCCAGGTCCTATTTTAATTGTCTCAGTGTAAAAGAATATTGTAATGCTCAGTGTTGGCCATTGTGTGAGGAAGTGGGCACTCTTTTCTCCGTGTCTAAGATGTTATGTATTTATTTATTTATTTAGCGTGCACACAAAAAAGTTTGGGGGAGAGCAGAGGGAGAGGGAGAGAATCTCAAGCAGATTCCCAGCTGAGTGAGGAGCCGGACACGGGGCTTGATCTCAAGACCCTGAGATCACCACCTGAGCCGAAATCAAGTGGACACTTAACTGACTGAACTACCCAGGCACGCCTGAACCACTCTTTTTATCCTACTTATGAAGTTTAAAAATAATATAGTGTACAGTGTTTCTCCTGTGAAAAGTATTAATATATATTTTTAAAGGATTTAAAGCTATGTGTGTTTTTTCACCCAAAAATTCCATAATCTATCTTTTTTTTTTTCTAAAAAAGAATGTGTTAGATGTGTTAGAAATTTTACAACAGACTCTTCATTGGAGTGTTGTTTATGATATTACAAAATTGGAAACATGTCTATGTCCATTGATTCAGGGCGTTAAAAAAATCATGGCTTGCTTCTGTGAATACTAATGAATCATGACTATTTTGTATTTTATTTGTTGGACATTTGTTGACATGAGAAAATGTTCAAAACGTATTAATAGAAAAAGCAGATTTTTAAAACAGTTTGAACAGTATCCATTGAGAGCTCCAAGGTTTCTCTATGAGAGAAAACTTTAGAGGCAGTGATGGAGCTCAAAGAGGGTCATGGCTCTCAGTAGGCACTTGTTTCTACGTACTGTGTGTTCACGTGAGGCCGGCTCTGGGGACCCGGAGAGTGACTGTGAGTGTGGGAGGTGGAAGAGCTGAAGATCACAGAGTCATCCTTTTTTGTAAATACAACACAAAACAGACATAGAAACCTAAGGGTGTCTAGTGGGGAGGGTGCACACATGCACATGTGTGTGTGTGTGTGTGTGTGTGTGTGTGAGAGAGAGAGAGAGAGAGAAAAGCAGGGGATATAAGCCAAAATACAACTATTTTTTTAAAGATTTTATTTGTCAGAGAAAGAGAGCACAAGCAAAAAGAGCAGCAGGCCAAGGGAGAAGCAGGCGCCCCATGAGTAAGGAGCCTGATGCGGGACTCGATCCCAGGACCCTGAGGTCATGACCAGAGCCGAAGGCAGACACTTAACCAACTGATCTTTTCTATCTGAGTGTGAGAGGGTGTAGGTGATTTCTTTTTCTCCTTCTTCTGTATCTGCATTTTCCACATTTTCTAATTAAAAGTATATCACGTATAACCAGAAATAAACATTATTGAAGTACAGTTACAGAAACGAGTAGCCCAGTGCCCATTGTCTTCATGAAGTTTAGTGAAGGACGGAGTCATGCAGAGATGACCATATTCTGGGTTGAGTCCTATGACTGTGTGTGCCCTGCAACCACACAGCCCATTTCCTGGGCATGTGATACAGAGACTGAATGTTGAAGGATGGGTAGGAGCTAGAAGAGTAGATAGGATGGGCAGAGATGTTCCCAGAAAAGGAACCCACCAGTGCAAAGGTGTGCAGGCAAATAAGAGAGAAGAGTATTTGAAGGTATTCTGAGGAAGTCAAAGGATGAGAACCGGATGCTCCGAGAGGCCTTTCCACGCAGTATCTACAGAGAGTCACACACAGAAACCAGAAAGCAGGACAGGATTCTAACCATGCAGAGTCCTACGCTCCACAATAAGGCATTTGGACTTTACTCTGAGGACCTAACCAACAGTTCCTTAGAGTAGCCATCAGATGCTCAAACCTGTCCTCCAAAAATTTGCACACTTCTTGTGTGTTAAGTTCAAACCCACTACCCAGAGAACAAGAGCAGCGATGCCCCTTCTCATAAAGTGGATTCCCCAGTTTCCATCTGCCCTGCACCAGGAGGCTTCCCGGGGTGGCCTGGCCCAGCCTAGTCCTTCACGTATCCCACAGTTTACTCAGATACCGTAGATGAGCCTGGGAATGATGGGCTTGGAGGGAGGGGTCTCTCCCCCACACTCCTCACAGAACCTGGGGCAGCCGGTGTCTGGCTTCTCGTGCACCTCGCACTGCCACCATTGCCCACCGGACTTGAGGCCTCAAATTCAAGGTCTCATTTTACCTTCTCAAGTGTTCTGGGAGTCTTATCACGCCCTGTTTTATAATTGAGAGAAATTAAGACACACACAGTTCACAAGTGGCATAAAAGGGACCTGAGTTTGGCTGTGCCAGATTCCAGAGTTCTGGCTCCTAATTCTGCTCACAATCTTCTCTGCATCTAAACAATCTGTTCGGGGCACCTGAGTGGCTCAGTCAGTTAAGCCTCTTCCTTCAGCTCGGGTTATGATCTCAGGGTCCTGGGATCGAGTCCTGCGTTTGGCTCCCTGCTCAGCCAGAAGTCTGCTTCTCCCTCTGCCTCTGCTGCTCCCCCTACTTGTGCCCTCTCTCCCTCTCTCGCTGTCAAATAAATAAATAAACCCTTTAAAAAATAACCTCTTCAGACCCAGCCTCAGATGTTGGCCCTATCATTAGCTTTCACATCTTTTCTTTGCCTTTGCTATGTACACAACACCTAGAACAGCAGTTTCTAAGCAGTAAAGTAGGTCTTGCTTGAATTCCCATCAGTAATAGACCACAGCTGTAATACGCGCTTACTGAGTTCCACTTGACTGGACAGACACAATTTTTAAAACAACTGCTTCAAGATTAATGTTATCAGATGAAATTTGCATAGAGGACTACCAAGACCCATAGAAGTGAAGTGATTCACTAAAGGACTTGGAAATTGAAACCCAGGTTGTTCCAGCTCCAAAGGCTTTTGGCTTTCCTCTTCCTTTTACCCGACTCCCATTGGGGCATAATATGTTTTCTTCATTTGGATCAAGTAACCAGGAAATTCAACCAAGGACTTCTGATGACAGTTTTAAGGAACTCTAAGAGTAACGTCGCGTCCACTGTGGTTGACGATCTTGGGTGAAGAAAGTGCCTGTGCAGGTTGGGGGATCTGGGAGCAAAACCATGAAGTTTCACATTCTGTGTCTGCCATTTACCATCTGTGAAATTGGGTTAAATGTGTCAATACTAGCATGGTGCCTAGAAAGTATGAGCATGCAGTAAATAGGGGTGTTGGAAGATTAATGTCAGAAAAGCACCTGCCGCTGTTTGGGGCACGTGTGGGACCCCAGAAGGCAGGGGGGAAGGGAGGGTATATGAACCTGGAGAAGGTGTAGGGGAGAGGACTGGCAGAATAGGCAGCAAAGGGAAGGTATAGCACACCCTTGTGGAGAGAAATAATAGAAAAGTCTGTTAGGGGCAGCAGGAGACACTTCTGGGGAAGAAAGAAAATTGGGCGAGAGGGGAATTCATGCAGTTCTTGCTGAAGAGTGAGAGATACCAGAAGGGCCTAGGAGAAGGGGATGGGGCTCTGGTGCTCTGTGGCACAGCCTGGGACCTCTGCCTGGTAAAAATTGTGTGTGTGTGTGTGTGTGTTGGTGTCCTACCAAGAGAGGCAACTTTGCATCATACATAAACAAAGGCCCACACGAGGAGAGAGGCACCCAGGACTTGGGCAGCTCGGGTCGCTCAGCGGGAACACGTGACTCACCCGACTGCGTGACTTTACTCCTGAAATCCTGACAGGACTTGCACCCCGTGCCTTGGAGACTTCATGCAGGTTTTCAGTCCTGTCTTGTTAGGTGACATTCTGTTTCAGTAAGAGCATGTGCCCATGGCTCCCCAGACACCCCTGAGAAAGTGAAATGATCATCTTGTGACCCAGTCCCTGTGCACACATTTCTAGAATGTAAGAGAACTCCGCCACTCTGAGGTGATCATTGAAACAATTTGGTAGGACAGTTTTAGAAGCGTCACTGGACAGGCAGTATCCTGCATTTACTTGAGTAGTTTAAATAGGAAAAAAAAAAAAAAAAGAGTGGGGAGTGACAACTCAGGAGAAAACCAAAATCGCAAGTTTTAATTCAGCAGTGTCAAAAATAGCCATTGGAAGGTGTCTATTTTCAATTGCGACTACTCCCTTCAGGGGGTGTTTGGAAGAATATCTGCGAGAGAGAGATCTTTTTTAAGTTCAGTCACTTGTGAGGGTTCGTCCTTGTCCCGGATTTGCTCAGATTCCCGCGTTCTTTTTCTCTCTCTCTGGAATTCCATAGACAGTAATTAAGGAACTGGAGGCCAGCGGGAGGTCAGGGAGCCTTCGTCAGTGAAAACAGGGATTGTTTGCCACGTACAACACTCCCTTTTTTCCTGGTGGTGAATAGGAGATTTGCTTAGAGCCGATGACTTATGCCTTTCTTACAAGTTATGCAGTTAGCAGGGAAGCGGGGAATCAGGCGGCAGGCAGAAAGCAGCTAATTGAATCCAGTGTCTTCCCTTTTCCCTCCTTCGGATACTAATCTGTGCTGGTGGAGCCTGTCCGATCATGTAACTCCAAAGGAACATGTTTGAGGAGTGCCTCACGCTCACTCTGAGCTTACAGAGCTGACGGAGCCACAGTGAAGCCGCTGTCCGCGGGGAGGGGGCGGGGGTGCTCCGCGTCCCCCGCACGCCTGCTCCATGCCGAAGCCGGTAAGTCCGCCGGCTGCGTTCCCCGCGAGGGGGCAAATGCGCTTGCTGCCGCTGCAGGGAGAGGCTTTTCGGGTGCTCCTGGCTCTGATGGCTTTCCTCTTTTCTATGCACATTCTTGGAGATGGGACCTTCTATCCTTCCCGGCTGTGTAACCCTGAGCACTCTTTTCCTAGCATGCTCACCCAAGATGAAGATGTAACGTTGCGGGGAGAGGAGTGAATATTCTTTTCGAGAATGAAACCACTCTCAAGAGATTGAGTGTACGTGGTTGGAGCTCAGCTGTCAACCGTGGAGGCTTTCAGTGTGGAGGGCTTGACTGCAGACAGGCTTGCATGATCGATCGGCTTCCTTTCCTTCTCTTAAGCTTCATGCCACTGGCAGTACGGATCTGGGAAGTGGAAGCATCTGTGTCTGGTTATGCACCCGGTTAACCAGGAGCCGTTGTGTGCATTTCATAAGCAAATTCGTTTCCAGTTTCAGGATAGGTTCAGGAATACTTGAATATCTCATGGTGTTATGTGTGTGGCTGCAGGGCACATACACGGACTTAGTCTGGCTGTTAATTGGGACAGTGCGCTGAGTGTTTGGAGATGGGGAAGCAAGCTGAGTGTATTTCTGCAAAAGGCAAAGTTGTACGTTATCCTGTGCCCAGCATGGTCTAGAGCAGTCCCCGAAAGGGTTCTGGTTGCCCTTTGCAAGTTCAGTTTAACTTCTATTATGGAACAGTGCTCCTGTACCTGCAGGACCGTGCTCTGTGGCTTTTGGAAAGCATTTGTCACAGCGTGTCATAGTTGCAAGAAATGTTTTTTGTTGTTTTTTTGTTTTTTTAAAACTGGGTCCAGTGAAGTATCTATTTGTTACCGACTTTCAGTGAACAGGCTTGAGAGTGAGGAGATGCTTTTCATTTGCTATCTACAGATGCTATTAATTGTGCTCCTTTTTCCTGATGATCCTCAGTGTAGCTGCGTTACGAAAAGTTCTCCACGCTGGCTCCATGTCTTTCCTATTAGAACATTGCAGATGTGTCAAGGACGCACATGTTCCAAAAGAATCTGAGAAGGAAGCAGGCTCCACCCTCCTTCGCCTGCCAAGTGGGCCCCATAGGTTCCTGCTTCAGCACCCTGGCAGGCAAATGGTGTACTATCTCTTTAAAGAGGCCATAGTTTTGTGCCTTGGCTTGGTCAATTTGTTATGGTTTAAAACTGTGGAGCCAGCTGTCTGCAATCTGATGTCATGTTGCCATGGAAACCAGAAATGAAACACTTAAGCATTCACCACAGAATTACTACATATAGCATTAGCCAAAGTAATTAAAAGTTGAGCCATATGAGATTTCTGGTGGAAAAATCTGCCAGAGAGAGGCTGAAAATCCAGTGTTTCTATTTACCATAATGTAAATCCACTTTTTTCCACATTCTTCAGTGGAATACGTTAATGGCCTTTTATGATTCAAGTTCAGAGGTGGGGAGTTTTCTGCAGATGAGTTAGTTTTCACCTTCTCATTTAAACGATGATCAAATTAAAGTTTACTTTAGTCCTCTGACCTGGGGCAGGACAGGAAGAGGAGGAGATACTGTGTCTTGTTACAACGTGCATAAACATAGGTATTTCTTCACTTGAGTTTATTTAAAACCTGTTTCCTAGTAGTTCTGTTTAATTCTAGGAGCCTATTTCTTGGAATCAACCATTCATTTTATATGTAATGCAGATTTCCCTCATCTTTTACCAAAGTTCCTCCAGGTGTGAAGATCTCACACATGCTCTTCTTAATTAAATAGTTATTTTTAAATTCTTACACCATCATCTCTGCAGGTTTAATTTCTGAATAAAAAGACATGACAAGGGGCACCTGGGTGGCTCAGTGATTTAAGCATCTGCCTTCGGCTCAGGTCATGATCCCAGGGTCCTGGGATCAAGCCCTGAGTCGGGCTCCCTGCTTAACGGGGATTCTGCTTCTCACCCTCCTTCCCACTCATGTTCTCTCTTGCTGTCTCTGTCTCTCAAATAAATAAATAAATAAATAAATAAATAAATAAATAAAAACAAGGCATGACAAGTTATTTTCAGTATTTGGGAAGTGGTGTGTGCTTATTTAAAAGGAGTAACATGAAATGAGGAATTTAAGCTTTAGTTTCCAGTTCAGAAGAAATGAAAGCCTTTTACAGAGTCTTTATGTTAAAACAGCTGGAGAGAACTTTTTAAAAGGCAAATATTTGACAACTCCTTTTCCTCTGGACTCAGAAGGAAGTGAGAAGTCAACACCTCTCTATCAATAAAAAGTAACCTTGGGCTACACCTGTTTAACTCCAGTGACTTCTAGGCTGATTCAAGGGAGGTTATATCTTGATTAACTTTGGTTTTCTCTTACATTTTTCTTCCTATACATTGTGCTCCATCTGCCTTGTTTAGTGTCCAAACCATGATAATGAAAAGTTACTGGTTGCTATGATTTGTGATTTGTCAGTGGCCATACATTGTGCTCCATCTGCCTTGTTTAGTGTCCAAACCATGATAATGAAAAGTTACTGGTTGCTATGATTTGTGATTTGTCAGTGGCAAACATGCCTAAAATCTTCATTTTTTTAAGAAAATAAAAGAAGTTAGTTCAAAGTTCTAAAGAGCTCCTATTTCTCAAAAATAGATGGAACATGTGAAAGCAATTAAACAAGTACCTGGAATATGTTATTTTTCACCATGGTGAATCAGGACAGAGGAAAGTAGGACTTGGGGAAGGGATCTTTGCTTTTAATTCTGTTGTACTGGTTTAACTACTTCATTTCTTCCTCAAAAGTTCCCTCAGGTGGCATGTTTCCTACATATGATTTGTCTTTGTGGTATGCACAGGCACACACAGCCCCCTCCCCACCCCCAGCCAGCAGCAGTAACAACCCCCAGACCAGGTACGAGATATGCACACTACTGATACTCATTCTCTAGTATAGCTTCCTGTGTCTTGATTATAAACAACCTGTGCTCACTGCGTTTTTCATTTGACTTCAGACTTTAATTCTTATTTATTTATTTTTACTTCAGAATTTTTTAATGTGACAGTTACATACATATTCTAGGTTTGTCTAGGTTTGTCCCCTATAATGTTGATTCTCCTTCTGTTAGAATTGCTTAGCTTTTGAGAGGCATCAAGAAGGCAGAATACTTTAGATGTTTCTGTGTAATTCCAGGCACTATGGTTTTGCTCAGGTGCTGATTACCCAGAATGAGGCCTCTCCCAGTTCTCGTTGCTCTGGTTGACCGCTCTGACCATTTTCATCACATATTGACAGTTAAACCAAATAAAAATGAAATCCAAACCAAACTATACCATTAGGTATCAGAAGCTGTACTTCCTGTTTCATTTTAATTGTTTACATTGTAAAGTTTTAGACCAAACAGGTTAAACCTCATTGCCAGCACGTGGTTCCATTTCTCTTCTTTATGCCCAGCTAAGCAGTAGTTCACTCTAATTCCGAAATGGAGATGCAACATCTCATCAAGGAGTTTTTGAAAAATTGAATACACTTCACGGAAGGGAAGCCAGAGTAATCACCCCTGTCCAGATGACTTGCCATTTCTGGGTTATCATAATTTTTCTTCAGTGGGTGAATGGTTTGCTTATAGTCCTGCAGTCAGAAAGTACAATGGCCCTATGCTGGAAGCTCCAGGGTGAGAACAGAGGCCAGGAAATGGGTTGTATTATGCCTTACGTAGTGCCACAGTGCTACAGAAATATTTGTGGACTCACAACATGCTGCACCATTTAATGCATAGAATCTCCACCTTCTTTACCCTCGAACCACTGTTCTCTGCTCATCCTCGTGTACCTGTTCTATTGTCGATTTCTTGTGTGTACTGGGGTGGGGGAGGGTGGCAGTAGCTTCCTCTTAAGCCCGTTGTTCAGAGGGGTGGATTTTATTTTGCTTTGTGTTGTTTATAGGAGGCATTTCTGCCCTTACTATTTCTGTGAACTAGGTTTGAGGAAACGGAGGGAAGGGTGTTGCCAGGCCGTGTGGGATGGGTTAGGGCGGCTGGCGGGCTGCCCTGGGTGCGTGGAGGCCGCACGCTCCCGCCAGCCCTGCGCTCCTGGGAACCGCGGAGCCCCCGGCCCAGGCAGCACGGCCCCTGGAGCCCTGGATTGCTTTTGCTTTTTCACATTTTGAGCAGATAAAACAGAGGAAGCTGCATATTGAATGCTCGAGCTGACTTGGAACCAAAACCCTCATTTGGTTCACAAGGAAAGGATTGTTTTCACTGGGGTCACTGCTGTGGAGAGATTTTTTTTTCTCTCTGTAATGTTTGATACTTGAGGGAAAACAGCTGGGTTGAGCATACTTGAATCGCTGCAAAAATGAAATGGGATGCTGGGGAATATGTAGTGTACTGTATGGCTGAAAAGGTCAGCTTTTTCCCTTGTCCCTCGCAGAGGAATGCGGGGTCTGTCCTCAGGCTCGCCCTTCGTGAGCGCTCAGAAGGAGCCGGGAGAGGCGGAAGGCATGGCCGAGGTGTGGCAGGCCTGCCTGGCGAGTGGCACGGAAGGCGGCTTTTTGCCTCTCTTCCCTTTTCCTGCCCTGCTGTTTTTGATTTGGGGGGGTGGGGGCTGGAACAAGTCAACAGAACTTGAGTTTGGAGGAGGAGTAGCTGATGACCACATTAAGCAGTCGTGATGGGCCAGACAGATGAGAGCCAGGCCCAAAGCGCACAGCAGGGGGGCTGGAATGACCAGGCCAGCCTGGCAGAGGGCGCCCTTTCCAAGTTCTTCTAAAGGAGGCCTGGGCAGCTGCTGAGACAGACATGACCTATGCCAGTCCAGGGCCCTGGGTGTGTCCTGGCGCCCCGGGGCCAAGGATGAGGCCCCGGGCAGCTTCCTGAAGTGTGTGGGGGGCAATTGGAGGGTCCCCCCTAGACACAGCCGCACTGCTGCTGGAGCTCAGGCTGTCACGAGAGACCAGGCTGCCCTCCGCCATGGGCCACCAGCGCAGAGGGCTCTGAGGCAGTGATCTGATGAACTTCTCCTTTGTTTCTTTGCCAGTCAAGAGAACAATCGGATGAGGAGACCGAGGAGTCGGTGAAGTTTAAGAGGTTACATAAGCTGGTCAACTCCACTCGCAGAGTGAGAAAGAAACTGATCAGAGTGGAAGAAATGAGAAAGCCCAGCACGGAAGGTAAAAAAAAAAAAAAAAAAAAAAAAAAAGGCACGCTCTGCCCTCCCTGCTTGCTCCAAATTAAGTCAGGCGGGGTCAGCTCCTCAGTAGAATCTGATCTCAAGTGGAAGCTGGATTGCGATCTGGCTGAGGCTGCAGAAAGCACCTCAGGTCTGCGTGCAAGCAGGGCGTGGCTCAGCACGTTCCAGATCCTGGCGTCCGGCGGCTGGGGAGGCTTAGTACTGTTCATGTCACGGCGATGGGAAACGGGCCGGTGTGAGACAAGGAGGTCTTCGCAAGGTGTGGTACAGCTTCAATGTTGAGTGTACACCCCTGTACATCAACTTTGTAAGTTCTTCCCAGCAGCAGCCTGTGTGGCCGAAGGATGACGGTTCTTGCCCATTGAGTTGATTCCAGATTTGACATTCATCCATCTCAAACAAACATCCAATAATCGAGGCACTTTATATCCTTTCACATCTCCGAGGGATGATTTGTTCTTCCTGTAGAGAGTCTCAAGACTGGGTTCAGATGGGGCTCTAAGGACCTTCCGTTTTAAGTGGGACATAAGAGCTTTATTGCTGGCTGAGCAGCTCGTCAGATGAAGCAGTAATGTCAGGAGAGGCACGAGCATGGATTTATTGGAGTGGAGAGTTAACCTTTGAAGTGTGATTAGGACAGTTTGAGTCTCACCCGTATTCGTCACTCCCATTGTGAACAGTGTGCATTTGCAGCGTCTTGTAAGATTCCCCCAAAAGGATAAAATAAAAGAAGATTTCCTGTTTGGAGGGAACTGGAAAAAGAAAGTACTGGAAAGAATAGACCTTATTTCTTAAAAGCATGTGACTTGTTAAAATGTCATATCTACATTTTGAGGAATTTCAGAAATTTAACATGTAGATTTGAAAATGACCATTGAGAGGCCTTTTTGTCATACATAAATAAAACCAAGGCGTGGAGAGAACTGGGATTTCCCTTGATTTAGGTGAGGGTTTCCTGTTGTTTTTATTGCTGCTTTTAAAATTTGTTTGCTGTAATTATGTATCAGCTTAAATCCTCTAGAGAAATATTGGAGGTGAGGGGATTACTAGGGGAGCGTGGAGGCGAGAAAGGGAAAGAAGGGAGGAGGGGCCCTGAGGGAGAGGTGCTTATGGGCAATTTCACAGAGTTGTGTCGAATTCCAGGTTTCATGGGGTGTCTTCCTGCATGCTAATTCTGCTTGCCTTTGGGTGCAGTGCTGATTTACATTTGGCTGTTTTAACCCCTGCTTGACTGTCGTGGTTTCCACAGTACAGAATATCACTTGATTTCCTTTCAACAGCAGCTCTAAATGAAATCGCACACATAGTGTCTGTTGGTCATAGTAAGGAGAACCATAGAGAATTGCCATCATTCAGCCTTGGGCACCCCATTGCCAAAAGTAAATCTCAAATACAGCAAATGAATTGGTGGGTCTTGCCTATCAATGAGGACACGGAAGTGATGTGTGGGGTCCTCCGGACCTGTCCCCAGCTGCCTGTACATGCAGTTTTCCTACCTTTCCTGCTGTCTCTGAGAGACATAGTTGACAAAAGGGAAAAATAGACCCAGGGGGTAGCTGTAGGGTAAGAGTAATAACTACGTGGACCTCTGGCCCTGAACTGTATTTCATGTGGTTATAAATGAGGTGCCACCGGCGGATGAGGGAGGAAATGCGCTTAAGTCCCCTCTAACCTCTGATGTCTGACGAGTCGGGGCACCAGGCTGCCACTGGCTGGGCTTGTCAGCTTTGCCAGGAAAGGTGTCAGGTGTGTGTGCCACTTAGGCCATCTGCTTAGGGCTGCCATGGCTAGACCATAAACTAGAACCATCGTCCAGATCCTGTGGAGTGGCATTCTCTCTGAGGTTCCTCATTGGCAGAAGAACAGGTACTTGGCTGTTGCTTCTGCAAAGCAGGAAGGAGTCACATTCCTAATAAGCCCTCCCTCACTGCCCCAAGACCTTCAGAGAGTTGAGCCTTTCTCTTCCTACATGTCTGTGCCAATACCAAGTTGTCAGAATGATGATCCACCTTTGCCAAGGGCATCCTGACTGCCCGCCACTCTTCTGCACACTTTAGGTTTTATGTTCCTTTTATTTTTTTTTTTTATTTTTTTTTTTATTTTTATTTGACAGACAGAGATCGTAAGTAGGCAGAGAGGCAGGCAGAGAGAGAGAGGAGGAAGCAGGCTCCCTGCTGAGCAGAGAGCCCGATGCGGGGCTCGATCCCAGGACCCTGGGATCATGACCTGAGCCGAAGGCAGCGGCTTAACCACTGAGCCACCCAGGCGCCCCTTATGTTCCTTTTAATATGTCATCCTCAACAGCCACCCGAGCTGGGCATCGGTACCATGCTCATTTCACAGAGGAGGGAACAGACACCCCAGGAGGTTAAATCATCAGGGTCACTGGGCGGCTGGCAGAAGGCCCAGAATTAAGTCCAGGCAGCGTGGGCTTCCCTCTGCTCCCACCCCTTCCTCACCCCTCAGCTCTGGAGTCCTACAAGAACCAGGAGAGATACAATCACTCACTTAGTCTCACCCTTGTGACTGATTGTCAAGTCCCTAGACAATAGCGAACCATAGGCCAGGTCAGTGCCCTTCAGCTGCCCTTTATTTTGTGTGTGTGTGTGTGTGTGTGTGTGTGTGTGTGTGTGTTCCCTAAAGCCTATACCTAGCTACCCTCTTCCCTCATTGGCCCAGCTTATATGTGACCCAGGAATGGATCATTAGCTTTTGTACAGTGCTTTTTAGCTTATAAAGTGCCTTCATATATTTCTTTTCATTTAATTTTATTCTCTTCAGTAGCCTTGAAGTATGTATTTCTAGGATAGGCAGACATTTTTACAGGTGAGGAAACAGACTCAGAAAGATAAAATTATTGCCCAAGGTCATGGAGATGGTGAGTGGCAGAGTCAGAGCTGGAATTGGGGCATGGATCTGTGTCCTTGGCATTCAGTCACCCCATACCCTAGCCCCATTGCCTTCCGCATTCTGATCTTAGTGAGGAGGCTAGATAAAGGTCATGATGTGAATGACAATGGGTCCTTGCGTGTTGACTGCCATTCTTCCAAAGGATGGTTGTGCTTGGGAGGTGCCAGAATGGGAGCAGCAGTGCTCTAAACCCAGGAATCAAGTCCAGGCTGCGATTTCAGGCCTCGGGGCCAACCCAGGCAGAAGAGGCTCCACCAGGGAAGGCCTGCCCTCAGCACACAGGCTGACGCAGCCACTGGGGAAGAACTGGCCACTTTTCCCTCCAAAGTTCTTACCAAGTGCAGACTTTTCAGAACTAGGAAGCAGAGCTATAGGGATGGACAGATGCATACCAGTTGGTTCCAGACTCACACCTGTCATGGAAGTCTTCGAAGCTTGGATGCCAGCCCTAAAGAGTCCAGAAAGTCTCCAGACCACTGTTAGGTAACAGGTTGTTAAAATGGCCAGCAGACTCACCTGAATTCCCCGACACCCCGACAGACTGTGGGTAGATGAGGGCCTTACACACCTCCGTGGACACCTGGGCTCAGTGGAAAGCCATGGTCTGTGGTCTGGACACATTTGTAGAGGAGTCTGGGGTGGGCTGCCTCTGCCCCCAGGCATTGCCTCTCATCTTGGCCCCATCTCTTTTTCCCGAGAGTAGAGGGTGGATTTGATCTAGAAGAGATTGCCATGTTTACTTCTCACAGCGGAAGGACACTTGGCCTCCATACCTTGTACGTCAGGTGTCCTGAGGAAAGAGCAGGAGACTTTGCCAATTTTTGTGCACATCCCCTCAGAACCCTAGACTTTTAAACTCTCGTGACAGATCCAGGACTAATCCTCCAGGGAATACAGTTGTGCGGCAGATAACGGAGAGCTCCGGACTGGAGATGGTCTTGAACCCCACCACCATCTCCATGACATCAGAATCAACCTTGGGTTATATTTCATAACCACAGTTCTGATTTTCGTGACATTTGCAATAATAACTCCCACCATTTGGAAAAATAGGAAGCCTTTAGAATTTGAAAGGACTGCTGCCAGTCCTCTGCCCTTCCCCTCTCTGCAGTGAGCAGCTCGCTCTGACATCTACCCTTGCACAGCCACCCTCCCCCCCCAGCTGGTGTGTTTAGGGCCATCTCTCTGTTCCAAGGAACTTTTTATTTTTTCCTTTTCATAGTTCAGCTGGTGGAAAGCTGCAGTGTGCAAAAGTTTCCTTATAATTAAAGGGACACAGCCAGTCAGGATCACTACACCCACAGTTTGACCTACTTCTTTTTCACATCTGTTCACATAACACACGCAGGAAAGAACTCTGTTTTCCTGCCAGTGAGTCCAAACCTTTCCACTGGGCTCTGGAGGGCCTGGCTCAGTACCTTGCTCCAGGGAGGGCTCAAGAGCTGGAACCTTGAAACAAAGCGGACCGCCTGCTGCAGTTGCCTGCGTGGCGGGGCCCTCACATGCCCTTCCTGCCTCCAGCAGGCGAGCTGATGGCCGTGTCTGGCTGGAATTACCCGGGCCCCTAACTTTTTGTACCTGGCTTGTCACCTGGGTACCATTCATCAGTTACATTTGCATGCTGTGACCCTGTCTGGTGTCTTTGCACCCAGACTGCCTTGGTGATTTAAGGACCTCAGTGGCAATAAAAAAAAAAAAAATCACTGTCAGCCACGTGGCGTTTTTCTGTAAGAAACCAAGCCGACTCAACAGCCCTTCAGATTGGGGAAGGAGTCTGAGTCCTAGCTTCTAAGAACTGTGCTTCCCAACTGGGGGAGGGTTATCCAATTTGGAGGGGGAGGAGGAGGGTGATTATCTTTAAATTCTCAGGGCTAAGGAGTGCAGTGATCATGACTGACTTGGTTTTTCCAAGTGGCATTTTGAGTAGGTTTCTTAAGGTGTTTGTTCTACAAAGATATTTAAAGGAGAAGGAAACACACCCAGTACCTTTTACCATTAAGCTTATGTGAAACCCTACATTTGCACAGTTTGCTTATTTTTTACATGCATTTATTTGAGCGGGAGCTGGGTTTACGAAGAGGGTAGGCGATCCAGGTAGGGGGTCGCTGCGGCGTTGGTGAGGATTTGTTTATTCTTTGTAGGGCAGGGGCTGTAAGGAAAGGAAAATCTGGGTGAGAGAATGTGGAGGTGTATTTCCAAGAGACCATGACCCTCTCTCCCTGTTGCTTTCCCTCCAGGCGGGGAGGAGCACGTGTTTGAGAACTCCCCGGGCCTGGATGAACGGTCCGCCCTTTACTCCGGAGTGCACAAGAAGCCATTTTTCTTTGACGGCTCTCCTGAGAAGCCTCCAGAAGATGAGTCCGACTCTCTCACCACGTCTCCATCGTCCAGCAGCCTGGATACCTGGGGGGCTGGCCGGAAGCTGGTCAAAACCTTCAGCAAAGGAGAGAGTCGGGGCCTGATTAAGCCCCCGAAGAAGATGGGGACGTTCTTCTCCTATCCCGAAGAAGAAAAGGCCCAGAAGGTTTCCCGCTCCCTGACGGAGGGGGAGATGAAGAAAGGGCTCGGGTCCCTGAGCCACGGGGTAAGTACCGACGGCGTCCGCCTCTGTGACAGCCACCGGCGCCGGCACCACCTTCTGGTGTCCCTGGAGGAGGTTCAGAGTGTCCGCAAGCAGATCCGCTTGAAGAAAACGGATACTAATTATTCGTGTTCCCGAGCTCTTCTCTGCCAGCGTCCCTCCAGGAGAGGAGTCCACAGCAGCACGTGCGAGCTGCAGCTGCTCCGGCAGAAACCCAAAGGGGGCGGGGGCTGCGGTGCCCCCAGCAGGCGGGCGCGCGGGCGTCCCGCGGTCAGCGAGTTCAATATCACCTACGTGGTGGAGCGGAGCCTGTACAGCCACCTGAACCTGACCCAGCTAGTGCGGCCGGCCTCAGACAGGACCCTGAGCAAGGCCGAGAGGCAGGACCTGAGGCGCTGCTTGCTGGAGGAGGACGAGGAGACAAAGAGGAAGTGGGCCGCCACGGTGGACCGCTGCACTAAAAGGGTTCTCTTGAGAATCCACCAGAAGTCTGTGAGTCCCGAGGTGGTCGCCGGGACGGCCTTGTCATTTCTGTGAGGTGCAGTCAAGCATTATGGCCTCTCCTCCGTGGGGCCTGGTGCCCTCCCCGCTCTTCTGCTCCCGACTTCATGACTCCAGGCTCCATTCTGCCATCACCTCGCTTTCTAAGCCCGCCTTCGTTTGGCAGTGGCTTCTTTCCCATCTGTCCTCTTGCCGGTTGAAGCTGTTTGATTTCTGATTGAATTAAACACTGAGGCCATCCAGGGAAGGGCTTGCAGAGCACAGGGCAGGGGTTTGGCCTCCGCTAGGAGCGGCTGTCTTGATTCTCAGCCATCCCATCACTTGACCTCAAAGAAGCTGATGCAAAACAGAAGGATGTTTTGCCCTGAGAAGACACGTTTATTCATTCAGTTAATTGAAACAATAGAATCCAGCTCACGGAAAGATTGTCATCAGCACAATCACCGATTTGGTGATTCGAAAACATTGTCAAGTACATTTCTTTTATTAGTAGCACCAACCAGAAAGTTCTTTGATGTAGAGGGGGAAAAAATATTAGAGCTCTTCTGTTTTGCTTAAAGCTATTTGATGGTCTATCTACTTAAACAGAGGGGTGAGCATTTAGAAATATCTTCCACTGCCCCATGGATTCTTCTGTACACAGCGAGGAATGAAGGACCCACATTCAGAAATGTTGTCCAGTTTTAACTGAATTATTAGAGACCTCGTAAGATTGCTTTTTAGGGCATGACTTAGGTTGAACTTCAGAATATAAGCATTTTCCCCCTGAAGTTCCCCACCCAACATTTAGCTTGTGCAGGAACCCATATAAAATGGCACAGAATGAGGAGAGCTGTGGCCTTCCTGCCAACCCCCCAGGTCTCCTAGTGCCCTGGTCAATCCACTGGAACTGCTGGCTGCGTTCCCTGGAAGGGTCTGACAGAACAAACTGTAGCACAACCTCCCATGCGGACTTCCCTGGGGTTCCTTCTCATTCCCCAGACAACTGCTGTAACTTCTGTTCATTCAGTTGAGTTCTTCTTGTGGAAATGGAGACCGATTGGTCCATGCCATCCCTAAAGCAACCTTCCTTGTTCTAAAACGATCCATAGGTCCATCCTAGCCTTGAGGTTTTCTAGATGTTCCCAGATGTGTTGACTTTCTTGTTGGAGCCTATTTTCTGTCTCTTTTCATTCATTCAGATCTTCTAACACTGTAATTAAAACTGTGACAACTTCCCTTCTGGTTCTTTCTGTATGTCATGGCAATAGTTTGTGGTTGGTTCTGTGTTTGTTGTACAACAGAGTTCTCTTTCTCACTTCTTCAGTTCTGACCCACAGATAAATGCTGTGGCGAACCAATCTTGGCATAATTTATTAACCTGAGAGGGGCTCTGCCTAGTTCTTCTGCACATGACCTTGATAGATAAGAGCCACCTCTTCTCTGTCAACTGGTTACTCACCCCCATGAACTTAAATCATGTCATACGGAGAATTGTTCCACCTGGAGTACCTTGAATTCCTCACACGTCCCTCATCTTTATTGCCAGGCTAATAATGTAACTTCTATAAGACTTTCTCAAAGTTATATTTCTAAGATTTGTGCTAATGTAATTGTGGGCCAGTGATTAATTCTTCACTGACCTTGAGTATGGACCTGGGGCAAGTTTCTTTTCAAGCGCTTTTCCTGCCTTATAAATACAGTGTCACTGTGTAAACTCCATCGCAGATGTCACCCAAAGCTGGATATTTGTAAGGTGCTATGAGCCCGAGGTAGTACTGGACAGCTCTAGTACTTGCTGACGTAGGTGTTCAGTGCTGAACTAGAAATCTGCACATACCACTTCAATCTAAGTATAACTGCACAATCAGGGAGACAAAATTTAATTTTCCAATCATTCAGAGAATGTAAAGGGAAATAAGCCTTTTCACAACAGAATTATGGAGGGTTGTTTGGTTTGGTTTAATGGAATTAACTTCCTTGTTTGGTTTCCGTGAACAGTCTTCCCATCCTTCTTGTCATATCACCTCCCCTTTATCTGAAAGTGCACAGTTTCCCTTACTCTTTAAACTTGATCCTTTTGTCCTTCCAAAAATGCCATATTTGCTTGATGAAACCTCAGGGAAATGATAATGCTGTACATTCACTGGAAATGGTCACCTGTCTTGCTTTTTATTTGGTCATTCAGTTTTTGTTTGGGGGAACAGGCTTGCATGATACTTTAGAATTTTGTCCATTTTTCAAGTTCAACGCCCCCATGCCCACCCAAAACATGTTTCCAACTGCATGACCATTCCATCAACTGGCTCTCCTCATCCACAAGCATCTCTCCCAAATTTTCTTATTGTTAGCTGTGTAGGAGATGGAGGAACTTAAAACCAAACACCTCACTTAGGTTTCAGTTAATGTAGATTGCCAAAGGCAAAGACTGGTTTACTTTCTTTTACGATCATCTCCACAGTCTGTGGGGTGGGAAGCGGGTAGAGCCGGACCTGAACCCAAAGGCTGCGTCCCAGTTAACTGGCCCCTCCCCTCAGAATGCTGGGCAAGGGCAAGCACCCAGCTTTCCCGAGGGCAGAGCCTGCTTCCGGGCTAACTTTGTTTAGAGAGGATGATCTTCAGGCGCTCCCAGAAGACAACCCATTGAAGGAGTGCTGTTTCGAGAATGACTTGGTATTACAGAAAAAGCTGGAGATTCGTTCAAGCGACATTTATTGTTAGATTCTTTGTCCCTCCTCCACTGATGAAGAGTCTGTTGTAGACACCTTTGCTTATCACTGGGAGAGGTTAGAGTTGGTAGCTAAGAAACCCAGTCCACTCGTCACTCTGAGCTTTTTATTTTAGGAATAAATGCCTACAGCTGGCATACGAAGACACAAATGAGCTTCCAATTTACTGCAGTAAAGTTTCCACATGAATTCTTTCTGAGTTATTTCATATGCATCAGAAAGTACATGCTGGGCTCCAGTGTTGCAGTCAATGATGGAACTGAAAGGGAAATGCAGAAGCCATAAAATGATGAGGCATCTGGGCGCCATACTGTATCTGTGAAGCCCTGAGTCACGGGAAAGGAACTAGGAGAAAATCACTGCTTTTGCAGAAATGCAAAAATCTATTTGGAATTAGAAACTAGAAAGGGAAGGTAAACGTTAAAAATCAGCCTTGAGTGGTGGCCATAACCTTGCTTGCCAAGTTGGTGGATTTGGTGAGTGTTTGGGAATTAAGCGGTCTTTCTTGTTTTATAGAATAGAATACAGTCACGTTACTATAAGGGACATCAGATTGCCCACTGATACATTATATAAAATTAGAATTGTGTCCAAGGTAGATAACTTACGACAGCAATGGCAGCTTTGGTGAAGGAGAAGGACAGTCGTGTGGCCTCCTGAGTTGGGTTATCCCGGATGTCCCCTGCCACCTTCTGTGTCTCCTGGCCCCTGACTGCCATGCCTGGCAGCTCTCACTTCTTGGTCTATTCCTAGGAATAGAAGCTCCTAGAATGTGAGGCCCTGAACTGAGCTTCAGTCCTTTGTTTGCATATTTAGAACATGACTGAGCCTAAACCAGAGTATGCTAACTGCCGGGACAGACTCCCAAATCCTCACGGCAGCCGTGGGAAGTGGAAGCCCAGCATTCACACAGCAGGTCTGCTCCTCTGGGGCGAAGCAGAGGTCCGAGAGTCTGCTTGAAGTCCTTTGCCTGTCACGCAGCCAGGAAGCGGCAGGACCAGGACCATCGACGAGATTCCAGAAACCGTGGCATTTTTCTTCCTGGACCTTTCTGCTTTCTTCACTCAGTTACTATATATCTCAAGTGTATTTATTCTAAACAGGCAATGTTTATAGTCTACATTGTGCTTTTCTGTTCATTTCTTCCATCAAACAGCTGTTAACTAGATTTCTTTGAGAAACGAGTAATATAAAATATTGGCACCCAGAGCTGCTATTCAGCTTTTATGACCATTTGCTTAAAAAGTAAATCAGCTGTAACAAAAACCAATGTGCTTTGAGTCTGTCTTACAGATTTTTGGGGGTGGGGGTGGGTGTGGCCATCGAGTAGCTTTCACTGGAAGAGCAACAGAATTCAAAGCAAGTTCTGAAATATATAGTTGCTTAAAAATAAGCAATTCCATAAAGATTGAAACCAACTAGAGGGCAAGAAGGTTTTCATCCTTTATAACATGGTGTTCTTCCTATTGGAATTAAAGAGTGTGGTCAGCAATGGTCACTGAATCAACCTTTTCTTTCTGGGCAAATGTGGTGTCTTCACACACTCTGAGTGAAAGGGTCAAAGTTAGTTAAGCTGGGCAGTTAGATGGGAAAGTTAGCAGCATTTTTGGCTAGGTCAAGGAAGCAGTGAGTGAGTAATCCTCTTGGCCTGATTGGACTACTATAAACATAACCTTTTTTCCCCTTCTCAGCGATTTAAAACCAAACAAAACAAGAGTCTTAGAAAAGCCTGCTGTCAGTGGCTGAGCAATATAGGATTTCAGGCCTGGGTTTCCAAGACCACTTGGAGCACATGGGTCCCCTAATACATATTCCCTCGTATCACTACTGTGTGCAGCCAATACCGGGGGACGGGGGCGGGGGGGGGGAGGGCTTCTGTTGCTAAGCGACCGGGAATCTTAGAGCACTTAACACATGGGTGGTTTTTTGTTGTTGTTGTTGTTGTTTTTAAACCAGTTGGTTTTTGCATGTTAAGGGGATTCTAGACCTCTGGGGCTAAGCCCAGTTCCATTGGCCTCTGGAAGGACAACGTGAGGGAAATTTCCTTTAAACATGAATCATGTATTTTTTTTTTCTCATCATTTCTTGTTTCCTACTTTCATCCTGTAACATATTTGTGATTCAGTGATTGACCTGCAAATGGGAAATGGGTTGGGTTGGTGCACTGTCAGCTGACGTAAACATAACTGGATTATTCCTGCCCTCCATGCTCCTTTCCACAGAGAACCTGCAGTTTTGGAGGATTTGACTTGACGAACCGTTCTCTACACATCGGCAGCAACAATTCTGACCCAATGGTGAGTGTACGTCAGAGGAGAAGCAGAAAAGGTTTGGATTCAAGCCATGTGGCTGACATAGTTTCCTATTTAGTGTCTCTGAGAAACAATAGTGGGTAACATCGGTGATCCTACATCGTGTTTGAAAAGAAGCCATGTTGTACGCATCTTAGAGATGCTCAGCTGTTTCATGGGGAATAAACAGTGACTGCCTCCATGCCTGTAATGCCTCTGCATTCTTCTCAAGTCATAAATCCAGTGTTAAATTTGGCTATTGTGGTCCTACCCAGTTGAGCACACATGCCCTTCATTCACACTAGTTGCAAGTACACACGACCAGTACGTACAGGTTGTGTGCCAGGATAGAGCCCTGTGATGGAGGTGAGAGTCTGCCAGCATTTCTGAGACACCAGTCTCACCACAGGCCAAGTGCCTTGTAGGAGTCTAAGTCTTTCTGATCTGGGGTGCCCTGGAATGAACCCAGTCTCCTTGGGCCTAGAGCAGATCAGACTCTCCAGAGCCAAGGTTCTAGAGGCCTCAAACCTGCTTCTGGGTAACCGTGGGGACAGGCTACCCCTGCAGTGTATGTATTCTATTCCCTGAGGTTTCCTTTGTGAGGCTCCAAGGATGTAGGTGAATTTTACCTACCATTTTATTTTCCCCTTATGCATTTTGTCAGAAACTATGAAAATTAAAATTTCATGCTTTATATTTGTTTATATGTCATGTGTCAGCTAAAATACCCATCTGTGAATTTCAAAGTGTTTTGAGAATTTCCTGGAAGAATAACAATATTTTATTTGGATATCAAATTTTATTGATTCATAAACCAGTAATTTTACATAGCCACTCTTTAAAAAAAAAAAATGAGAGAGGAAGTGTGATTTCTTTTTTCCTCCTCAGAGGAAAGTTGTTTGTTTTGTTTGGTTTTGTTTTTTTAATGCCAAAATAGAATGAGAGGTGACCACAAATCTAACTTGTTCAGAGAAGGAAATGTACATACTCTTAGCACTTGACTACACAGAGCTCTAGAGTGATTAAGTCCAATCAGCCATTGCACTTCTGGTGACTGAGATTTGCCATTTTGTTCTTTTCACTTTCCTGGGGTGATTCTGTAATACCCTCCTCTTCTTCCTCCCTGCCAGGATTATGTGAATATAACCACTCTTTCTCAGTGAAATGCAGTCCCTTTGGATATCTAAAATGATGAGGAAAAGCATCATCAGAGAAGAATACACTGAGGTTAAAAAAAATAAGTGACTCACATCCCACTTTAAACAAAGGGCAAAAGCCCCTTAGTGAGTAGCTTTTAATTTTCAATCAAACAGACAAATAACATAGCACTGAGTTAACACAGGAGGGCATTTCAAGAACCTTGGGGGATGCCAATATTTTTCTGAGAGGTAGAACATTAATGGTTTGAATAATAAAAGCTGTTTCTGGGCATCATTTGTCTGTGGTTAAAGGTAGTTACAACATTTTGCTTTGCAGAGTAAAGAAGGAGATTTTGTGTACAAGGAAGTTATCAAATCACCCACTGCCTCCCGCATCTCTCTTGGGAAAAAGGTGAAATCAGTGAAAGAGACAATGAGGAAGAGGATGTCTAAAAAATATAGCAGCTCAGTCTCTGAACAGGTATGTAACTCCTGAGCCAAGAGCCGAGCCGAGGACGATCAGTCTGAGATCCAATACATGCTAAACACAATGCATTGGTGTTAACCAGGCTCTAGGACCATGCTTAGGTCTGATAGACATTTATTCAATAATTTATTCAAAAGATTCAGTCACTTAGAGTGGTTCATGCTCAGTGCTGGGAATCCATGATTTGGGCCCTGTCTTCTATGGACACACAAGAAGAAGGCATGTAAAGAAACGGTTATTCTTAGTGCCATAAGCACTTAACACTTGATGCAGAGTTTTATTTGTGGAAATATTCCTTGCTACAAAATGGGTGTTACCCGAATCAAAGCTAAAAAAGACACTCAAGTTTCCTTAGCAGGCTTTTTTAAAAAAGGTATAGCAGAAGTTGCTCTCAAAGCTCCAAGCGGGTTGACTCCACAAGTCTTGTGGCTGCAGGGCTGCCCACGGTGGTGGTTTCTGCAGGGGTGTTGTCACTAACTGGGCCTCTCTGTGGCCAGAAAGGTAGCACAGCATAGACCCCCTCCGGTTGTCTTCCTTCAGCAGGAGAAATGGGACGAATTCCTGTGTGGGTAGAGGGAATAAAGGCATTTATTTGTGGAGAGCTGGGCCTTGAGGTAATTTTGGCCATTTGCACCTTTATAGCATTCACTTTGTAGTCTGTTGAAGTATCTGTGTGTGAGATGTTTGTCTACATCTACATAAGTAGGCAATGCTGCTTTATCTACCAAATATAGGGAAAGCAGACATTTTTGCGCAGCTGCTGCCCTCTGGAGGAAGTAGTAAGCTAACATCCAGGCATCTGCCTGTCGGCATCACTAGCAGCAGCTAGCCAGTGGCCTGCACTGGGATTTAGAAAAAGCCCACAGGGTGTCTTCAGCATATTACAGTGGTTCTCACGGGGCGGGGGGGGAGTGATTCCCCTCCAATCCCAGAGCAACTGGAGCTATTTTTGATAGTCACAGCCAGGTGGGGGTGGGGCGGTGGGGCTGCTGCCAGCATCCAGTGGAGAGACATGGAGATGTTTGATCCAGTGAGAGACATTTTACACCAGCTCCCCACAATAGTGATCCATCGGCATTGCTGACAGTGCTCAGGCTGAGAAATTCTGGCTTGTTAGACCTCCAGGGGAAGTCTAGGCTGCCTCCTGTATGTCTTCTCTCCATGAATATTTTTCCTTTTGTCCCTGTGGGCTTGGGAGCAGCGACCATGCTGGGCAAACTGTGCATTCCTGAGGCAGATGGCCTGCTGGTCCCAGAAAGCACAGCACCATGAAACTCCAGCACTTCGTTTAGTTTGCTTCTCCAGTGAATTGAAACATCCACTAAAAGCTCTTGTGCACTTCTATTCTTAGTTGGGTTTCTGCTTTACAGATCAGGAGCATAGAACTTTAATGTCACTTTGAGCCGTTTTCTATAATTTTACTCTGTAGCAGGCTTGTAGGCTTTGTTCTCATTTTTAAAGCAGTCATTTCACGTAAGTTGGAGGAGAAAGGAATAAACGATCAGCCTAACCCTTTTTGGAGAGAGAAAACTATTGTTGCCAAGGTTTTGTTTTTCTGTTCAGCATTTTAGTAGAAACATAGCCATTTTGGTAAAGATCTTTGCTCTGTTCCTACTGTATGCCCGGCACCTAGAACAGCACTCGTTCTTGTAGCTGATCAGTAAATACATGATGAATAAGTTAGTCAAAGTGTTTGAGAACATACTTTATCAGAGATGTCTGCTCTTTTTCAAAATGTGTACTGTTTTCAGAAGCGTTAAAAAAAGATAACTGGGACAGGTGACTTCCTTTGTTGATTCAGGAAGAGGAATGAGAATATGTGTGGGAATTCGTACTTGGTAACTTCCGTTACTTCTCGGTGACGGCAGCTCATTTATAGTTGTTTTGGGGGTTATTTTCTCCCTGTCCCGAACCTGGTTGACTCTGTATGTAGAGAATGGGACTCCTGATCTCAGGGTCGTGAGTTCAGGCCCCGTGTTGGGCTTAGAGTTCACTTTAAGGAAAAAAGAAGTGTTGTAGATCAGAGGCTGCCGTTACTGTTGTCCTTAAATGTTTGCAGGACCCGCAGAATTGCGTTAGAGCCCTTCTGATGATTCGGCACTATGTAAATAACAGGTTTCGTTGAGATGGTTTTGTGCTCACGTGCCTGTGGAATATGCCAGAAAGTGGTCTGTTTTGGCAAGTAAACCATGCGGACTGCAGACTTTGTGAAGCATGCTATTGTCTGTCCCTGTAGCACCATCAGGCACACGAGCGTGCTGCACTTGTATGTGCAAGTGACCGGCTGCCAGGCCAATGCTACATAACCTCCCCAAACGTGAAAAGTACTGCTGAGTCACAACTGTCAGCATCCTGACTCAAAAGGGGCCTCACAGCTTTGTACTAACAATACACAATGGAAGTAAAAGCAGCAAAAACCAAATGGTGACACAGAGAAATTTTATTACCAAAAAAAAAAAAAAAAGTATTTTTGCTCTATTTGTATTCCCAATTGGCATTTCATTAGCTAATTTCAAGAATTCATGTAAACAAAAAAAGAATCTGGCCTTTTTCTTTTCTGTTTTAGGTGTAAGCATTTCTGATAGATTAAATATTTTCTGATGGCACTTTCAGATACTACATTACAGGTAGACTGTACTTGATCTGCATTCAAACCGTTGCTTTATCACTAGCCTAGAGATGACGCTAGAAGTCTCTAAGCCTTTAATGAAATGTTCTCAGAGGTAGATTTTTCTTTGGGATTTCAGGAGAATCTATCTGAGCATGAAAAATGACTGAGTTATGTGAGCCACAACTCTCAACTGAAGCGAGGGTATAGATTAAAAAAGAGAATATCGGGTATGGAATCAAATATGGTTATAAAAATGGCTGTGATTGCCTTAGCAGAGGGTTAGTTGCCTCACATTGTGAGATGACGTCCATGCTCCCTGACGCAACTTAATTGTGTTGAAACCCATTCCAGGACTCGGGCCTCGACGGCATGCCTGGCTCCCCTCCACCTTCACAGCCGGATGGTGAACACATGGACAAGCCCAAGCTCAAAGCCGGAGGGTCCGTGGAGAGTCTGCGCAGTTCTCTGAGTGGGCAAAGCTCAATGAGTATGTTTGCTTTATCATTATACGTGCTTGCAGCTGGCGTCAAAATCAGCCTTTTGCCGAGTGTCTAGAGGCGATTTAAGGAGTCAGACCAAGTTGCAACCTGTAGGGTGCTGTTAGAGACAGACCTGCAAATGGGGCGGGCCAAGGGGCATGTTTGTTCAGGAGCAGAGGTGTATAGCAGGCGCACAAGAAAGGGGGTGATGACTTTTGGAGAAAACAGCACTTCTGAAGAAGGGTCTGGAGCAGGGAGAGGAACAACTCAAGGGGAAAGGCTCCTTAAATGACCAACCAAAGGTGGGTGGGGAGAGAGAATTATAAATGTTATACACGTAACAAGTGCTCTTCACGCCAGGACTCTCAGGGGTGTCGGCTTTGTCGGCTGAGGGTATTAGGAGGGGGGGTGTGGGAAGAGAGTAATTCAAAGCAGCTGGTCTGGGGCAAGTTCCTTGACTCTGAGTTTCCTCATTTGTAAAATGGGGTAAAAACAGTAAGCTGGAGAGGTTAGGACTGTAGAAGGCTTGTGGTGTCCTCCATCAGGGAGTCTGGCTCATAGAGAACTTGCTGGATTCCCGGTCTCGTTAGGTGGTTGATGAGGGATAACAATTAGCAAACTCAAATCCCCTGGCCTCCTAACCCAGCCCTGCTGGGATCCTGACATACGCTTGTGGTTTGTGACTTCCCTGCTCTCTCCCTGAGTTTTGTGCCTTTAAGCTTTGCCGTGCAGAAGTCTGTACTGACCCTTGTTCTTCCTATTTTTCCCGCGCAGGTGGTCAGACAGTAAGCACCACGGATTCCTCGACCAGCAACAGGGAGAGTGTCAAGTCGGAAGACGGTGACGACGAGGAGCCCCCCTACCGGGGCCCCTTCTGTGGGCGCGCCAGGGTACACACTGACTTCACGCCTAGTCCCTATGACACAGACTCACTCAAGCTCAAGGTAGGTCTCTGCCTAGCCTCAGAGCGACTCTCCGTGTCTGTAAGACGTGGTCTGTTTTCCTTGCTGTTGAATGCTGGCTTCCTGTAGTGCATACTGGTATCTTGGCCACAGTGATATACTGGTTTCATCTGTAGAGAAAAACAAGTCAGAGACCCAACTAGCACTTACAACAGAGGTGGGGTTTGTGTTACTCCTCTTATCTCCACCTCTTCCCCTAGCCCTTATCTGTGACCTCCGCTTCCTTGTAGGATTCAGTTGCCCACCACCCTCCATTTTTTTCGTCTAGCTGAAAAAACTTTACTGTCTTCTCTGTGTGACTGACCAGTGATGTTTAACGGGGCGGCTGGAGCTGCACACAGTGTATGAAGCAGTTCTAGAATGGGAGTGCTCTGGCCTTTGCTTAGTGGGTGGAAAATCTTTCTCTAGGAGGGGGAAGTTGTGGATGATGGCCAGGCGTTCAGAAAGCCAGGTGCCCATGTAGCCAAAAGCACCAGGACATACCTGAACCACACGTCATCTCATGGTGCAGGGGGTGGAGGGTAGGAGACCTCAGGCATGCAAGGAATCTGGCTCTCTGCCAGGCTCCCAATTACGTAGAGTGATTTGTGGAACCTGATTCTGGCCTTCAGTAGCTTCCCTTCTACGTGATGATGAACACATCTAACTGATGCATGGTTCATGCCTAGAGATGGAGCTAATGGAAAGATCTCTGTTCCCTGGGCCACAGAAAGGAGACATCATCGATATAATCAGCAAGCCACCCATGGGCACCTGGATGGGTCTGTTGAATAACAAGGTCGGCACATTCAAGTTCATCTACGTAGATGTGCTAAATGAGGAAGAGGAGAAACCCAAGCGCCCCACCAGGAGGAGGAGGAAAGGAAGACCACCCCAGCCCAAATCTGTGGAAGATCTCCTGGATCGGATCAACCTGAAAGTCAGCTTCTTCCTGTTCCAGTCACACGTGGCACCCTGTTGCCTTTTCCTTTTCCTAAATTAAGCAAGGGCACTTTCCGGGAAGGGGAGGGGTGGTCTGTGTCATCCAGCAGGGCAGCCCTTTACTAGGACGAGTATATTACTCTAAAGACATAGGTACCAGCATGCTAATGATGCTGTTGACCTCTGCTGGGGGTGACCACCCACGTCCCGGGTCAGAATGTGCTGCTAGCCCCAAGAGCTCGGCTTTCAAAGAGCTGTGAGCACAAAGCCCTGGGCACCCCCAGGCCTTGAGGAGTGGCCCACTGCCCCCCAACCCCATTATTCCCGGGATCTAGTGCGCTGGGGCCCCAGCAGGAGATCCTGTGTCCTTGCAAATTCTCTTGCTCCTGAGGAAGTCACAAGGCTTTGAGTTGGATTTTGGTAGCTCTGTAAATGAAGGGAAAGTGACCCCCATGGTTCGCTGTGTGGCATTAAAGGCATCAGTCAGGGCAAAGGCCCAATTAAAATGCGAGCCAGTGGAGTCCATCTCAGCCTACAAGGTACAGCTTCTTAGCCCGTGATTAATGAGATGCCCCGCCGGCCTGCTAAGCCGTGCAGCTGGAAGGTACAGAACGGAGGATGAATGAGTGTTACGGATCTTCCAGTTAGCACAAAAGTGACTGCGGAAAGGGTTCAGGGCTTTGAGGCCGTTTGTTGGCCAAGTATCCCAGAGCAGCACTTGCTGACTCCCCGTGTCTTCTGTTCCTTCCCTCACAGGAGCACATGCCCACTTTCCTGTTCAATGGGTACGAAGACCTGGACACATTTAAGCTCCTGGAGGAGGAGGACTTGGATGAGTTAAATATCAGGGACCCGGAGCACAGGGCTGTTCTCTTGACAGCAGTGGAGCTGTTGCAGGAATATGACAGTAAGTGCCTCCCAGCACCCAGGGGTCCCTCGTTTAGCCACATGCTGGGGTCCCTGGAGTCACTCTATTGGTCCTGCTCCATCCCGGGCCAGGGTCCATCTTGCATTAGGTCAAACGGCAAAAAAGGCATGAATTCCCCATGTAGCCATTTTGGTTGATGGGAGGGCAAAAGAAGACCTTCCTGCTGGTGCCTCTCCTGGCATGTTTCTAGGTAACATGGAAGGAAACACTCTCTCCTTTGTCCTTACACGGCAGAGGCCTCCTTCAGCCTGGTGGGCTCCACAGCAGGTCATTGGGCTGCCAGGGCACCAAAGGAGCCGTCACACTGCGAGTGTCCTGCCAGCCAAGGGCCCGTCCCTCCTCAGAGCACTCCAGAGTTGTTCCCTTATCAAAGGGGAGGGCTAATGAGTAAATGACACTCATCAGCTTCCCCTGAAGCAGCGGGAACTACCTAAGGGGAACTTGGAGAGCGGAGAATCCCATGTTTTACGGTCTCCACCGAGGCGAGAGCTCGGCTTTACAGTCCATGGTGCAGAGTTCAGTGAGCTCACGGCTTTTACAGTCTGTTTGAATATACCGTATCCTCTGCTCCATTAACCTAGTCTTATCTGCTCTTTATTCTCCAACCTGACATCAGAAATACCCCTGAAATTATTCATTAAGAGGGGAGTATCTTTTCTAGTTACTCAATTCAGATGCATTTTCTTTCAAATGTTCTGCTTCACCAGCTAATAGCATTTCTATTGCTAAAAGACAAACCAAAACCATAGTTAATGGTGGGGAAAAAAGTCTACATGACTGGATGTATCAGGCCCAGGAGACAGAGAAGTGAGTGAGTACAGTTAAATTCATTTCTGCTTAATCGGTCCTCCCCCTGAATTAACTGAGAAACACAGAGGACCACACACCATTAGATAGGTATCTGAACCCTAGATAAACATACTGCCTTCAAGGATAGATCTGAAGAGAATTGTGCTTCATAGTTAATCCTACTTTATAACCAGGTCTCTTGGGAGGGGAGCTGTCACTTGGGGTAGGGCCATGTGGCCTGGTTGTGGACAGAGAGCCTTCTGGCCCCGTGCCTGGTCTGGCCAGCCGGCTGTATTAATATCAATTAATGTTAAATCATCTACTCTCCTGGACCACATCTGCTCTTCTATTTGCTCTCCCTCAGCCACTGAGAACAGCTGGCTTATGAACCCAGCTATTACGTTTCCCGTAGCATTCAGAGCATGGGGGAGTGAAGCTACACACTGGGCTTCGTCTCTTCCCTGCCACATGGGCTCAGATTCATTGCCCCTCCTGGGAGCATGTCCTGAGGTTGGCACGAGGGGATATTTTATAGGAGGGAATCTGCCTTTCATGATGTATACTCAGAAGTCTAAGGAGGGCTCTTCGCTACTTTCTAAATACCATTGCAGAGCTGTGTTGGGCCATTGCTTAGACTATCCCCCAGTGTACAAAGTAGCCCTTCCTGTTCCTGGTTCTCAAAGGCTTCAGGGACTCCGGGGTGCTGATAAGTGCCAATGGTCTGGATCCGGACCTATCCTAGGATTATAAGACTTTACATTCAGTGCAGTTAAATTTTGTTTAAGAAGTAAAAACCTAAAGGAACACCATAGATTTCTGGCAAACTAAATCTCTGTGCACTAGATCATCTAGAAATCTACTGAGATCTTACAGCTTTTCTAGCTCAGCTTCTCACAAGAGCAAGAGGCGCATCTCCAGCATTGTTTGGCAGGCAGACCTCCCAGTCACTCTGATTGCACATCTGTGTATGGGGAGTGCAGGCCTTCGTGCAGAGTTCCACTTGGAAAAGACTGTCTGATAGCATTTCCTTGCAATGACTCCAAAATCACTGTCCTAAGCCTGCCAGATAAAAACTCTTATTAGATAATTTTAATAAGAATTTTAATCAGCAATTATTTCTAATATACCGAAAACTACAGAGAAAAAACAAATCCACATATCTACTTCTTAAAGCCAACTACAGCTAACAGTTTGGCCTATTGGCTTCAGTTTTTTAAAGAATACAAGGAACTGTTTAAAAGCTCACTGAAAGGCCTGCTATCCAAGAATCCCATTCTCTCTTCCTTCCCAAGGTTATTCTTACTCCCTGTTGTGTATGTGAGATGCAGGAGGGCTTTAACCAAAAGTCCCTTCAGGTCCAAGTTCAGGTCATACCCACACAGGGTTTCAGTCCCCCAAACCCAGTCCTCCGAGCTTCTTTGCCCATGAGAATTTTCATGGTCCTAGCTCACCTTCTTTCTTCTCCTTTATACCTTGGCATTCGTGCTAGTAAGTGGGGGAGAGGATATGGCCTTGAATCTGCCATCCATCTGAGTGCTCTCCCTAATGAAAGAGGACAAATCACTTGGTAAATACTGGCTTTTAGTGTGAGGAGCTTTTCCTAAACTTGATAGTTGGACTCCTGCTAAGTAGCTGAATGAATCTTTCAGGAAGTGACCGTAGCCCCTTGATGTAGGCCTCTGAACTATATCCTCTGAACTGGTTTTCAGGTAATGTGAGGGATCCCCTCACTCCTCGTAACTTCAGGAACCCTGGCTGTGTCTGGTGAGGCTGACAGTCGTGAAGATGCAGACACAGTCGGCATTTTCATACTGTAACAGGGACAAGTGTTCTCTTTTATTCCCATCGGTCAGCACTATGGAGTCTGTTTTGGCTGTGGCGGTATAGTGAACTGTCTCGCCAAGGACAAACTACATTGATTCCTCTTCTTGGGATGTAACTGATAGCTGAAAGCCCTTATTTTACATGTATCATTTTCCTAAATAACATATTAGACGAGGACAAAGGCCACTTCAAATCCACAGACTCTTCCACATAATGAGGACATCACTCTAGAATGTTCCACTTTATGGTGGGGGGGGAGATTTTGCTGTTGTGCTTCCATTAATTTTTCATTAGTCATTTAAAAAATAGCACTTCTTAATTTGGGGTTCTACTTCAAGGGCTTCCTCAGCCATGATTAGTGTCAGAAAACGGCTTCCATGTGAGAAATGCAAACAGGAAGTGGAGAGTGGGCAGGAGGGACAGCTGGCACATTGTGGAATGGCAGTATTCTGCCTTCCTACAATTCACTGTTTAATGACCTGAGAAACAGGATCAGATTTCTGGGGTTTTTATTTATTTTTTTTTAAATGTATGTGGTCAGGGGAAGGGCAATGAAGAGAAAGGAAAATAAATTTAAGCCATTTATGCAGAAAATGTTTTTTTGGCCTCTGTTTTATGTGACCAAGTACTTTCTCTGCATAATAATACAAAGATGTTCTTCCTGTAACCTCACTCCCTGTAAGGTCTTATGTGCCCACTCTGTAGAATGGGTGGGTGATGTTACTGAGTCATGAAGGCCCCCCTCCCCCTTATTTCCCATGTGATTGACTTTAGGCACATTTCCTGGACAGAACACCAGGTAGTTCTCTTTAAGGGTTCTTTTAGTCACCCACCTGAAGAGTGTTCATGACTCAGTGTCCCAGTTAGGGGGATTCCTGAACCTTCCCTGTCTTACTTTTGTACACAGGGAATAGAAATGCTGACCCCAAACAAAGAAAGGGCAGAAAGGAAAGAAAACCTCCGAACACACTACAGACAACAAAAACAGAAGGATTTGACATGTGCCCCTATCAGGTTCATGTCCCCATTTGCCAATCTTACTCCTGTTGAGAGAATACGAGAGCCAGCGCTTATCGCCAAGACCTAAGAATGCTCCCAAATTGTAATAAAATTCAATATTTCATTTACCACTTACTTTCACATTGGCTTCCAAATTGGGAAAGCTGGTGACCAATAACTTGAAAGACAAATCTTAAGATAACCTGCTTATGAAAAGGGAATATTCACTCTTGGCTCCCAATCCACGGTACCATCCCTCAGAAAGCTTCCCGGACTGCCCACACAGTGCTCTGAATTCTCCCTCTTCCTGGCTGGCCTGAAGCCAGAGCCATCCTCTGGGTAATGACCTGCACAAAATCTGTTCTGAGCTCCTCCATTTTAATTTCATTTACTTTCAAACAGTTAGCTCTGTTCCAGAAGTTCAAGGCCTAAAAATGTATGGGGATAGCAGGATAAAATCAGGAAAACCTTGGCTTTTCCCTCCCCTTATGATTCCCTGCTGTGTGTTAACCTTCTCTAGGTAACAGCGACCAGTCAGGATCCCAGGAGAAGCTGTTGGTGGACAGCCAGGGCCTGAGCGGATGCTCTCCACGAGACTCAGGATGCTACGAAAGCAGTGAGAACCTGGAACACGGTAATGTCCACACAGATAATTACGAATGCGCCTTAATACATAAACCACTTGGGTCATTTATGACTCAATTTCTTCCTCAGCCTAAGCCATGCTTTTGGGGAAACTGGCAATAGGGAGAAGAATTATTCCAGGATCACTGGTGCTTAATTAAGATTCTTAAAAAGACTGAACAACTCTCAGGAAACTAGGCAGTGGACGTTTTTGTGAAACAAGTGGTCTTCTCAATCTTCCATCCCAGTCCACACATAAATGGAGAATTGAAGACACCTTCAGAGAAAGGACCCTCAACTTCCTGTTGCCCTGAGGCTCTTGGAGCCTGAACCCCGAGGTGGATCATGAAAAGAGCCATAGGGTCTAGAACCATAAGTCCCAGTTCTGAGGGGTTTGAACCTTGAAGAGAACATTTACAAGCCTAAGACTTCAGTCAAATGACTTCATGCCTCTGAGCCCCGTCACCACTGAAACAGTAAATGAGTTTCTTTCTTATAGATTGTTCTAAGAGCTAACCAAAGTAAGGATATATTAATACCTGGCATTTATTAAACAAAGACTACGAACTGGGCAGTCAGCCCGAGCGCAGCAGCCCCCGGTGTTGGGACACTACCCAGGGACAGGCTGACGTGTTCTCTCGTGGATCATGGCTGCAGGCACTCCATGAGGAACAGACAGATTCTGGCAGTGGTGCATTAGAGATGACAGTGCAAAAACATCTAAATTCATTCTGAAAGAAAGTGAAAAGACTGACTTTATCTAAATATTCCTGCTTCCTTTCCGTGGAAGCTATATCTCTAAATAAATACAGGCTAGATGATTAAATCTTAAAACACCACATTTTTGTTTAAAAAAAAATAAATCTCAAAATAGACATCACCCAACTACACACATCTGATACGGTACTTCCTTCTCTCTCAGAGAGCATGACTGAGGCTCAGTGTTATGGCCCCAGACTTCACGGCAGCAGGCCAGGCCCACCCATGCTGTCCTCACCAGAAGGGAAGATGTTTTTGCCCTTAGTTGGGGTATGAAGTACCGGACTCACACAGATGACAAACACAGTCCGAATCTGTGGTTCACTGTTATAATCTGTCCGTCACAGTTACGCACACACAGATGTTCAGTAGACAGGTTTTGGAACCACAGGATCAGCCATAAATTTCACTTTGAAAAGGAGCACAACAGTATGCAAGCAAGGTAGAAAACTGCCAAAAGTCCACAACTCACACCAAAAAGCACTTGAGAAGCAAAATGTTTTCCAAATAGGTGTGACTTTTTTTCCCCCGTCTTTTCTGCCTGGTCCACTTGACATTTAAGAACATGGTCAGTATCTCTGCCCAAAGCCACCCCCATTCAAATCTTGAACCGAGCTGTTCTAGTTCTCACTAGGAAAGTACTTTCACTGAGTGCCGAAATGAATGTGACAGTGCTCGTGAGGCAACGCATAAGCCCTGGTCAGTGGCGTCCTATGTGCCCAGGTCCCAGGGGCTAGGCCATAGGAGGGATGGCAGCCATGGGGGACAGGGGATGCCCCAGCTTTGCCTTGAGCCACCTCTACACCTCAGCTCAGATCTTTTTATAAATGAAGCTTCATTAAAAAGGGTACTCTTGCTTTGAAAATACTTGATTTGAAAAGTACAGTTTCCTGAGAAAGGAGTATTCTGTTACCATTATGAACTCGGCAGGAATGTTCTCCTTACCCCTCCTCGCTCCCAGTCTGTAGTCAGTCTCTACTCTGTTCCTCCCGACTGCTGCGGGAGGCAGTATAAACTGCATCCAAAATACCTGCAGCTATAAAACTGAAATTGTGTGTCTCCTGCGTCCTCTTCTCTTCACAGTAAAAACCAGCATTTGAGTGTTGGGAGCTATTAGGTCCTTAAGGCAAACAATTTACCAGCTAGACCATCCATTTAGGGTCCCAACAGCAGCAGTGGCGTAAACACCTTGGCGGCTGTGTGGCCTGAGTGCAGAGCAGTTACTGAGGTGGAGGGTGAGCTGATGGCCACATGTCTGTCATACTTGTTTCCTCCTTGTCCTAACAGGGAGGCACTCAGTAGGGAATTTCAGGACATTTCCGTGTCTCAAAAAGGTGGCTTATGTGGAATGGGGCCCAGGGCATCCCGCTTTACCATGGGTGGCTCTGGCTTCCTGCTGTGGCCCCCAGAGTCCCATTAGAGCCAGATCAGTTGTAAAGGATCCCCTGTACTTCTGTCAATCACATGAAGACCATCATGAAAAATGCCCAGGGGTGATAGTTTTTAGATGTCACTGGAATCTTTTCAAGTAGCCCTTATGTTAAAATACTGAGCACCAACTGAACTAAAGCTCCTTAAACTGCAGCTTGCAATTCATTAGTGGATTGAAAAAATCATTTTAAAGGGTCAAGAAAAGCAGTTTTGTAAAGTAGAATAGAATAGAAAATAGCAGGGTGTGTTCCAAAGGTAAGACTGGTATTGTTAGACTTGTAATCTTTTTCCAGTGTGGATGTGTCTCTGTGCACATGCGTGTATACTGGCTGAATGTAAAATGTGTTTCTTACTCTCGGTCAGAATTTAAACAAATAGTTTGAGAGCCATCATGGGCCCTAAAACCAAGACAAGAGTGTGGGGGAAGGGACAGCGATCAGGCAGAGTACAGACTTTAAGGAGACACTCACGCCCAGGTACTCGCCTGCACCTGCCTGGCCCTGACAGCAGCCACCTCCCACCTCCACCGGTGCCCCGGGCACTTTGCTCACCTCACCCTAATCCCAGTTCTGATGAGCATTTTGGGGACCTCAAACTTTGATCCATGAACTCTGCCAAAGTGTCTTATCAATTTGGGGAAATAGTGGTTCTCCCAAAACTCTAGTGTTACAGCAGCCTCAGTTAAGATGGGACTGAAAACCCACCTGGGAAGAGGGCAGAGTAGGTGGATCCTAAGCTCACCTTATCCCATAGACACAACCAGGTAACAGCCTCATCAGTGCATCCCACCCAGAAAACACCCCAAGGATGGGCAAGACAGACTTTCCAGTTCACTGTTGAGAGAAGGACAAAGCAAAAAGGTAGGAGGGGTGGAGACATGGCCAGGAGCTAAATCCTAGCGAGACTAACCACAAACAGGAGGGACACCCCATGCACTGGAGAACTGAGAACAGACGCCACACTAGGCACACTAGACAAGGGGGACCAGCAATGGAAGAGATGGCTTTGAAAACCAGTGGGTTTCAGGTTTGTGGGTTTTTGACAACCAGCTGGGCTGAACTGCAGGTACTTTAAAAATCAGTGGCTCAGCTTCAAGAGAGCTGAGGGGGATAGGAAATAGTCCTTGCCCTTAAAGAGCTAGCATAACAAACAAGCCCGCCAAGATACGGCACAGAAGCAGCAGTTTGAAAAGCACAGGGTATGTGTACAGGAGATTTATTTACTAAGAATGGGTGCTGGAGAGACTGGGCTCTTTAGGAGACTTCTCCAAGAACAAAAAAGCAGGCAGGTACCATTGCCTCCATCCCCACCTGGACCACCTGTAGGAAACAGGGTGAACACTCTCTAGCTACCTTGCTAGCACCACACACACAGCCCCTGTGTTCTTCTGTGGACTTGCCCCATCCAGACTATCTCAGTTGGCAGGACTCCTTCCAAAGTGGATCTCACCAGGACCCAACTTAGAAGCAGCCCTGGCAGGGACTTTTGCTTTTCCAAAGTGACTCCCGCCCCGCAGAGAGGGGAAGATAACCACACTCCTCCAGTACACTCAGCCCCAGCAGCCAAACCTTCTAACCAGCAGTGCAGGGTGAGTGCCCTATGGATAGGTGCATCTGTAGTGCTGGCAGCCATCTGGCCAGACTGCCAGCCCTGTCCACCAATAGAAGCTTCTCAGGACAACAACTAGAGAACCCCCTACAGCTGAGTGTGACAGCAGCCCTTGCAAATAGGCAGAGGGCAGGCATCTGGTCTGACTGCCAACACCACCCAAGTGAAAGCCCATGACCACCCCAAACTGACTCTTAGCATAGGGACCAAACACAGCCCACAGCAGCTGACTGGACTGAAGGCAAACTGTTGAGGCTCAGCCGCAACAGTAGGGTTTAGGCAGTCCGCACAGAAGACCCCTTGAAGCTCCTGGCTGAGGTGAACAGGTGACCACAGAACCTCTTCTTTGTAAGGCTACATAAAGAGACATAACTGACTACCCTAATAAACAGAAACAAATGCAGAGTTAAACAAAATAAGGAGACCGAAGAATATGTCCCCAATGAAAGAATAGGACATAAATTCAGACAAAGAGCTAAATGAAAGAGATAGGTAATATGCCCAATGAAGAATTCAAAATAATGGTCATAAAGATACTCACTGGGTTTGAGAAGAGTGGAGTATCTCAGACCTTCAACAAAGATAGAAAATAGGAAAAGGAACCAATCAGAGATTAACTCAATAACTGCAATTATGTGCAATTATAATACACTAGAAGGAATCAGTAGTAGAATAGAGGAGGCAGAGAATGGATCAGTGAGCTGGAAGACGGGACTGGAAAGCAACTAGGCTGAAACATCAAAAAAAAAAAAAAAAAAGGAAAGAAAGAAAGAAAGAAAAAGAAAAAGAATGAGACTAGGTTAAGGACACTCAGCGACATAATCAAGCATAATAACTTCACATTATAGGGATCCCAGGAGAAGAGAGAGAAAAGGGTGCAGAAAACTGATTTTAAGAAATGATAGCTGAAAACTTCCCTCGTCTGGGGAAGGAAACAGACATCCAGATCCAGGAGGCAAAGAGAGCCCCCAATAAAAGCAGTCCAAGGAAGTCCCCACCAAGACACGTAATAACTGGCAAAAAGTAGTGACAAAGAGACTTTTTAAAGCAGCAAGAGAGAAGAGTTAACATATAAGGAAAGCCCCATAAGGCTATATCAGCTGATTATTCAGCAGAACCATTGCAGGGGCCGGAAGGGAATGGCATGATATATTCAAAGTGCTGACAGGAAAACAACAACAACAAAACCAAAAATACCCTACCCAGCAAGGCTGTTATTCAGAGTATACAGACAGAAGTTCAAAGAGTTCATCACCACTAACCCAGCCTTACAAGAAATGCTAAAGGGAATTATTTGAGTGGAAAGGAAACACCATAATCAGGGGTAAGAAAATGATGAAAGGAAAACATTTCAGAGGTGAATACAAAAAGTAACAGATAACAGTAGTACGTAAAAGTAGTAGATCAATCACTTATAACACCAGTACTGAGATTAAAGCACAAAAGCAGTAAAATCAATTGTATCTATAAAAATCAGTCAAGTGATTCACAAAATAAGATGTAAAATATGACATTATACACATAAAACATGGGGTTGAGGGAGTAAAGATTTAGTGCTTTTAGAATGATTTCAAACTTAAGTGACCATCAACTTAATATAGACTGCTATGTGCATGGGGTGTTGTATATCAAACTAATGGTAACCACAAATCAAAAACCTGTAATAGACATGTAAAAATACAGTGGGAAATGAATCCAAGCATATCACCAGGGAAGGCTATCAAACCATAAGGGAAGAGATTAAGAGAAAAGAGGAACAGGGAAGAACTAAAATAACTGTAAAACAAGTAACAAAATGGCAATAAGTACATACTTAATTATTACCTTGAGTTTTTGGATTTGGATTTTTTTAAAAAGATTTTATATATTAGAGAGAGAGAGCACAAGCACAAGTGGGTTAGGGGCAAAGGGAGAAGCAGACTCCCACTGCTCAGGGAGCCCGACATGGGGCTTGATCCCCTAACCCTGGGATCATGACCTGAGCTGAAGGCAGACACTTAACTGACTGAGCCACCCAGGCACCCCAGTAATTACTTGAATGTAAATGGACTAAATGCTCCAATAAAAAGGTGGGGTGACTGAATGTATAAAAAAGCAATACCCATCTCTATGCTACCTACAAGAGATTTATTTCAGACCTAGACACATACAGAGTGAAAGTGAAAGGATAGAAAAGCATTTACCATGCAAATGGAAGTAAAAGAGAAGCTGGTATGGCAGTATTTATATTGGAACAAATAGATTTTAAAATGGATAATGTAACAAGAGGCAGAGAAGAACACTACATAATGATAAAGGGAACAATCCAGTAAGAGGATATAAATTTGTAAAACTTTATGCACCCAATATGGGAGTACCTGAATATATAAAACAATATTAACAGACATAAAGGAAGAAATTGGGAGTAATACAATGATAGTAGGGGACTTGAACACCCTAATTACTTGGATGCACAGATCATCCAGACAGAAAATCAACAAGGAAACAGTGGCTTTGAATGACATCAATGGGTCAGATGGACCTAATAGATATATTCAGAACATTCTACCCCAGAACAGAATACACATTCAAGTGCACATGGAACATTCTTCCGAATAGATCACATGTTAGCCCAAGAAACAAGTCTCAGCAAATTCAAAAAGGTTGAGTGATATCAGGCATCTTTTCCAACCACAAAGGTATGAAACTAGAAATCAACCAGAAACTAGAAACTAGAAATCAACTAGAAATCTGGAAAGAGCACAAATACAAGAAGGCTAAATAATGTACTAATAAACAATGAACGGGTCAACCAAAAACTCAAAGAGGAAATGAGCAAATACATGGAGACTAATGAAAATGAAAACACAATGGTCCAATATCTTTGTGATACAGCAAAAGCTGTTGTAAGAGAGGAGCTTATACAACATAGGCCTACCTCAGGAAACAGGAAAAAAGTCCCAAACAACCTAACCTTACACCTAAAGGAGCTACACAAAGAAGAAAGCCCAAAGCCACTAGAGGAAGCAAGGATCAGAGCAGAAATAAATGAAATACAGACTAAAAAAAAATGAAACAGATGGAATCAGGAGCTGGTTCTTTGAAAAGATAAGAAAATTGATAATATCTTTAGCTAGACTCATCAAAAAGAGAGGACCCAAACCAGAAATGAAGGCAAAAGAACTGACACACAGAAAAACAAAGGCTATTATGAAAAATTACATGCCAACAAATTGGTCAACCTAGAAGAAATGGGTAAGTTCCTACAAACCTAACCTTCCAAAATTGAATCAGGAAGAAAGAGAAAATTTGAACAGATCACTTACAAGCAATGAAACTGGAAGGCAATTTTGCTCAACACTCTACCATCAATAATGCCACTAGCAATGACATTGAATCAGTAATTTAAAAAAACAACAACAACTCTCAACAAGGGGTGCCTGGGTGGCTCAGTAGGTTAAGCGTCTGACACTTGATATCCACTCAGGTCATGATCTCAACAGTTTTGAGATCCAGTCCCACCTGGGGCTCCATGCTCAGCATGGAGCCTGCTTAACATTCTCTTTTTCCCCTCCCTCCCTGACTTGCACATGTATAGGTGCTCTGTCTCTTTAAAAAAAAAAAAAATTAAAAAAGCCAAACTCTCAACCAGAAAAACCAGAACCAGATGGCTTCACAGGTGAATTCTGTGAGACATTTAAAAAAGAGTAGGGGTACCTGGGTGGCCCAGTTGGTTAGGCATCCAGCTCTAGATTTCAGCTCAAGTGATAATCCTCAGGGTTGAGGGACTGAGCCCAAGTCCAGGTCCATGCTCAGAGGGGAATCTGCAGCTCTCCCCCTACTCATGCTCTCTTTCTCTCTAAAATAAATATATTTTTAAAAAACAGTAAAAATAGAATTATCATATTATGATCCAGTAATTTCACCACTGGGTATTGACCCAAAGAAAATGAAAACACTAATTTGAAAAGATATATGCACTCTTTAGCTTATTGCAGGATTATTTACAGTAGCCAAGATATGGAAGCAACCCATGTCCACTGATAGATGGATAAAGATGCACTATATATGCTCAGCTACCGAAAAAGAATAAAATCTTGCCATTTGCAGCAACATGAATGGACCTAAAGGGTATAATGCCAAGTGCAATCAATCAGTCAGAGAAAGACAAATACCGTACGATTCCACTCATATGTGGATTTAAGAAACAAAATGAACAGAGAGAGACTATTAAATACAGAGAACAAAGGGGAGGTGGTGGGGGATGGGTGAAAGAGATAAAGGGGATGAAGAGTACACTTGGTGAGCACTGAGAAATGTACAGAATCGTTGAATCATCGTATTGTACACCTGAAACTAGCACAGCACAGTGTGGAGACTACGCGTGAACACTAGAAAGCACTGGGGCACAGTGAACTCCGAGTTCTAGTCAACGTCGAAGTCTTCCTGTAAGTCCCCAAGATTTTTCCTCTCCTGTTAATAACCTTTCCACATCCAAACATTTTCAGGAATTTCATTCCCCAAACTGTTATTGGATTGGTAAGGATTTCACAGATAACACTGGCAGGCAGACTGAATACTTTTTCAAAAGAATCAAGGAGTACCTGCTGAGGAATGACAGAAGCTGGCAAACTGTACTTGACCTACAGGGTGAACCTAAGGATCTTTGCAGGACAAGTAGATGTGGAAGTGCAATCTATACACTCAGCTTCTATTAATAGCCAAAGTGAAGGAAAGCTATTTTAACTAATTTTTACACTTTACGTTTAGCAGGATATGCTTCATAAAGAAGTAATTTCTCTTTTCCATTTTACCTGTGATGACTAAAAAAATGGGACTGCGGTCAGTATTCTTAGGAGTAACAATGGCCTGACATTCTCCATGTAACTAATGAAATAATTATGTATAGCACTTAGCATGTTGCTAACACAGGCAGACGGGGTCTTGGGCCTCACATCATCACACATAAGGGAGGACTGAGGCCATCTGACCATGCATCTGCTTTGCCAAGTACAGAATACTTCATGTGTTGATTTGTGTCTGATTTAAAAGGATGGGGCTATTTATAAGTCTGGTTGAGGTGGCTCTTGTTTTTATCCATCTTGGTGTCTGGAGTTATGCCTGACATCATACATTTAGTATTATCAGTTTGGAATTTGAGTTTGGTAGAAAACGGGAATCCTGGAAGGAATCTGATTTTCTCTGCTGATAATGGCCAATCCATTAGTAATGTCACGGTGCCCCGGCCTTTTCTCCTTGTTCCTTCTCCCTCAGTTGTACAGCACACAGAGGCTTTATGAGAGAAGGTCTTTCATTTACCTAAAAGTATCCATACCCAGGTTCCCAGAGTGGGCACCATCTCTACTCCTGCCTAATCCAGTCCATCTACCACCCAATGTCTCCTCACTGCTGTTTTATTGAAAAGCTGAGATTGCTTAATGGGGAGATGTCAAAATTTCTAAATTAAAATATTTCATTAGAAATGTTTACTGAAGTAATAGACCAGGAAGAAAGCCTTTCTTTCAGAGATTACAGTATGCCTTTTCTTTGTATCTTCCAAACCTGATATGGGTTTAAAATTTTTGTCTTTTTCTATTGGCCTGGAATAGTAGAAGCAAGGATCATCTGGGATAATAGTAGAAGTAGGATCATCTGTGATATTCTCAGGCATTTCAACCCATCGTCAAAGCACACATCAAACATGGGATTAACCGAAATAGAGCAAAGGACAGTTAATTATGGAGTGTCTGTGTTAAAAGCACTGATGAAAACTAAGCATTTGGCACAGGGCCTGACCACACAAAGTAAATTCTCTGTAAAGCTTATCAAGCAATACTAGCAGTTGACCTCAACTTAACCACCATCAAATCAGTAGATGATGTCTGGTGAATCAGTTCAATTATCAGCCTGATAACTGATCTTAATCAGGGCTGTTGCTCCCCTGGAAATGAGAACCATATTAGTATTTTGCACAGATTATGTCAGGCAAAATACTTAGTGAAGCTTGTTTACTGACTTATACCAAGATGGGCTGACTTGTTTCTAGGATGCACTGACTTCACACACACCAACAAGCCAGAGTAAGAGGGGAGAGCTTAGAGAAAGGCGTACTTTGAGAGTTCTGTGGTCACCAGTAAACGTTAGGGTGACACTGGTAGAATCCAGTCCACCGGCCCTTCGCAGCCTGACCTCAGGAAATTGGCCTCCCTGAAAGAAATCCCGTCCTATGCTTTCTAAACTGTGTACAGATGATCAAACTCTATTATTTCTAGGCCTAATGTCTAGATTTATTTTACTGCCTGACATAGCCTATTCCTTTTCCTCATGACAAATAATTTCAGTCTCTACGAGTCCATTAATTAGTCTGAGAATTCTTTCTAAAAATAAAGATGGGGCCATAATAACCTTCTGTCACCCAACGTCCTAAATGGTGATTTTTCTGTCCTTAGTATCATTCAGCAATGGCACACAGGAGTTGGAGATATCAATTACGTCAGCATGTCTTTACACATTAGTCTGACTGATTTGTGTTTTTGGTTTTTTTTTTTTTTAATGACTAAGATATTTCCTTGTCTCACAGGCAAGAGTCGGAAGACTGGCCTTCTCTCTGTCAAGTCGTCAACGGAGTCCAGCTTAAAGTCGTTCAACAGGAATCAGCTGGGCCACTACCCAACGCTGCCTTTAACAAAGTCGGCCGATGCACTGAAGCAGGGGGAGGAGGGCAGGCTGGGCAGCGGCCTCTCCCCTCGCGCTTCCAAGTGCTGTGACCAGCCGTGTGGGGCGGGTCCGAACAAAAACCGAAGAAGCCTCCCTGTTTCCATCTGTCGGAGCTGCGAGACCCTGGAGGGCCCTCAGGCTGTGGAAGCTTGGCCTCGATCCCACTCCCTGGATGACCTTCAAGGAGAGCCTGCTGCTGAGAAGGATGTGCCTGGCAAGGTGACAGACCCCTGCCCTCAGACTGTACCACAAGTGCCACAAAAGACAACCCCCTCCATCGCAAAGGTTCAAAGCCCCAAACGAGACCCTGCTGTTGACAATGCACTGCTACTGACCCAAAGCAAGAGATGTTCTGAACCTCAGAAGCCAGCGACTAGGAAACTGGAAGGCTCCACAGCACCCTCTCCCCGTGGCGCATCCCCTCCTCCGTGTCTGCCCAAAACCTACGATGCCCAACATCCCGGAGTCAAACCCAGTTTAACAAGGATGCCTCTTGAGGGTCACAGGAAAGGACTCGAGTTTGAAGGAACGTATCACCCCCCGGGCACCAAAGAAGGCCTAGCTGCTGAGCAGAGGGGCCCCGAGACAAGAGCACAGGCCAAGCATCCCGCCCAGCCTCCGCCTGTTCCTGCCAAGAAGAGCCGAGAGCGCCTGGCCAACGGACTCCACCCGAGCCCCCCCGGCCCCGACGCCCCAAGCCTGCCTGCAAAAAAGGGCAGCCCCAGTGACTGTCACTCACCTCAGGCTTCCAGGCCTCCCTCAGGACAGGAGCCTGGCAGCCCCCTGAGCGCAAGACCACCGCCCTGGCTCTCCGAGCTCCCAGAGAGCACAAGCCTCCAGGAGCACGGCGTGAAGCTGGGACCAGCTCTGACCAGGAAGATCTCCTGCGCTCGGGGAGTCGATCTGGAAATGCTCACGGAAAACAAGTTACGAGCTGAAGGCATCGATCTCACTGAGGAGCCATACTCTGATAAGGTACTGAAGGCCATAAGGGCCTCTGCTTCTTTAAGTCAGGCAGCCTGGTGAGAAGAGCTGCACAGCTGCCCCACAGAGCTGGCCTAGTGGTGAGGGCACCCCCACCGACACTTTGCCGAGGGTGGGGGGGGTGCGGGGGGCGGTGGCAGGGGAGGCAGGTGCTGGCATGGATGGGAGCCACGTCCAGATGAAACACAGACAGTCTTGGACTTTTCCTTTCTTTTCCTTTTCTCTCTTCTTTTGCTTATTTTTAATTTTGGCAGCTGTATTTTGCAGGGAGAGCTGGTTCCAGAAACGGCTGGCTTACTGGACAGACTTGTAGTTTCCAATGTTTACGAACCTGTATGTTTATAAATGTTAACAAATCCCCATTTCATTTCCTATTTGTAAAATGGGATTAATAATAAGCCGCACAGCTACCTTCTGCAGGTATTAGTAGGAACAAGTAAATGTGAACACACTCTGAAAATTGCAGAACCCTTTTCAGACATAATTATATTGTATAGTTATCTGTATGAGTGATGGGGGAATGATTATGAGATCTCTCCCTGTACCAGAAACACCGCGGAAACTCGTATCATGAAAACTCACTGCTTATTTGAAAAAAAAGAGAGAGAGAGAGAGTAGATCTACCAATACCAAAAGGATTCTGAAGACAAATGATAATAGATGTTGCTGTGCATTACTCCTAAGAATGCATATTCTTTGATAATGCATTCCTGGGAGTCCTGGTTATAAAACTCTTTTGACCACAAATCCCTTAAAGTACGATCCTCCACCCCTTGCTCCTCCTCCTTGATCTTTAGTGAACCAACCCCTCTGAATGGAGGGTAGTGAGAGCTGTTCTCTACAGTAAGCACTGGCCGACGGCCTGACAGGGTAAGAGAGATGCAGCGCCAACAGCAGATGCCCTATGTAGGTCTCCCCTGCAGACTGGGAGATGGTCTGCAGTACCACTTCCGCTTTACTTACATTTCAAAACATTTTCCTAGAATTCATCGGTACCAGAAAGATCAAAATGTAAACCCATTCTCTCTAAAACATCTACCCTGACTACAAATACATTCATTTAAAATGAAAACTGTTGGTGCTACTTTCCAGTAGCTACCGGTGTCTTCCCCTACCTCGTGTTTGCTGTTGTTGAAGAAGAGATTCCCTGCAGCCCTTGATGCCGTGTTTCTGTTCCCCTCTGCAGCATGGCCGCTGTGGGATCCCTGAAGCCCTGGTGCAGAGATACGCCGAGGACTTAGATCAGCCCGAGAGGGATGTCGCCACCCACATGGACCAGATTCGCGTGAAGCTTCTGCGGAAGCAGCACCGCATGGCGGTGAGCAGCTGGCGCCTGTGGTGCCCCCAGCTCAGCTTTTGAAGCCCATTTAGTCAGAGTGCTGAATGAAGAGCATGCTGGCAACTTTAAGTAGCCCTGGGAGCACAGCCACTACCAAAAGGAGACACCTGGAGGGAAAGGAATATATATTCAGCCTGCAAAGTTTTAGAAAGTCAGTTTGGGAAAGAAGGAAAAATGAAAATGTTCTATAATCCTAGCAGTATGAAAAAGGTCTTAAAAATCTGTCTAGTCATCTTTTCTGCACATACAATAGTAAATGAACAGGTCTGAAACCCATTTTCAGTGATCAGATCATGAATCTGTTCCTGAACATGCTTTTATCAGTATGTCAAAATGCTCTAGTAAATGTGCCCTCTTTTAACCAATCCTACCTATATTGTTGAAACACTTAAATTTTCCCCCAACTTATTTCAAAAAATTTAGTAAAGAATGCCCTTGTTAATATATAATCTTTGTATAGACTCCCAAGGTTAATTTCTAAGTATATATATAGTGCTTTAAGGGGGTTTGCTTCCACAAGCATATACAAGGTCTCAAGGACTTGCACATTTGATAGTACACTACCTTCCTGAAAGAGAAGCACCTGGTCTTCTCAGAAGTAGTGTAAACGTCTATTTCCCTCCTCTAGCCAACACTTGGTATCACTGTATTTTAATTTCTTTATAACTACATGGATGAAATATTTAGTTTTCCAGTTAATGTAGATTCAAAGTACAGTGGAAAATCTGTTTTATAAAAACTCTGCCCATGGACTGTCTTGTCTGCCGCACACTGCGGAGGCCTGCCTCTTGAATTACCTAGGGATTTCCTTGAAGGAGACAAAATAACAGGGTATAGAAATGCTTACAGTTTGGAGACTTGGACACATAATTAGGATTAGAGCTAATTTCAAGTACTTTCAAGAACCTGAAAAACTTCCTTTAAGATATGTCTCCCCTTTGAGAAGCTGAGAAAGAATTATTGAGGCTACTCTTGGTCTCGGACATCTCATGGCACGAGCGCTTTCCAGTAGTCTGGCAGTGTACTATTTGAGTCGTGCTTCTTTTAGTTATAGAAGGAGCCCTCTGGCGGCCTATGTCAAGTCTTTATAAAATTGCTTTCTTTCTTTATCCAGATCCCAAGTGGTGGACTCACAGAAATCTGTAGAAAGCCCCTCTCTCCCGGATGCGTTTCATCTGTGTCAGATTGGCTGGTTTCCATCGGTCTGCCCATGTACACCAGCGCCCTCACCGAAGCCGGGTTCAGCACACTGGGCCAAGTGCCTTCTCTGTCCCACATTTGCCTTCAGGAGGCCGGCATCACAGAGGAGAGACACATAAGCAAGCTCGTGTCTGCAGCCAGACTCTTCAAACTGCCACCAGGCCCCGAGGCCATATAGCCAGGCCCCTAACGGAGCTCCCTGGACCAGAGCCACCCTTTCACTGTGCTTATGCTAATGCAATTCCTCCTCCTCGGGACAGGCAGACCAGATCCAGAAGAAAGGCCTAGTGTATGGCCACACAGAGCATGAAACCTTGGCACAGGACTAATGACCCTCTCTCCTCCAGAAAAGCCCCCTCGAGGAAACTGGTGTGGTTCTCTTTGACCCCCAAAGAAAAGACAAGCACTTATTTTTATTTTCAGAACACAAAGGACCAGGAAGCCAACTTGCCACACATGCTGTGCCTCCAGTCTGTCTTGGTGTGCTGGGAAGGCTGGGAGCAGAGGGAGGGGCAGCCTGTTTTGTTTCTGAGAACGCCCTTGCCCTTCTGTCTGTCGCCCTGCAGGATACCTGAGGGCCAGACGGTCTTTAGCTAGGCCAAAGTAACAGACTCGGGAGTTCACTGTACACTATTGACCATGCCTGTTTGTTCAAAAGTAAGAAAGTCTGGCTGCACTAGGGAAAAGAAAAAAAAAAAATCCTGTTCTCCTTTAAGTAAACAAGAGACATTTTAATAATTGCTTTCTAGCAATCAGCTTTTATTTGCCTTAATATAAGCTTTGAAGCAGTTATCCTAGTGTTCACTACCCTGTAACCATAGTTTCCAATCTTCAGCTTAGACTGCCATCTAACATATGTGAGATGTTTTCAGCAAAAAACAAAAATGGGCTTTTCTAATTGCCTCAACTCTAACATGGCTTATTTTGTAGGGGTGTTTATCAGGCACAAAGTTCCTGTTGGCTTTCAGTTTTTACACTAACTACAAATCCAGTAAAAAACTATCTGAAATTCAGAGATGGGGTGTGTACATGAGTGTGTGTGCACGTGTGGGTGAGCGTGTGTGTGTGTGTGTGTGTGTGTGTGTATAGCAACTACCTTCACTTTAATCAGTTTAGTTTTGTTTACCACGTTGGTCATTGTGCTGCAGTATTGACTTGGACTCCTGACCACGCCCATCCCCAAATCAGCTAACAGGTCAGCTTTGTAAAGTCATTGGAAGGTTGACTATTTCAGAAAGATGTTTTTAAAAAGGGAAGCAGTTTGTAAGCTATTTAAAAAAAATTTTTCTTTCATAACTCAGATACCATTTTCCTTCCTTATTGAGAATATTCTTTTAATTCAGATAAAAGTTCACTTTGGAGCCAGATAAACCACATTAACTACGTATTAGGTATTTGCATATTTTCAATTGTTTTCCAACTGATTGTAGCATTTTCCATCCTTTTTTAGTGTGGTGTCTGATTTTTCTAGCACACAGAAATTCAGGCAACTAAATTAAGGTTTCTGTTGCTTACTAAATGAATTTCCTTTACATTCTTAATCATGAGAACTATTTTAAGCACTGAATGTGATCATTTACAATAGAAACACTTTGAACACAAAGCCTTGATCAAAAGCTCTTAAACATTTCATCTGCTCATTAAAACGATTTCCCTCAGGGGGGTTAAAAGTGATTTCATTTACAAAGCCGTCTTCAGCATTTGCTCTCTGTACTTGGATCCATGTTTCTGAGGAAAAGGAGATGTTCTCAGGTGATAAATTTTTTCATGCTTTGGTACACATTTAAAAAATAAAGGTCTCTTCGATAATAATCACCTTCTAGAAGATGCCATGTGAAGAAGTTGTGGAAATGCAGACTAAAAAGCTCAAGCTGCCCATTTTCTACTGAAATCTTAAGAACAGCCCGTATTACCACCTCGGGTTGTGCGCACAGCCCCCGCGGAACAGAACTGGGTTGCAGGGCTACCTGTGACCATGCCGGAGATGCGTCTCTCTTGCTGGGACGGACGTGGGTGTGAGGACATGCGCTCCTCCCCCAGCTGCCCAGTGCCTTGGCCGGACATTCTGCGATCCTACTCATCATTTAAGCTGACTGCACCCAAGTCCCGAAGTTGACCACAAAGGAGGAGAAATCTGTGAAATTTCCCAGCTAGTTCATTTGCAGTGTAAGATTTTCATGTCAGTAAAAGTGGCACCAGAAAATAGAGGAGTTTTTTGAGAATGCCAAACCATATTTTTGTCACTCTTCTTTGGAAGTCATTGCCTTTGCATAGAAAAATCAAATTCAGGGACCATGAATGATTTTCAGTGGGAAGATCTTCCTAATAGGGGGTCTAATAAGGTTTTTACTTTATTGTGCTTTAAAAAATTTTAAAAGAACCTTTTTTTTAATTGTTAGTGTTTGTTTGGACTTCGCTTTAAACGTTTAATTTGATCCTAGAAAATCCTGAATGTGTGTGTGTGACTTTTAATGAAGGTGGTTTAGGGGCCACCTGTCAGAAGACAGGTGTGAGGCATCAGCAATATCTTGTTTTAATCAGTTGCACTTGGTACAGAATGTTGAGGAAGGGTGAAAAGTGTAATCTTTGGAAAGCACAAAAGAAACCTAGAAAGGCAGTTTGGCTCAGGTAGCTACACATCCGTTGTGTGTAATTTTTAAAGCTGTCTAGAAGAAATTCAGCCAACCCCAACCACTATTTACATTCCCAGATAACCAAGAAGCAGATAGATTTTCATGGCCTTCCGTAGCAGCCCTATTCTCTGTCCTGATCCCTTGTATGGGTGAATTTGGAAGTTACTAGTCTATGGCAAACCAGTTCCTGACATAGCAAAATTTGCTTTCATAACTGCAGCAAAAGAAATCAGTTCAAGTCAATGCTGCATGTATGTACTGTATTATTTTCACAAAATATAATAGTCTGAGTCCGAGTTATCTTGATTTTAAATTGATAGAGAAAACAAACTGTCAAGCAAGTTATATAACAACTAACAACATTGCACTTTCTGTATATGAAATCAATATTTAAATAACTTATTTTTCTCCATTGCTGTTCTTAAACATTGTAAGTAGCTGTAATATACCAGTCCCAATATGTCCTTGCGATTGCTTCAGCCCAGGAAAGCTGTGTATTGTTTTAAAAATTGTAAAAATTGTGACGATTCATTTAGCAAAGAGAAAGGTGGACAGAAGGGTTTTCCTATGTATCAAAACTTGTCTATAATTATGTCATCTATGTACCTAGAAAAAAAATAAATTTCTTCAGTTGACTATGCCTCTCTTGTTGTTCCTTGGTATTTCAAAGATGGAGTAGAAGTGAAATTTACAAAGTGTATACAAACATTTGTAGAACTTTACTTCTGCGTCATCAACAAAACTCGCTAACACACATTCCTTCTCTTTGCCAGTTTATTGCTTTTCCCAAATATTGCATAATCAAAGCCTATAACCACATCTTCTGAGACCAGAAGGAATTTTGGAAGTCATCTCTACTCTTTTTAAGTCCATCAACTTTCAAGTGAAGAACCTGAGTCCATGAAGGTGGTTGACTTGCCCAGTATTACAGTTAAATGGTAACAAAACCTAAGCCTTTCATTGAAAGAAAAAAAATTTAGGTTGGGATATTATAGAAATTGACTTGACAAAAATCATTTTTCAATACTGGTGTATCAAAATTGATATAAAAACTTTTTTAATTAGGAGGGGCTGTGTAATAAAAATTTTGAGTGGGTAACACCCATACTTGAGAGTGAAAAAAGAAAAAAATCACCCTCTCCCTTCCTCGCAGCCACCTGTTTCTGTCTTTGCAGATCAAGAGCATAACCAGTGTTTGCAGTTCTTTTCAGAACTGCTCCACATATTTACAAATATAACTCTGTATTTTTCCCATAGAGGAATGACATATTCTTCATACTTCCTCACCTTGATTTTACATTCAATGTATCTTGGAGATCTTTTCATATCACAACTCCTCCATTCTCTTAAAGGCTGTATAACATTCTGTTATGTCAATAATTTAATCACTCTTCAGTGGAAGGATAACAGCTTGCCATTACAAAAAAGCTGTTAGGAATACCCTTGTACTTAGGTCACTTAGCACGTGGAACTGTGTTAGAATTATGCGTACTTTAGATTTTGATGGAATATTTTAAATCCACTGGTAGATTTCACTAAAGAAAGCTTTATTATGATAGATTTTATTTATAAATTAGTCTCACTCTCCACCTCGTAATTCATTTTGTAAATAGGGATGTCTCACATATTGTTTGGGTGGGGGGGTTCATCTGAGCTACATTGTTTTAAAGAACTAACCATAAGTCTCCAATGTTACTTATCTCACTCTGACTCCTAAAATTCAATAATTCAATTGGAAGAAGATCTTTTTTCTTGTGACTCCTAAGAAACCCTGACCCAACTCTTGGTGTTAGGCCTTAAGGACACTCCCTATATGGATACTTATGTTGCATTCACTTAGAAGTTACAAAGCACATACATTAGGGAATGGAGAAAACAGAAGAGTGGTTGTCATTCTTTAACCACAGGAGCCATTCTGGAGACCTCAGAACCATGGCTTTCATACTCTAAGCTAGGAGGACCCACTCAGAGCCCACTACACACAGTCCTTCCTTGGAGGGTGTTTGTGAGCATGAGACAGAAAGCATACTCAGGACCCTGCAGGAGCTTTATCTGCAAGCATTCCCCTCACACAGCGCCCTGCCCAACGCTATACCAGAGAAAGGGGATTTAGCTGTCTGCTCTCGGGCCCTTTAACAAAAGCACCTGAAGGCCCCAATCAAACCACGTTGGAGTCCAATTGTGGAAGGGCCCCGGGATATGTGTGGGAGCCTCAGCAGTTCAGACTGATTGGACTTTTACCACCTTCCCCATTTATTTTTAACACCTGAGTAATGAATAAAGTCACAGAAGTGAGAGAAATGTATGCAAAGGGCTGTGGGAACCAGAGGAAAAACTGACTCAGTCAAAGAGAGAAAAAGGTCAAAGGAGGTAGCTAATGTGAGTTATAACAGCGTGCCCATGTACCAAGAGCATCAGACTCAGAAACACAGAGTTTGAAAAGCACAAAAAAATCACTGAGAAATTATCTCCTGCGTCTCCAGACTCCTGATCCACTTGCTTCTCATCCTGACTGAATTCTCTCTTTCCCCATTCAACAGAGCACTTGAAAACCACCCACTGGGCCCCCCTCTCTGGACCTTTCAGCACGCTTCCAAACTTACCCTCATCCTCACCTAATTTTTCCTTCTCACTCCAGCCAAGTCTAGAGAGGTGTCCCTCCATCTGTCTAATCCTTCTACCGTGCTCAGGGGTCCTGTCCGGAGACCCCCTCAGCCATCATCTCTGTAGCTTCCCCTTGAACATGTTTGCAAGCCTGGTGCTTGGCTCTCTAGGCCTTTCCAAACTCCCCCTTTTTGGATAATACCACTGCGTTTCTGTTGGGAGAAGGGCAGTCCTCACATTTCAGGGGTCCCTGGTATATAACCTTTAGTCACGGTGTCCCCCAGCCCTCTCCCAGTGGTGAGGACAGCTCTTGCCAGGCCATTCAGCCTCCATTACCACAGAACTGGGCTCTGGAGTTCAAGATCAGGCACAGAGGAGCATAAGAACTGAACTATCTAAATGTGGCACCCAGGAGTTCAGCAATGGAGGACCCTAGGTCTTCCTGTCCTTTCCAAAGCTTGTTCAGCCATTCTTTTGTTTGATTCCTTATGCCATTTGTCAATCAAACATCTCTTCTCAGGTACCCCTAATATTCGAAAACTGAAGACTCCCATTTTGAACTTCCCAATGAAACAATATTAACAAATGTGTACAAACAAGGCTAAAGCTAAAACTTGGCCCCCAGTCCTCCAATGACAGAGCTCATCCATCTCCAGCCACTCTCAGCCCCTCCTCTGAATTAGGCTGATTTTTTAGGGACAGACGCCTTCTGCGTATCCCCAACTGATGGTGAGCGTAGGCAGAGTCATTAGTAGCATTCGGGACTGGAAGGAAAATCAAACTTATGATAAACTGGCTAATGAGGATCCACATGTGGGTTCTGAAGAGCTGACTGTGGGTCCATGGGGTACCCCAGGGATCATCCGCAATTTGAAAACACCTGCTATAAGCCTGTCTTTAAGGTGCAATGGGAGATGCAAGGCAGCGGTGTGTAAAACACCTAACCACAGAGAGATTTTAATCTCATCAGGGAAACAGGTCATGTGAAATAGGGAGAGGACAGGAAAATAAGGAGGAGACCATGCAGCTTTTCCGTGCAAACAAACCACCACTGGACCAGCTGAGAGAAGAGTGGTTTCTCTACTGTCTTGGGAGTAGGCATTTCAAGCATTCACTCCCCTGTTATTTAAGAGGATTCCTCCTGGTGTCTGACGTACATAGGAGGGAGTGCCCCTCACCACTCCCACCCACAGTGTGGGACACAACGCAGGCTGCACAAGCCGGCCTGAGGCTTCCCCTATGTCTGGATCTAGACCTACCCATGCAAAGCCCTGAGCACAAATCAGGCTCCTGGGGTCTACAGTGGGGTGTTCCCTGGCCGGGATGTTCTGCCCTTGCTGCCTTTGCCCAGGACCCACCGTGGCTTCCTGCTTTCCAGCCTTGGCACCTACCTGGGTTCCGGTCCATTTGTTGGTTACTGGGTCTCCTCCAAACCTCTGGTGCCTGTGACTCTATTTCCTTAAGCTGCTCTCTGGTGCTTTTACCAAAAATACTTATTTCTGCTCATCTTAAAAATAAAACTGCCAGTTACTTTTCTAGCAAAAGATAGTATCATCTGGGAATAGTAGGCAACTGCAACCCAGAAAAAACCACTACGGCCAAACCGTAGGAAAGTCCTCAGTACAAAAGAGACCCCGGTGCTCTTTTATAGAGAAAGTTAGAGGGGGTAGGGGGAGGCGGTTACAAACAAAGAGTCCATCGGAGCTTCCACTGAGAGCTGGAAGTATTAGCAGCTTCTCATTGGCTGTGTTGTGCTCATCTTTCATTGACTGTGCTGTTGCCAGGGGAAGAGCAAAGCCTGTCTTCCTCTCGCTGGGTATTAAAAGAGTTCACACCTAGAAGGTCCATCTTTTCCTGTTGAATTTGCAGTTAACCATGAGTGGCAGGGCCTGGGAACTCTCCTCTGCCGAACCTCCCGGCCCCATTCCCTTAATTCATTTTCACACTTCCAAGGCCATTCTATTTGTAGGAAATTTCTTCAAATTTCTGTTATCACTAGCTTTGTAAAAATAAAAATTGTGCTTATTTATCTTTCTCAGTCTCAAGAGTTCTTGACACTGACAGCTCCTCAGGAACGGTGTGTCTAACTGAAGTTAAAAAAAAAAAAAAAAGAATAAAGGCATCAAAGACTCTTTTTGTGTCTGTTTTACCACCCCGCGGCATTTTTTTTTTTTGCACTTTATTTAACTTTTTATTTTTTATAAACATATATTTTTATCCCCAGGGGTACAGGTCTGTGAATCACCAGGTTTACACACTTCACAGCACTCACCAAAGCACATACCCTCCCCAATGTCCATAATCCCACCCCCTTCTCCCAAACCCCCTCCCCCCAGCAATCCTCAGTTTGTTTTGTGAGATTAAGAGTCACTTATGGTTTGTCTCCCTCCCAATCCCATCTTGTTTCATTTATTCTTCTCCTACCCACTTAAGCCTCCATGTTGCATCACCACTTCCTCATATCAGGGAGATCATATGATAGTTGTCTTTCTCTGCTTGACTTATTTCGCTAAGCATGATACGCTCTAGTTCCATCCATGTTGTCGCAAATGGCAAGATTTCATTTCTTTTGATGGCTGCATAGTATTCCATTGTGTATATATACCACATCTTCTTGATCCATTCATCTGTGGATAGACATCTAGGTTCTTTCCATAGTTTGGCTATTGTGGACATTGCTGCTATAAACATTCGGGTGCATGTGCCCCTTTGGATCACTACATTTGTATCTTTAGGGTAAATACCCAATAGTGCAATTGCTGGGTCATAGGGCAGTACTATTTTCAACATTCTGAGGAACCTCCATGCTGTTTTCCAGAGTGGCTGCACCAGCTTGCATTCCCACCAACAGTGTAGGAGGGTTCCCCTTTCTCCACATCCTCGCCAACATCTGTCATTTCCTGACTTGTTGATTTTAGCCATTCTGACTGGTGTGAGGTGATATCTCATTGTGGTTTTGATTTGTATTTCCCTGATGCCCAGTGATATGGAGCACTTTTTCATGTGTCTGTTGGCCATCTGGATGTCTTTCTATTTTTTGCAGAAATGTCTGTTCATGTCCTCTGCCCATTTCTTGATTGGATTATTTGTTCTTTGGGTGTTGAGTTTGCTAAGTTCTTTATAGATTCTGGACACTAGTCCTTTATCTGATATGTCGTTTGCAAATATCTTCTCCCATTCTGTCAGTTGTCTTTTGATTTTGTTAACTGTTTCCTTTGCTGTGCAAAAGCTTTTGATCTTGATGAAATCCCAATAGTTCATTTTTTCCCTTGCTTCCCTTGCCTTTTGCGTTGTTCCTAGGAAGATGTTGCTGCGGCAGAGGTCGAAGAGGTTGCTGCCTGTGTTCTCCTCAAGGATTTTGATGGATTCCTTTCGCACATTGAGGTCCTTCATCCATTTTGAGTCTATTTTTGTGTGTGGTGTAAGGAAATGGTCCAATTTCATTTTTCTACATGTGGCTGTCCAATTTTCCCAGCACCATTTATTGAAGAGGCTGTCTTTTTTCCATTGGACATTCTTTCCTGCTTTGTCGAAGATGAGTTGACCATAGATTTGAGGGTCTATTTCTGGGCTCTCTATTCTGTTCCATTGATCTATGTGTCTGTTTTTGTGCCAGTACCATGCTGTCTTGATGATGACAGCTTTGTAATAGAGCTTGAAGTCCGGAATTGTGATGCCACCAACGTTGGCTTTCTTTTTCAATATCCCTTTGGCTATTCGAGGTCTTTTCTGGTTCCATATAAATTTTAGCATTATTTGTTCCATTTCTTTGAAAAAGATGGATGGTACTTTGATAGGAATTGCATTAAATGTGTAGATTGCTTTAGGTAGCATAGACATTTTCACAATATTTATTCTTCCAATCCAGGAGCATGGAACATTTTTCCATTTCTTTGTGTCTTCCTCAATTTCTTTCATGAGTACTTTATAGTTTTCTGAGTATAGATTCTGTGTCTCTTTGGTTAGGTTTATTCCTAGGTATCTTATGGTTTTGGATGCAATTGTAAATGGGATTGACTCCTTAATATCTCTTTCTTCTGTCTTGCTGTTGGTGTAGAGAAATGCAACTGTTTTCTGTGCATTGATTTTATATCCTGACACTTTACTGAATTCCTGTATAAGTTCTAGCAGTTTTGGAGTGGAGTCTTTTGGGTTTTCCACATATAGTATCATATCATCTGCGAAGAGTGATAATTTGACTTCTTCTTTGCCGATTTGGATGCCTTTAATTTCCTTTTGTTGTCTGATTGCTGAGGCTAGGACCTCTAGTACTATGTTGAAGAGCAGTGGTGATAATGGACATCCCTGCCGTGTTCCTGACCTTAGTGGAAAAGCTTTCAGTTTTTCTCCATTGAGAATGATATTTGCGGTGGGTTTTTCATAGATGGCTTTGATGATATTGAGGTATGTGCCCTCTATCCCTACACTTTGAAGAGTTTTGATCAGGAAGGGATGCTGTACTTTGTCAAATGCTTTTTCAGCATCTATTGAAAGTATCATATGGTTCTTGTTCTTTCTTTTATTGATGTGTTGTATCACATTGACTGATTTGCGGATGTTGAACCAACCTTGCAGCCCTGGAATAAATCCCACTTGGTCGTGGTGAATAATCTTTTTAATGTACTGTTGAATCCTATTGGCTAGTATTTTGTTGAGTATTTTCGCATCTGTGTTCATCAAAGATATCGGTCTATAGCTCTCTTTTTTGGTGGGATCCTTGTCTGGTTTTGGGATCAAGGTGATGCTGGCCTCATAAAATGAGTTTGGAAGTTTTCCTTCCATTTCTATTTTTTGGAACAGTTTCAGGAGAATAGGAATTAGTTCTTCTTTAAATGTTTGGTAGAATTCCCCCGGGAAGCCATCTGGCCCTGGGCTTTTGTTTGTTTGGAGATTTTTAATGACTGTTTCAATCTCCTTACTGGTTATGGGTCTGTTCAGGCTTTCTATTTCTTCCTGGTTCAGTTGTGGTAGTTTATATGTTCCTAGGAATGCATCCATTTCTTCCAGATTGTCAAATTTATTGCCATAGAGTTGCTCATAGTATGTTCTTATAATAGTTTGTATTTCTTTGGTGTTAGTTGTGATCTCTCCTCTTTCATTCATGATTTTATTTATTTGGGTCCTTTCTCTTTTCTTTTTGATAAGTCGGGCCAGGGGTTTATCAATTTTATTAATTCTTTCAAAGAACCAGCTCCTACTTTCGTTGATTTGTTCTATTGTCTTTTTGGTTTCTATTTCATTGATTTCTGCTCTGATCTTTATGATTTCTCTTCTCCTGCTGGGCTTAGGGTTTCTTTCTTGTTCTTTCTCCAGCTCCTTTAGGTGTAGGGTTAGGTTGTGTACCTGAGACCTTTCTTGTTTCTTGAGAAAGGCTTGTACTGCTATATATTTTCCTCTCAGGACTGCCTTTGTTGTGTCCCACAGATTTTGAACCGTTGTATTTTCATTATCATTTGTTTCCATGATTTTTTTCAATTCTTCTTTAATTTCCCGGTTGACCCATTCATTCTTTAGAAGGATACTGTTTAGTCTCGATGCATTTGGGTTCTTTCCAAACTTCCTTTTGTGGTTGAGTTCTAGCTTTAGAGCATTGTGGTCTGAAAATATGCAGGGAATGATCCCAATCTTTTGATACCGGTTGAGTCCTGATTTAGGACCGAGGATGTGATCTATTCTGGAGAATGTTCCATGTGCACTAGAGTAGAATGTGTATTCTGTTGCTTTGGGATGAAATGTTCTGAATATATCTGTGATGTCCATCTGGTCCAGTGTGTCGTTTAAGGCCTTTATTTCCTTGCTGATCTTTTGCTTGGATGACCTGTCCATTTCAGTGAGGGGAGTGTTAAAGTCCCCTACTATTATTGTATTATTGTTGATGTGTTTCTTTGATTTTGTTATTAATTGGTTTATATAGTTGGCTGCTCCCACGTTGGGGGCATAGATATTTAAAATTGTTAAATCTTCTTGTTGGACAGACCCTTTGAGTATGATATAGTGTCCTTCCTCATCTCTTATTATAGTCTTTGGCTTAAAATCTAATTGATCTGATATAAGGATTGCCACTCCTGCTTTCTTCTGATGTCCATTAGCATGATAAATTCTTTTCCACCCCCTCACTTTAAATCTGGAGGTGTCTTCGGGCTTAAAATGAGTTTCTTGGAGGCAACATATAGATGGGTTTTGTTTTTTTATCCATTCTGATACCCTGTGTCTTTTGACAGGGGCATTTAGCCCATTCACATTCAGGGTAACTATTGAGAGATATGAATTTAGTGCCATTGTATTGCCTGTAAGGTGACTGTTACTGTATATGGTCTCTGTTCCTTTCTGATCTACCACTTGTAGGCTCTCTCTTTACTTAGAGGACCCCTTTCAATATTTCCTGTAGAGCTGGTTTGGTATTTGCAAATTCTTTCAGTTTTTGTTTGTCCTGGAAGCTTTTAATCTCTCCTTCTATTTTCAATGATAGCCTAGCTGGATATAGTATTCTGGGCTGCATGTTTTTCTCGTTTAGTGCTCTAAAAATATCATGCCAGCTCTTTCTGGCCTGCCAGGTCTCTGTGGATAAGTCAGCTGCCAATCTAATATTTTTACCATTGTATGTTACAGACTTCTTTTCCCGGGCTGCTTTCAGGATTTTCTCTTTGTCACTGAGACTTGTAAATTTTACTATTAGGTGACGGGGTGTGGGCCTATTCTTATTGATTTTGAGGGGCGTTCTCTGAACCTCCTGAATTTTGATGCTCGTTCCCTTTGCCATATTGGGGAAATTCTCCCCAATAATTCTCTCCAGTATACCTTCTGCTCCCCTCTCTCTTTCTTCTTCTTCTGGAATCCCAATTATTCTAATGTTGTTTCGTCTTATGGTGTCACTTAATTCTCGAATTCTCCCCTCGTGGTCCAGTAGCCGTTTGTCCCTCTTTTGCTCAGCTTCTTTATTCTCTGTCATTTGGTCTTCTATATCACTAATTCTTTCTTCTGCCTCATTTATCCTAGCAGTTAGAGCCTCCATTTTTGATTGCACCTCATTAATAGCTTTTTTGATTTCAACTTGGTTAGATTTTAGTTCTTTTATTTCTCCAGAAAGGGCTTTTATATCTCTCGAGAGGGTTTCTCTAATATCTTCCATGCCTTTTTCGAGCCCGGCTAGAACCTTGAGAATTGTCATTCTGAACTCTAGATCTGACATATTACCGATGTCTGTATTGATTAGGTCCCTAGCCTTCGGTACTGCCTCTTGTTCTTTTTTTTGCGTTGAATTTTTACGTCTTGTCATTTTGGCCAGATAAGAGTAAATGAAGGGGCAAGTAAAATACTAAAAGGGTGGCAACAACCCCAGAAAAATATGCTTTAACTAAATTAGAAGAGATCCAAAATCGTGAGTGGGGAGAAAGGGGATAAAAAGAGGTTCAAAAGGAAAGAAAGAAAAAAAAAGAAAAGAAAAAAAAATTTTTTTAAAAAAAGAAAACACCTGAGAAAAATGTAAAAAAGAAAAAATATATATATTAGATAAACTAGTAAAAAATCGTTAAAAAAGAAAAAGGTAACAGTTAAAAAAAATAAAATTTTACCTGAAGGCGAGAAGAAAAAGAAAAGAAAAAAAAAAAATGAAAAAGAAAAAATTAAATTAACTGCAAGACTAAAAAAAAAATCACAGGAAAAAAGCCATGAGTTCCGTGCTTGGCTTTCTCCTCCTCTGGAATTCTGCTGCTCTCCTTGGTATTGAAACCGCACTCCTTGGTAGGTGAACTTGGTCTCGGCTGGATTTCTTGTTGATCTTCTGGGGGAGGGGCCTGTTGTAGTGATTCTCAAGTGTCTTTGCCCCAGGCGGAATTACACCTCCCTTACCCGGGGCCGGGGTGAGTAATCCGCTCGGGTTTGCTTTCAGGAGCTTTTGTTCCCTGAGCGCTTTCTGTAGAGTTCCGGAGGACGGGAACACAAATGGTGGCCTCCTGGTCTCCGGCCCGGAGGAGCCGAGAGCCCAGGGCCCCACTCCTCAGTGCGCCCTCAGAGAACAGCACCCAGTTATTCCCGTCTGCCTGACCTCCGGCCGCGCTCCGAGCTCACCAAGCCTGCGATCGGTTCAAGGTAACACCGAGCTGTGAGCTTACTGTCGGCTCTGTCTCTGTAGCCGGCTTTTCCGTTCCAATATCCGCAAGCTCTGCGACACTCAGACACCCCCGATCCTTCTGTGACCCTGCGGGACCTGAGGCCACGCTGACCCCGCGTGGGCTTCGCCCCGGTTTAGCCTCTGGAGCGATGTCCCTCAGCGGAACAGACTTTTAAAAGTCCTAATTTTGTGCGCGGTTGCTCCGCCGCTTGCCGGGAGCCGGCCCCTCCCCCCGGGGTCTATCTTCCCGTCGCTTTGGATTCACTTCTCCGCCGGTCCTACCTTTCAGAAAGCGGTTGTTTTTCTGTTTCCAGAATTGCTGTTCTTCTCTTCGGTCTGCCGATGGATTTTCAGGTGTTCGCAATCTTTAGATAAGCTATCTAGCTGATCTCCGGCTAGCTGAAGCAGTCTCAGCTTACTACTTCTCCGCCATCTTGACTCCTCCCTCCCCATCCCGCGGCATTTTAGTAGACACCCCTTTCGGTATTGTTGAAAGAAACTTGCTTTTGGAGGCCCATTAAATTCCACTTCTTACCTCGAATTCCTCGGGGTTTCAGGCAAGTCATTTAATCTCCCTGGGTCTTAGTTTCCTGGCTTGCAAGCCGGGACAATAATTGTTACCTCACTGGACTAATGTAAAAACGAAATGAGACATTGAAATGGGATTAAGTCTTTTTAACAAATGGTGCTAAAATAACTGGATATCCACTTGTGAAAAACTGAAGTCTGCCCCTACCTACCGCCCATCATATACACAGATGACTGTGCATATCCTGTGTAGGAGTTACACAGACCCAAGTACCGGAGCTAAAACTAGAAAACTCTTAGGAGAAATATGAAAGTAAATCTTCATGGCCTTGGATTAAGCAAAGGATTTTTGGAGATGATAAAGAAAAGCCCAAGCAACAGAAGGAAAAAATACATATATTGGACTTCATCAAAATTAAAAACTCTTGTGGGTCAAAGGACACTATAAAAAAAAAAAAAAGATAAGCCATAGAATGGGAGAATATATTTGTAAATATAAGAAGAAATGTAATCCACACATGAAAATTAGACTCAAATGGATGAAAAACCTCAATGTGAGAAAGGAATCCATGAAAATCCTTGAGGAAAACACAGGCAGCAACCTCTTTGACCTCAGCCGCAGCAACTTCTTCCCAGGAACATTGCCAAAGGCAAGGGAAGCAAGGGCAAAAATGAAGTATTGGGATGTCATCAAGATCAAAAGCTTCTACACAGCAAAGGAAATAGTTAACAATAGAATGGGAGAAGATATTTGCAAATGACATATCAGATAAAGGGTTAGTATCCAAAATCTTTAAAGAGCTTATCAAACTCAACACCCAAAGAACAAATAATCCAGTCAAAAAATGGGAAGGGGGGGGACGCCTGGATGGCTCAGTTGGTTAAGCCACTGCCCTCAGCTCAGGTCATGATCTCAGGGTCCTGGGATCGAGTTCCACATCGGGCTCTCTGCTCAGCAGGGAGCCTGCTTCCCTCTCTCTCTCTCTCTCTCTGCCTCCTTCTTTAACTATTTGTGATCTCTCTCTGTCAAATAAATAAAATCTGTAAAAGAAAAAAGAAAGAAAGAAAAGAAATAAAGAAAGAAGTGGGAAGAGGACATGAACAGACATTTCTGCAAAGACACCCAGATGGCCAACAGACACGTGAAAAAGTGTTCCACATCACACAGCATCAGGGAAATACAAATCAAAACCACAATGAGATACCACCTCACACTGGTCAGAATGGCTAAAATTAACCAGTCAGGAAATGATAGATCCTGGTGAGGATGTGGAGAAAGGGGAGCCCTCCCACACTCTTGGTGGAAATACAAGTTAGTGCAACCGCTCTGGAAAACAGCATGGAGGTTCTTCAAAAAGTTGAAAATAGAGCTACCCTACAACCCAGCAATTGCACTGCTGGGTATTTACCCTAAAGATACAAATGTAGTGATCCGAAGGGGCACATGCACCCGAATGTTTATAGCAGCAATGTTCACAATAGCCAAACTATGGAAGGAACCTAGATGTCCATCAACAGATGAATGGATCAAGAAGATGTGGTATATATACACAATAGAATACTATGCAGCCATCAAAAGAAATGAAATCTTGCCATTTGCGACGATGTGGATGGAACTAGAGGGTATTATGCTTATCGAAATAAGTCAATCAGAGAAAGACAACTATCATATGGTTTCCCTGATATGAGGAAGTGGAGATGCAACGTGGGGGGTTTGGGGGGTAGGAAAAGAATAAATGAAACAAGATGGGATCGGGAGGGAGACAAACCACAAGTGACTCTTAATCTCACAAAACAAACTAAGGGTTGCTGGCGGGAGAGGGGGAGGGAGAGGGTGGTGGGGTTATGGACATTGGGAAGGATATGTGCTATGGTGAGTGCTGTGAAGTGTGTAGACCTGGCGATTTGTAGACCTGGCGATTCACAGACCTGTACCCTGGAGCTAATAATACATTATATATTTATTAAAATTTTTAAATTATAAAAATAAATAAATAAAAACCCCAAAAGTCAAATGATAAAGAAGATATGGTCCATATATACAATGGAATATTATGCCTCCATCGGAAAGGATGAATACCCAACTTTTGTATCAACATGGATGGGACTAGAGGAGATTATTGCTGAGTGAAATAAGTCAAGCTGAGAGAGCCAATTACCATATGGTTTCACTTACTTGTGGAACATAAGGAATAACACGGAGACTTCGGGAGAAGAAAAGGGAGAGTGCATTGGAGGAAATCAGAGGGGGAGATGAAGCATGAGAGACTGTGGACTCTGAGAAACAAACTGAGGGTTTTGGAGGGGAGGAGGATGGGGGATCGGTGAGCCTGGTGGTGGGTATTATGGAGGGCACGTATTGCATGGAGCACTGGGTGCTCTTGGAATCTTGAAACTTAGAGCACTGGAACACTGAAAAAATAAAATTAAATTAAAAAAAAAGAAGAAGAAATGTAATGTTTCTAACTAAGAGGGTGTAATTGCAACAAAAACGAACTCTGTGGAGACACCATCCCAGCTATCTGCTATTAGCTTGTTAGACTAACCATGCCTCATCCAGCACGAGCTCATTTGTAACATTATGCGGGCTTCAGGTGGATTCCAGAATAAAGTCAAAGATTAAAAATCAGTGACTATACTCTGCTGTCGAGGCAGCATATCATTCTAGCATTTCTATAAGAATATTCCACATTTTATGCTTAGGAAGTCAGCTCCATAGTTTCTGGAGAACTGGAAGGCTCCCACTCAAAATGTCCTCTGGCTCCTCATTGGTCCCCTCAAGCATGTGACACTATTTGTCCTCTGATTGGTGGAAAGCAAGGAGAAGGTGGTAGAATCAGTTGTTTATTGGACAAAGCACTAAACTGAGTGCTTGAGACAATTTACATACTTTATTATTCAGTCAACTCCAAGTGATCATTTATTATTATCTTTATTTCACCAAAGGTAAGCCCCATGGCAGCTGGGATTTTGTTTTCTTCCTGTATTCCCAGCATCCAGCATCATACCTGATACAGGGGGCGTGATGAATATGTCCTAAATAACAAGACTCAGAAAAGTTAAGACCCTTTTCCAGACTTTCGTAGCCAGTTAGTACGTCATTATCTCCAGTGACATCTTAACCTTAATACATCCCAAGCTTTCAGGTACTCAGTTCAAAACTCTTGGCCATCCTTGACCTCTTTTTCTCTCTACCTGCAGCCTGTGAGGAAATCCCACCATCTCTGAGTTCACTGCCTCTCCACAAGCTGGCCTCGTCTCTTCACCTCCCCTGTGACCTCACTGTCAGAAACACAGTCACAGCCACCTTTGGCCGGGTTGTCCCCCGGCCTTCTGCTCTCCCCGCCCCCATCATCAGTCACCCCTCCCATGCCAACTAGCTCACAGTGCTGAGTGACTGCTGGACTGAAAGTGCTCCTCAACATTTCAACATTGAAGCCCTAACCCCCAAAGTCACGGTGTTAGGAGCTCGGTCTTTGGGAGGTGATTAGGTTTAGATGAGAGTGTGAGGGGAAGCCCCAGGTTGGGACTAGTGCCAACTAGTGCTGTCAGAAGACGGACACACTCCAGGGTTTCATCTCTCCACTTCACGAGGACACAGTGAGAAGGCCATCCTCTACTTGCCACAGAGAGGGTCCCCACCAGAAAGAAAAGCCCATCAGGCTTTGATCCCAGACTTTCCAGTCTCTAGAACTGTGAGGAAATAAATTTCTGTTGTTCAAGCCACTCAGTCCATGGTACTGTTTTTTTTTGTCTGTTTTTAAGGATTTATTTATTTATTTATTTATTTGAGAGAGATTGCACAAGGAATCAAGGGGAGAGAGAGAATCCCAAGCAGACCCCAAGCTGTGCACAGGGCCCGACACTCGGCATGATCTCACGACCCTGAGCTCATGACCTGAGCTGAAATTAAGAGTCAGATGGTTAACTAATTGAGCCACCTGGGCTCCCCTATGGTATTTTATCTTTAGCAGCACAAACAGACTAAGACCCTGTTAAAATATAAGACAGATCATGGCACTCCTCTGCTCAAAACCTGCTACTGGCTTCTTTCTTTAAGAATCAAGGATAAATTCTTCACAGTGGCCTATAGGGGTCTATGTAAATTTTCCCCCCAACCCCATTATACCGTTCCCGCTGGCTAAGTCACCCATACAGGTGTTCCTTCTGCCCCTTGAATCTCTCAGTTGGCCTTGTGCTTTGGGACTTCATAGAGTGTTTTCCTCCATCTAGAATGGCTGGTAGGGTCACCCCTCCCACCCAAATCCTCATGACTAACTCCCCCCGAACTTCCTCCTGCAGATCTTTGCTCAAAACTGGCCTGGAAGAGCCCTATTCTGACTCCACCATCTTAGCTTCACCTTGGCTACCACTCCTGATTCCCTCATCTGCTCTATTTTTAGCAGTAGCATTGATCACTTTCTGGCATACTACTTGGTTTATTTCATTTTTCCGTTGCTTATTACCCATCTCCCCCCACCCCCACAATGTAAGGCCCTGGAATGCACAGGCTTGCTCATCTGCACTTGACACATTGTATTTGTTGAACGAGTGACTGTCCCTGAATCACAAGTTCTTGAATCCTAAATGTTCAAACTGTAGAGAATCTGTTTTAATCTTCAGGTTACAGGTGAGGAGACAGGACTCCGAGAGGGGACAGGAGTGGCTGAGGTCATACACAGACAACTGGTGACAGAGTAAATCAATAAAGAGGCAGATCTTCTCCACCTGTCAAAGGCTCCACTGGGGCATGTGAGCAGCTGTGGCTTAAAAACAGTTATCAGGGCAAACGCAAAGATCCCAGAGCGGCAGCCTGGGACCCCTCCCGGAGGAAGCAGCGGGTGAGAAGTGCGGCCACCAGAGGGCATGGATGCGCCAGGTTGAACGCCCAACCTGTCGATTTCCAAGGGAGGAAAGTGCCCACCCAGCGCCGCTAGAGGGAGCAGCGGTGCCACCAGCCCCGAAAGGAAATGCCGCTTAGGGAGAAAAAGCAGGATTTCTGACTGTCCTACTTACCAGGGATCTCCAGCCTTGTAACCAAACTACTTGTTAAAATGCCGTTGAAGAATGTTGCTGGTAAGCTGGTAAAACTTACAGTCCGCTTTAAAAAAACACTGTGGAGCTCTTGGCTTCCGCCTTTTACTCCTTTCATTGCTGGAGCCAGATGACCTGCCTCCCTTTGCTGCATCTGGTGGGGCTGAAGGTCTGCGCGTGCACAGGGTCCTTCCCGCCTGCCGTAGGAGGGGTTAGGTGACCCTAAAACAAAGTCCTAAACTTTAGATGTCAAACAATGGGTTAGGAGACCAGACTGGTTTTTGTTTGAATGGCGTTTCATAACCGTGAATGAATAGCTCAGAATAGCTCCACATTGTAAGAAGAGAAGCAGCTCCCCTTCCCTTCTCCCGGATGCTCACTGATCTTTTCTGCACAGGAGAGCGTCTGACCTTCAGACTTTTAGGCTATGTGGATGTAGCAGACACCATGATCCCTGTTTTGCAGCTAAGGGACCTGCCCTCACACAGATGTCAGGGGAAGAGAGGAGCTTTGACCTTGACTTATTTTATTCTGATGCCCCTTGGCTTAACCACCCCTGAATAATTCCCTGGTCTCAGCCTGAGAAGCAAACTGAAATCACCTGGTGTATCTGTCTGTGTTCAACCAGAAAAGCAGAACCAGTAGGAGCTACCTATTAAGAGATCTGCTGCACACATGAGCTTTTGCGATGGTGGAGGCTGGCTCGGCAAGTCTGAAATCCATAGCCAACGAGGGTAGGAAGGGCAGGCCGAAGGTGCTGTCCTCAGGCTTCCCCAGGGAATCCTCCGCTCTGTTCTTGAGGCCTTTGAACAGACTGAATCAGGCCCACCCGGTCTCCATTACTTAAAGCCCAGGGGATGACAGACTATAATCACAGCCACAGATAGCTTCACAGCAACACGTGAGTTAGGGTTTAATTGAGTCACGGGGACCAGAGCTGTGTTAATGACTGCTAGGACAGAATACCACAGACTTAGTGGTTCATCAACAACAGAAATCTACTTCTCCCAGTACTGGAGGCTAGAAGTCTGAAATCAGAGGGCCGGCATGGTCAGGTTCTGCCAAGAGCCCTCTCCCAGATCGCAGTCTACTGCCTTCTCATTGTATTCTTATGGAGAGAGAGAGAAGCAGCAAGATCTCTCATGTCATCTAATGGCACTAACCCCATTCTTTTTTTTTTTTTTTTATAAACATATATTTTTATCCCCAGGGGTACAGGTCTGTGAATCACCAGGTTTACACACTTCACAGCACTCACCAAAGTACATACCCTCCCCAATGTCCATAACCCCACCCCCTTTTCCCAACTCCCCTCCCCCCAGCAACCCTCAGTTTGTTTTGTGAGATTAAGAGTCACTTATGGTTTGTCTCCCTCCCAATCCCATCTTATTTCATTTATTCTTCTCCTACCCACTTAAGCCCCCATGTTGCATCACCACTTCCTCATATCAGGGAGATCATATGATAGTTGTCTTTCTCTGCTTGACTTATTTCGCTAAGCAAAATACGCTCTAGTTCCATCCATGTTGTCGTAAATGGCAAGATTTCATTTCTTTTGATGGCTGCATAGTATTCCATTGTGTATATATACCACATCTTCTTGATCCATTCATCTGTTGATGGACATTTAGGTTCTTTCCATAGTTTGGTTATTGTGGACATTGCTGCTATAAACATTCGGGTGCACGTGCCCCTTCGGATCACTACATTTGTATCTTTAGGGTAAATACCCAATAGTGCAACTGCTGGGTCATAGGGCAGTTCTATTTTCAACATTTTGAGGAACCTCCATGCTGTTTTCCAGAGTGGTTGCACCAGCTTGCATTCCCACCAACAGTGTAGGAGGGTTCCCCTTTCTCCACATCCTCGCCAGCATCTGTCATTTCCTGACTTGTTGATTTTAGCCATTCTGACTGGTGTGAGGTGATATCTCATTGTGGTTTTGATTTGTATTTCCCTGATGCCGAGTGATATGGAGCACTTTTTCATGTGTCTAACTAACCCCATTCTTGAGGGCTCCACCCTCAGGACCGCATCTAAACCTAATTACCCCCAAAAGCCCCACCTCCAAATACCATCACACTGAGGGGGGTAGGGTTTTGACATATGAATTTGAGGGGAACACAAACACAGTCTGTAACAGGAACCAAGTTGGCCAAGTTGACACATTAAAAACACCATTATACCTCAAAAGCTTTTGAAATATACAGCCTCACCCCAAACCACTTGAATCTGAATCTCATGGGTTGGAACTTGGACATTCATTTTCTTTCCTTGATTTAAAGTTCCCCATGACACTCTGATGCGCAGGGAGAATTAAGAACTGCGAGTACGATCAGTGAGATGAGGGCCTTCGGAATTTGGACTGAACCACAGTACTTGGTTTTCTGTGTTGGAATCACTGCGGAGAAGCCAGGGACCATCCTGGAGGGAGCACACTCTTGTTCTGTGTTTGCTCGGTGGTCCTGCGTGGGGACCTCCACCACTCAGCCTCAATGCAATCATCTGGGAAAAGAGGAGAATGGGAGTTAAGGCCCAAATTGCCCCACTAACCTTTACCCAACTGCCATCCCCCCTACTTTATTTCAGAATCTCAGATTTGTTTGGCTTCACTATTCCCAGTCCCAGGAGATGAGTCCTGATTGGCCTAGACCAGGTTTTGGCAGTGGCAGCCCCCTTCCTTGGACACTCCTTCCAACAGCTTCCCTTGCAGCCACCGTGGGCATTGGACCCACTTCAGAACAATGAGATACAAGTGAAGTTGACCTTGGTCTTTGGGGTAATATTTCCTTCACCCATAGAGAGTAAGATCCTCCTTGTGTTCCAGGGGCAGTCACGAGGGAGGTGAGAGCCTGACAGGTTAGCACCCCATGTGACGGCAGCCAAGGGACAAAAGCCCACCTGCAGAGGGGGGAACTCAGAAAGACAGACAAAGATTGGGTCCTCGATGCCAGGGTACCATGACCTACTTGTGACTGCAAATCTTTGCTGAGAACACCTTCCCCAGTTAGCAGTCGTCCAAGGCCAGCAGTCACCCATCTCATTCCAGGGTCCTGGTATTTGTGGAGCAGATGGTGAGATGTTGGAGATGGAAGAGTCTCAATTCAGTAACCCAGCTGAGTCTGTACCACACCTCGTTCGAAGTGTCTCCACTTGTAGAATGCTTCTTATTTACCACAGACTCTTTCAGGAGCAGCAATCAGTCTTGAAAGTAGCATTCCAGACCTTCCACAAATATAGCTCTCGAGTCAGACATGCCATGCCTCTTCAATGACTCTGGAATATTTCATAGTGATTCCCATGTTCATCTTGGCTTGAATGTCTTCATCCTTCTTTCTCTGTCTGAATCCCACCATCTTAGGTCTAACCTTCCCCGGCAAGATGTCAATGACTCATCTACACCCCTGCTTTCCTGACAACACAGAGCCCTGTGATAGTGACCTTAGCTAGAGCATGTGACCTCACAAACAAGAGCCCTGAGGGAGGCTTCTGGATGCCCACCACATCTGCAAAGCATCCTGTTTCCTTTATTTTTTTTTTTCCAGTTTTGTGGAGATATCATTGACCTACAACATTGTATGAGTTTAAGGTGTACAACCTGATTGGATTTGGGTATATACCGCGAAACGATCACCTGAATAACTCTAATTAGCTTCTATCACTTCACACAGTTAAGAATGTTTGCCCCTTGTGATGAGACTTTAAACATCTACTCTCTTAACAACTTCTTGAGACACAAAATACTATCATCTGCTATAATACTGTTCCTGTTGTAACTCACTTCCCCACAACTTTATCTGATGACTGGATGTTTGTACTTTTTGATCCCCATTACCTAATCCACCCCACCTTCTGCCTCTGGCCACCATCAACCTGATTTCTATTTTTGAGAGTTTGGTTTTTTTTTAGATTCCACATATCAGTGGGATCATACAGTATTTGTCTTACTCTTGTCTGGCTTATTTCACTTAGTGTAATGCTTTCAAGTTTCATCCACATTGTCACAAATAGCAGGATTTCCTACTTTTTTATGGCTCAGTAGATTTCCATAATATATCTTCTTTATCCTTGCATCTGTCTAGGGATGCTTAAGGTGCTTCCATGTCTATTATAAATGCAAAAGCCTGTAATGCAATGAACATGGGAGTAGATCTTTCTAGGACAGTGATTTCCTTTCCTTCAGGCGTATACCCAGAAAAAGAACTGCTAGACCCTATCATAGTCACTAATTCCCTTATTTCTTCCTAATAAATCAATTCCTCATAAATCAATTCAAAACCATGTTTGAAAGGGCCTCAGAGTGGCTAAAGTTCTGTTCAATGACACTGTGCTCTCTTGTATGTGCTGTTCAGTTTCCTTATTAAACATGTCACTCATCTGAAGGACCAATACTAGAAGGAAGAGAATACTGCTAACAGTTTCAAGGTTGTTCTGTCTCTGAAAATAACTACCCAGTTTGATCTCCTTTACCAATGTGAGATAGTCTTTTTCTATTAAATTTTTAAAAAAGATTTTATTTCCTTATTTGAGAGAGAGAGAGAGAGAGCACGCATGAGCAGGGAGCCTGATATGGGGCTCGATCCCAGGACCCAAGATTCATAACATGAGCTGAAGGCAGATGCGTTAACTGACTGAGCCACCCAGGGACCCCCTCCCCTTTTTTAAATTAAATTTAATTTCTTTAGTCCACATTTGCCCAAATTATAGGGCATCCTGTATCTTTTCGTTAAGACATGCCTGAAAAAATTCCCGAGTATCCCAGGATGTATTCAACTGCTAGAGGCGTGTCTTGCTTCCAAACAGTAGGCTGGGCTCAGAGCCAGAGAAGCCAGTCAAAGATGAATGGGCTCCAGCTTTCTGCGATAATTTCTTTTTGCTCTGGGGTAACTGTTGAAAATCGTGTCTTTATGGTTCAGTGTGTCCTTGCTTTAACCACTCCAAAAGAACTCAAAAGCCAAAATGATATTTTATTTTGAGGGAGGACAAAGGACAATCCCAATCTGTCCAGTTATGTCTGTCTGAGGTATAAAGCCCCCGAAGAGTATTTACACTTAGCCCCACAGGATGCTCTCTGTGTCTGGTTAGTTTTACTGGGGGCACTTTGAGCCTTCAGTCACACAATCAGCCCAAACCAGGCAGCAAATGGACCTTCTGGTTGGAGGCACTGGGCCCAGGTTATTACCTGGACTCACACTTCCCCAGAACTGGGTTCCTTACTGGGGGCCCTTGGTGTCCTTCCCCGGTGGACTCCTCTCTGGGGGGTTCTATCACACTGCATTCTCAAAAGTGAAGAGGATGGGAGACTCTATCTCTTTCTTTCTGAGGTGGCAACTTGGTCCCTATTCAAATTTACCCACATTCCTCTAAGGGAGCACTCTGCATAGCAAGGGATATGTGGGGACTGAGTTGTTCAGGTCAGAAATGTCTCAGGGTAGTTAGTGACAACTTGCCTTAAAACCGAAGCACCTTGTGGTGCCACTCCAGTGACTGCACACGGGGTGACTGGTGTATCCGCCGAGGCAGAGAACTAGCTATCCTTTCCTCTTCGGCAGCAGCTTGAAGATCTGCTTAGTCAGGCTCTTAAGAGCTCAGTCTCAACTCTGAAGGGGCTCAAGTGCTCCCCGCTATCTCCACCCCCCACACGGAGTGGGAGCTCTGGTCACAACGGAATGGAATCACGTGCAGGAGTCAGCGACAATCAGGCACTGGTTCTCCCCTGGGGTTCCTCCCTTCCAGCAACGTCCAGGACAGCAGACCTGAGAAAGATCCACTTGCGAGGAGGCACGCAAGACCAGCCTCCTTCTGGAGGCCAGGAAAACAGCTGAGAGCAGGCTGTCCGTGCTCACTCCTCTGTCACATGGAGAGGTGGTGGGAGAGGGCTTGGAGGTGCCACACCTAGGCCACTGTAGCTCTTCAGAAGACAGGCCCATGCCACTCTCTGGTCCTCGTACATAGCTCTTCAATTCTTTCCCCCATCGCCCAATGTCATTCCTCACTTGGCTTCCAGAACCCGCCTCCTGGCTTCCATGGCAGGTGCGAAATTGAAAGTCTCTTTCCAAGTGGTGTTTCTGGGGCAGTGAGTAACAGGAGGGTTGGGGAAGGAGGATGAAGGGGGAGAGATTCAAAGCTGCCCTAGACCTGGGACCTAAGCCTTTGGCAAGAAGTTCCCCCTTCTCCAGGTTCAGGCTCATTGACTCAGAAGTGTTCACTATTTCCAAAACAGACTGAGTGTCAGGGGCCTTGTCAGGACATAGAAGGCCCCACTTTTGAGAGTGGCAACACCCTGTGGTGGTTTCTAGAGCAGATTCGGAGCCTTCTCCCTGGACATAGGGACAGGGTGTCAATTTCTTCCACCTTCCTAGGGGAAGTTTCCAAGAGTTTTCCAAGAGCCCTTTCAGCTGTGGTCTAAATCCCGGGCCTTGGCACCACTCCAGGGAGGAACCTCATTTACTTTGGCACCTGGGCACTTCCTATTTCTTCCCCAGCCCAGAACGTATGGAATAGGTCTTTGCTGGGAGGCACTCCGTAGTACTTCTCTGGGCTGTCAGGACACACAGAGCCTGTGGCTGCCCAAGCCCTCGGAGACCTCCCCTTCTCACTCCCCTGTTGGCTTTGAGGTTTAAGGGAGTTGCCCACAGAAGAACGTTTGGTGAGGGGTTCATGCTTGCTGGATTGTGGAGGATGTTACAAATACTCTCATTTTCCTTGCAGATATTTTTTTTCCCCTCCAAGGCTAGAGAACATGTATAGTGTTCATTTTGGAGCATCTATTCAAAAGGCTCATGAAAGAATGATTTTCACAATCAAAAAATTGATTTTTTTTTTCTTCAGGCTCATGGGGAGCACAGCCAGTTGAGGCCAAATATATGCCTGATGCGGGAATGCTGGTTTTGCTCCTAGCCCTCTCCAAATGTACAAATTGGACAATTAATTTACTCTTTTATTTTTGGCAGGGGCAGGGCAGGAGGACATGCCAGTTCCCATTACTTTACCGCAGGCTCTCCCAGAGATGTATTAATTACTTGAGTGTCATGAAGGCTACCAATTGTGCATGGACTCGGGCTCTCTGCTCCAGCTTCTTGCTCTCATTTTTCCACCCAGGAAATGAGGACGGCTGGGTCGTCATTAAGAAGAGATCTTGGTTGGGGCGCCTGGGTGGCTCAGTGGGTTAAGCCTCTGCTTTCAGCAGGGTCCTGGGTTCAAGCCCCACATCCGGCTCTTTGCTCAGTGGGGAGCCTGCTTCCCCTCTCTCTCTGCCTGCCTCTCTGCCTACTTGTGAGCTCTCTCTGTCAAAATAAATAAAATCTTTAAAAAAAGAAGAAGGAGGAGGAGGAGAAGAAGAAGAAGAGAGATCTTGGAGCCTCTCCTTCAGTCAACATGCATGGAAACACCACCACAGTTCACCAGAGGCCTCACCCCTGCCTCATCCTGCCCAACATCCCTAAGGAAGCAGGGTGCTGAAGCCCACAAGAACTGGCTCTGCTACTGGGGATTGGCCCAACCAACTGGGCTGTGGCTGGAGTGCACAGTATCTCCCGGGACTGGGTTCTGTTCCAGTTTCCCTCGTTCCTCCCCAGTCAGGAACTGGCTCATGTCTCTCAGAGGGACAGTGGCCAGAATTAAATTTTCAGACTTAGCTGCCTTACAGAATTTTATACATGGTTTTATTCTTGTTTTTGACATCATGGCCTTTTTCTTGGCTTCAGGAGGGAATGGGCCTTAGGTAGAGGTGTGTTGGGACTGGGAGGGGGTGGAGATCAAGGGGTCATGAGAAGAGATTCTGTCCCTACTCTCTCCTCTTGACTTCATATATGTTGCTTTTATTTCTGTTTAGGATAAAACTACACACACACACACACACACACACACACACAAAAGAAAAAGAAAGAAAGAAAGAAAGAAAGAAAGAAAGAAAGAAAGAAAGAAAGAAAGAAAGAAAGAAGAAAAGTAACCTGGAGTTTAGGGGGTTTTATTTTCAGAATTTAAAATAAAGCATTATATTGGGGCCCCTGACTGGCACAGATGGGGAGGTGGGGGTGTAAGCATGTGACTCAATTTTGGCATTTTGGGGGCTCCCATTGAGTGTACACATTATAAATAAACTTGAAACATTTTTTAAAGTAAAGCTTTTCACCTGTCATTTTTTCTCTTTTTCTGTGTGTATGCGAAAACATTTACTTTGAATACATCTGCCTTCTATTCATTTCCCCCAAATTTATTAAGAGATAATCGATGTATAACTTTACCTTAGTTTTAGGTATGCAACACAAGGATTTGACATTTGTATATACTGGCAAATGAACACACTAAGTTTAGTGAACACCCACCACCTCACTAGGTTACAGATATTTTAACTTGTGACTAGAACTTTTAATATCTACTCTTTAGCAACCTTTTTTTTTTTTTTTTTTAATCTCCCCCTTAAGTAGGCTCTGTGCCCAGCGTGGGCCTTGAACTCACAACTCTGAGATCAAGGCCGGAGCTGAGATCAACAGTCAGACACTTAACTAACTGAGCCATCAAGGCGCCCCATCTCTGCAACTTTCAAATCAATCATATAATTTTTTTTAAGTGGAGCTTTTAATGGGGTGGAGGGGCCCTCCCCGCTCTCTGCTCCCACAGCTCCAGAGCCACTGTCACACCACACTGTAATTACTTGCCTCCTTGGCCATTTCTCTCACTAAATGGAGCTCCCAGAGGCCTGAACTCTTCTTTCAGCACAGTGCCTGGCACATACCAGGGCTTGACAGCCATTTGTTGGAGGAAGAGAACACGCCAGTAAAGTATGCCAACACCTTTTCTTTTTCTTTTTTTTTTTTTTTTTTCCTTTCATTTGTTAGGAGGCTGCCCCACAGGCGAGTGGAATTGGGCAAAAAGTAAACAGCAGCCTCTGGACTTAAGGTCTGCATTCCAGCCCGTGCTGGCTAATCTGGGCCACCCTGCCCTATATTCTGGGCCTGCTTTTTAGGACTTAGGTTTCCAAACGGGATGACACAATCAGAGATGTCAGTTTTGTCTTCATCCTCGCCAGCCAAGTGGTCAGCAGGTCCACTGTCCTGTCCAGCACCACCCATGCAAGTAGATGAGCATTTCCTCTTGGACTGATTCACTTGGCCTGGGCTCGAATGGAACCATGTGACCCCTTCCACCCAAAATAAGGAAGTATGTCATTGTGTCGTCAAGGGAGGGAGCACTGGGAAGCTGGGGGCTTCCGTCTTCCTCACTTTTAAGATCATAGGCAGTTGTGTCTTGTTGGCCTTCTGGAGCAGGAGGCGGTAATTCCAGTGGGGGTGAGGCACAAGGAACAGCAGAGGCCCTCCGTGGGGACTCGCTCTGAGAAGTGCCTATAGCTTCCACAACAGTACTGTGTGCACATGGGATCACGGGTTGGGGGGGGGGGTTGAGGTGACTGGAGCCCCTGCTGTGAGTCTCAGAAACACCTGCCTGGTGTGTAGTGAGGTTTAGGTCAGCCTCAGTGTTAATGCTGAAATTACTACCTGACAGGGGTTCCAAAATCAGGAACTGAGGCTCCACAGACTTAAAGAGAATGACATCTTTCTTTCCCCCCAAAAAACCTCTTACAGAAATGTAGTACGTTCTTTGATTGTGTCAGCAACACCACCAGGAACAGCACCCTCAAATACAAATTATTTTCAGACCACCTCACGGCGGTGACAGAGATCCCACAATGTCATTTCCAGTCACTGCTGCTTAGAAATGACATCGCTTTCCGACCCACTGGTGGGTCTTGTTTCTTTAATGCATTAATAAAGAAGCATTTGAGGTATCTGTCAGGGTTCTCCAGAGAATCAACACCAATGACTTAATATGAGGAACTGACTGACATGATTATGGAGGCTGAGAAGCCCCATGGTCTGTCACCTGTAAGCTGGAGACCCAGGAGAGCCAGTGACATAGTCCTCAGAGATGGAGGATGGATAAGAGAAGTCCCAGGAGAGGTCAGGGTCCCTGATCTCAGGGTCCTGGGATTGAGCCCTATATTGGGCTCTCTGCTCCCTCTCCCTCTGTGCACCCTCTCTCACTCTCTTTCTCTCTCGCTCTCAAATAAAATTTTTTTTAAAAAAATCTTAAAAAATATATAAAGTATTTTCGTTACTGCATTTCAATGTAATTGGTTTCTCTGTAGTTCTATGTATTTTAGATTATGTATTTTTTATTTTTTAGATATTTATTTATTTATTTCAGAGAGAGATGGAGAGTGTGATTACATACAAGCAGGAGGAGCGGCAGGCAGTGGGACTCGATCCCAGGACCCTGAGATCATGACCCAAGCCAAAAGCAGACGCTCAACTGACTGAACCACCCAAACATCCCTCAATTATGTATTTTAAAACATTATCTTGAGAAGAGACACACAGACTTTGCCACACACCAACACCTAAAAATGTTAAGAAACTCTTAAGAATAAATTCTCTCCCATGTGGCCACTAGCCTCTGGCTACTTCCTTGGAGGAAACAAATCCTTCTAAAAATTACACATTTCATTGTATATTCTTTCAATACATTTAAGGGAAGGAGGGGTATGCCATTTATCAGTTTATTACCCCTTCTGGTTCTCCTTCCATGGCTTTGTTGGGCCACAGAAGTGGGCACTTAGGTAAGCTGTTCTTTGTCACTGATGCTAAACCTTAACAGTAGAGGGCGCCAGAGAGACCACCGCAGGAGGAAGGGGCTTATCTTCCTAGAAGCCAGCATGCTTCCCTTTTCTTCTTGCTCCTACTGCACGGCCGCCAGAGGCATGGGGGTGAGTATATAATGGTATTCACCCCCTCAATTTTCAGTGGCAGCCCACAATTTTGAGTTCCATGTGTTCTTTCCTGCCCACCAGTTATGACCCACCAGCTCCCACAAGAAGCCTCCAGCTACCAGCTGGGGAGAGTTGGTCTTACTTTGGTGAGTTTCCATGCTGAGATGCAAACTCAGTTGTGTTTTTTCTTATTGTTTTGTTTTTTGCCAAGGCTGAGTGCCCTCTACCGCACAGTGTCGCTTCCAGACTAAAGATGACTGCATGGATCTCCATCTGGAGATCCCTACCATGAAGGCCACAGTCTACATCCCATGGAAATGTTGGTTTCATTCTTTCATTTGCTCATTTATTCATTCAACAAACATTCGCTGCACATATTGACTACCCTATGCTAAGTTCTGTATGCCAGTGTTCACAGAGGTGGCCGAAGCCCTGATTTCCAAGAGTGGAAAGAATAATGGCAGAGGTTGACGAGGGAGAAACATGTCAGATGATGTCAGAAGGCATCTCTGAGAAGATGAGGCTTGAACTGAAGTTTGGGGAAACAGCCAGCCAGGATGAAATGAAGAAAGATGGAAGCGCGCACAAGCAGAGTGACCGCTGGTTAGGACTGCCCCTTGACCACTGGCAGAAGTGATACCCTATCGGTTATGAGACATGGCCTGATTTTTCAGGTTTTCGAGTGTAAAACAACTGCACATCTTCGGAATGGCAAAGCAGAGGATTGAGGGAATGAAAATGCAGTTTTAGAAAGGCCACATGTTTGGAAGGTCTGGACAGCATCATAATAATAATAAAAGGAACATAAGCTTTGGAGCCAGACTCTGGGTTCAAATACAGACTCTGCCACTTACAATCATATAACTGGTGCTGGTTACTCAGCCCAGAGAGTCATGGTGTCCTCATCTGGAAAGTGGGGATAATTATTTACCTTGTAGAATAAGATAAAATATGAAAAACTCACACTGGATCTTAAGACCACAGCTGGGAACAAGGGGGAGCATGAAGGGCCATAGTGTGGCTCTTCATTGGGCCAGCCTGGAGAGCAGTCCCCAAGCCATCCCTCCCTGAGCAGTTCTCAAAAAGGGATGCTTCATGGTATCAGCACTTCACAAACTTTTCGGACCATGCATGCTTGTCAGTTACAAAATTTTGAATGCACGCCCCAAATATGAGTGTATGTATTTACTAACAGATTACGTAAAAGTTTTATTACTCCATTAACATAGTATACCCATTACAAAACATAAACACGATGGAAAAGTACAAGATAAAGACCAAATAATTTAAATGAATTGTCTTACTTTTTGAGTATTGCCAAGAGTACTTGCCCTCTCGCCAACCAGAAACCCCATTTTCTGTCAAAGCACTCTGATTATAAATACTTCGTTTCTGAAAATCTTGATTTGCATTTTGTGATATAGTGACTTGATTTATAAGCTTGCATTTAATGCCATTAGCTGCTAAGTAGACCCAAATGAAAGAAGTGTGTCTTTGGCTTAGCTCACTAAATGATGAGAGTCACCAGTGACTTAGTGAGGCCACATGGGTGCCTGAGGGCAATGGAACGATGTGCCTTCTTGTTAGACATGCCCAGAAATGAATAAATACATATATAACTAGGGTGCATTCATGTGTTCAATGTTCAACAAATCCAAGGATATTAACTCAGTGCAAAACTGAAATGGAAAATTCTCCTACCAGTGTCTTTGTTTCTCCCTGCCCCCAGCCATCCCTGGGGACAAATGAATTTTGCACTACTTCCCCAGCACTGGCTGGCTATTCTGTGACATGGCAGCTAGTTTCTCACAGAGCAAGTGAGAGGTCTGAGAGAGCGAGACAGGAGCCGAGGTGCCCCCTTGTGACTTTGCCTTGGAAGTGACACCTCGCCCCTTCTACTGTACTCAATTCAGATGTGCCTTGATTCAGTGTGGGAGAGGGCTACAGAAGAGCAAAATCCTCAGTCAGCATGGGTCTTTAGGGACCCTAGCAGACTGGCTATGGCAGAACGTTACAGAAAAATGAGAGAGTAAGCCAGGGAAAAAAGAGAACAGAACACCCAGAAAACAGAAAATCCAATGCAGCAAAGTAACAGAGAAGTCCCAGGAGGGGACTGAGTAGCGAGCTGAAGACGGAACAAGATCACATTGTATGAAGAGAATGGAGAACGCTGGGAGGAAGGTTTCCAAGAAAAAAAGCAAAGTAATAAAAAAGACTCTCCGATATGTTATGTATCTCAAAAAGTTGGTTGATATATAAACAACTTATTAGGAGAAGATCAAGCCTTTCACATATAGAAAACTATAAAGGGAAAAATGGACAAGGCAATTGTAAGCCCAGGAAAATAAAACATTTTGCAAGTAAGAGAACATAATAATAGTACACTGCTTCAGTTTTACAGTGAATAGTATTTATATGACGATACTAATGTCAATACCTTTATTGATCTAACTACAAATGGGACGTAAGTATTAGGAAGATGGCAAGAGACATGGGGAAAGGGAATATACAAGCACTAAATCTTCATTTAGCATAACAGAAAATCAATAGGTAATATCCAACTTTTAAAAAACTCACACAAGCATACTATTTAGAAATCTAGAAGTCAATATCAAACAAACCACTTGAAGAATTTCAAGTCATCTCCTCTGGGAATCAGAATCAGTGGTGTGGGAGGTGGAGGGGCAAGGCAGGGACCACTGTTTTTTGTTATAAACCATTTACTACTATTTAATTTTCCTTGTTCCTATAAAAAAGAAGTCTAATTCAAACAATATGTATAAAGTAGGACTCCTAAGAACTAGCAACTAGCATTTCCAAGTTTTTGCATCATGTTTTAAAATTACATTTGTGGCCGCATGTATATTTGAAGAATAAACAGACATTGTGATGAATATATAAATGTTTTTACAATATCATATATAGTCAATTATGGGAAATAACATGGATTGAAAATATATAAATAAATGACTAAACTACCCATTAAAAATAAGTATATTCAACCCTTTCAGAAATCATCACTGTGGCCCTCTGGTTGTACAGTTTCTTCCCTTTCTGACCATTTCTAGATTTCTTAGTCGTGTCTCCAGGACACCTGAAACACCTCCTCCTTCAAGATTTTAATGCTGACATATTACAAGCAGTAAGCACCCTGATCAAAGTTCAAGGCTACCCATGGTTATTCTATAATGAAAAAAGAGTAGCTTTTAAAAGTTATTACCGGGAAGCTTAGGGTACTTATTAATATTGCTGGGAAGCTAGAGGCTCCTAGGGACCATGTGAATGAACACTTCGGTCAATAACCGGCTTTCCTCAGTGATAAATCCATGTCAGCATTACTCCTTTTTCCTGCTAATGAGCTTCAAAAATTCAAGATACTCGAACAACAACCTGAACACAGACCTCTGCCAGAACTACAACTTTTTGTCAGATTTACCTTATTTTTCTTTCTTTTTAAATTTAAATTCAATTAGCCAAGTTACAGTACATCATTAGTTTTCAATATAATGTTCAGTGATTCATTCATTAGTTGAGTATTATTACCTGACTTTGATACAAATGTGTTTGATTAAATCTGCAAAGGTATAATGTTCTTAAATGGAAAGCAAAATGTACATAAAACGTGAAGATGAACAAAAGAACTCAAGGGAATATCTTACCTATTTTGCAATGGCAAAGCTCCCCTTTCCCTTAGAGTGCATGATGGCACATGCTTTCTCCTTTGTGCCTCAGAGCCATTTTTGGAAAGGCTGAAAAGTGAGAACATTGAGGTGAACCCTTTAAGGACTTACCTTGGGACCCTAAGAGGAAGGGAGGACGACACACCACTCACTAGAATAAAGGGTAAGCATATTAAAACTTCTGTTTGTATTTAATTTTTATATTAAAAGTAATTAAATAACTCACATTATATATGAGTTGTCACCGACATCATCAAGTTCATGTCAGACGCGTCATGTCACTATAACCCTGAGGAAAGTTCCACTCATAGCAGTGGGGGTGTGTATGACCATGACCCCCATTCATTTCAACTACTTGAAAGTAGTTTTCAAGATACTGAACTGAACTGAGCCTCACAGAATAGACAGGTGAGCACTAATGTGAGTGCAGTGGACAACCAGGAAGTGGCAATGTGGACATGTGACCTTGGGATGCTTTCTCTGTCAGCCCTATAATGGTAAGGTAAAAAATTACAATCATCTAATTTCATCCTGTAAGAAGTTGATTAAAAAAAATTAAAAATTTTCAAGAAAAGATTCAGAAGATGGATTCCCATCTATTATCTATAATTACGAACCTTAACAAATGTGTATATTGTGCGCTGGGGATTGGCAATGAGCTATAAATGCTTCTTGGAAGAGCAAGACATACTTAACCTGAACATCTAAAACATGCAGACAGACCTCTATAATTGGTATACTGAAGGGAATTATATTTATTGGTAGAGTTCTAAGTAGGATGTTTATAGAACTATTAAAAAAAAAACAACTTGGACATTATATATTGATTTTCTGCTGGGCTAGATGAAGATTTCATGCTCCTATATTCCCTATCCCCATGGCCCTTCTTACCATCCTCCCAATAGTTGTATCCCATTGTTAGCTAAAATCAGTAAAGGTACTGACATTAGTATGTTCTTGTAAATAATACTCATTGTAAAACCCAAGCAATCTACTATTGTTTTCATTCTTGCAAAATGTTTTGTTTTCCAGTAGTTTTCATTGGTTTGCTTTCTTTATACTGAGACTTCATTTTCCCCCATCAGATTATTTGTCAACCAACTTTTTTATGCGTAAGCATATCAGATGATATATAATTTGATTATTGTTGTTTTTTCCTGGAGACCGCTCCCCACCAGCACCCTCCACCCTCTGCATACAATCTGGACTGTTTGCTCTTTAAGCCTGCTACACTGCGTTGTCCTGTATCATCCTAGGCTTATTAGGGGAATACGTGGAAAAGGGATTACAGCAAGATTGTCAAGGGGCTGGTTTTCAATAAAAAAGGAATTCGGATTTCATTAAGTTATTGGAGAACCATAAGAAGTGACAAAAGGAAATCTGTTTGAGAGAGTCACTACACAAGAGCAACCCATGGTCAAGGAACTCTTATCAGAGCCTGCTCAGCAGGGAGCCTGCTTTCCCCTCTCTCTCTCTGCCTGCCTCTTTGCCTACTTGCGATTTCTCTCCCCGTCAAATAAATAAAGTCTTTAAAAAAAAAAAGAAAAGAAAAGAAAAGAAAGCTCAAGGACAAGGAATTTTCAGGGTCCAGGAATTTGTGGTCAGGCCAATGTAAATCTCAAAATTTCTTTACATATTGCACTTCACAAAATCCATGTCAGAGCAAGTGTTTATTTAAAATGTAAACCCTGATGTTGGAAATAAGGCCAATTCAAGAGATTACAAAGACCTGATTTGAATTTCAAAGGGGAGAGAGAGCAGGAGAATATTTGTTCTGCTGGCCACACCCATGCAAGTAGAAACAACAACCACTCCTCCAACTCCTCCATTCTTTGGACACTCTCCACCTACTTTCGTCTGGTCTATGCTTTTGTCATTTACATATATTATCATAACTATTTTATTGTTTTATAGCACTTTATAATTTTCTAATGATTTCACAAAAATCTCCTGAGGCCTTTAACAGTATATGGGGTAGATGTAAGGTAGATGGATAGGATTGGCTGTCTAATTCACATTTTTATAGGTAAAGAAGCTGGGCCGAAAGAGATTTAATGGCTTCCTAGAGTTCAATAGCTGGTCTGTGGTCTCAACAGCTTGGAAAAGTAGTTTTCCAATTGTCAATAGTTATTTTAGTCCTTTCTTCCAGAACGGCTTGTCTTTCATTCTTATTTCGCTTCCAATTCTGTTTCCTTCTTCTCAACATGGTATATATTTATTATTACAAGCGAAATTTATTGTTTATCATATTTATAGTTTGTTTTCTGTTAAAAACTTAAAAATAATTTTAATGACCATAAAATTGATACGTTAATGAATTCATTATGTTATTATAAATATACATTAAAACATAATTGTGATTTAATGTTTTAATAATTCCATAAATTTGATCATTTTAAATAATTAAGTCATGCTTTTAAATAATGAGTAGTTTTACATATACAATATTTTTTTCTCAAAATCTTGTCTCTAATTGTATATGGTTCCTGACCTTCTCACCTTGCCCCTCCCTGCTGATCCCAGAGTTATGGGTGAGGGGCATTCCCACCCCTGAAGTAGCATCCAAACGCCCCCACTCTCCTGTTTTGAGGTTCACGTGAGCCTCAATTCCAGAAAGCCAGTTTCTTACATTCTGAATGAGTATAAGAAATCAGGAGGGCTTAAGGGAGGGAAGGCATGGTTCATCCACTTCACCAGAAGATTCTTTGGCTTTCAAAGGTCTCACCATGGGATCTGTAAAAACATCAAGCTTTGTATGTGTTTTCAGTTCAATCCAATGATCATAAATTTAACACCCCTGGAGTCTCCAAGGCAGGTGCACCTCCACTGACCACTCTGGGGCTGAGCCAGCCCAACCACAGCCTGGGAGCCGTGGCACCAGGGTGGGAGTCTTGAAACTGAGGCCTACACAGGGGCATGTCATTCTGTGCAGCTGAGGTTGCCACTTGGAGCTCCGTGGTCATCAGGAAGAATGAGAAGTACTTTCTCCTTCTGGAAAGTGCTCCTGCCGGTTAACCCGCACCATTCAGTCTTCCATCTTTATTGCTTCGTGTTCTCTGAGTCCAGGTCCTTGCTCCGAAAATCACCAGGACAGGGTCCCCAGCATCTCCCTGTTGGACAAAGACAGATCTCGTGGACCTATCCCCAGCCACACAGTATGCCTGGGGTCAGTCTGTGCACATGTTTTGTTTAACTTGTAGTGATTTTTAAATGGTTTACAACAGATACCAACAATTTAGAATGAAGAGTCACAGAAAGTCCTGATTTCCCATACCTTTTGAAAAATGGGTATTCTGCAAAAAGAATGAAATCTTGCCATTTGCAATGACACGGATGCAACTAGAGGGTATTACGCTAAGCGAAATAAGTCAAAGAAAAATATCCTGTGATTTCACTCATATGTGAAATTTCAGAAACGAAACAGATGAACATAGGGGATGGGAAGGAAAAATAAGATGATAACACAAGGAGACAAACCCTGAGACCTTTTTTTTTTAAAGATTTTTTAAAAATTTATTCATTGGAGAGACAGAGATCACAAGTAGGCAGAGAAGCAGGCAGAGAGGAAGGGAAGCAGGCTCCCTGCTGAGCAGAAAGTCCCATGCAGGGCTTGATCCCAGAACCCTGAGATCATGACCTGAGCTGAAGGCAGAGGCTTTAACCCACTGAGCCACCCAGGCGCCCCCCCTTAAGAGACTCTTAATTACGGAAAACAAACTGAGGGTTGCTGGAGGGGAGGTGGGTGGGGGATGGGGGGTAACTGGATGATGAGCATTTTGGAGGGCATGGGATGGTAATGAGCACTGGGTGTTATACCTCTGAAATCTATAATACCCTATATGTTCATTAAATTTAAACAAAGAAAAAAAAAAGAAAAGAAAAATTGGTATTTCAGCAGCCATGGCCTCAAATTCCTATGAGGCAGCTGTTGGGGATGGACTGGGCCAGGGTTCCCTGGTTCACCCCTGTGGACCCCGGGCAGAGGGGATCTCCTGGTGCTTCCCTGGTCTTCAAAGGGTGGGAGTGCATGATGCTTGCCCCACTGTGTTCTCCTAAGACCCTCACTCCCTGCTCAGCCCTGCTGCCGGCATGCTTTAGTGGCTTTGGGGCTTTTGTGTGCGCTGGGGAAGGGTCAATGCTTGTTCTCTGTGGCCTGCTTATCCTCGAGTCACCACCTTGTTCTGCCACCTTCTGAAGCAGAGCCACCCCTTACCCCAAGTAGCCCTGATTTCATCCCCCCAGGCCCCGGAAATAGCTCCTATCGCTCTACATGCGCTAGGATTTCCTCAGGGATGTTCTCAAGGAGAACATCGGGTGGAAACCAGAAGTACCCAGCGGGGAAACTGAGGTTCAGAGCAGCCAGGCTGTCCTGGGTTAACTGGAGCTGGCAGGTGTGGGGCCGAGGGAAGCGGGTCACGGTTATGTCCTCAGCTTTCTCTGCCCCGGCGAACAGCTTCCTTCTCTTGCGCTCCAGAGCCACCTGAGTGAGGGGGCCCTGCCCGGCTTCACGCCTAGATCGGGTCGGAGGCGAATGTATAGATGTATAATTAAAAACAAGCGAGTGAAGGAAAAGGGGGCCTGAGAGGTAAGGAATACAGGCACACACAGCACATGGCGAGGGAAAGGCAGGCGAAGCTCACGGCTTTCCCACACTGCCAAACCATGGCGCAGGCACGAAGCAGGCGATTCTGTGAATTGTCCGGGGGCACGAAGTCACTCAAAAAATGCCATCTGCAGGACACCTGGGTGGCTCAGTCGGTTAAGCCACTGCCTTTGGCTCAAGTCATGATCCCAGAATCCTGGGATCGAGCCCCACATAGGGATCCTTGCTCAGCGGAGAGCCTGCTTCCCTCCCTCTCTCCGCCTGCCATTCTGCTTGCTTGTGCTCTCTCTCTCTCTCGCTCTCTCTCTCTGACAAATAAATAAATAAATAAAATCTTTTTTTAAAAAATGCCATTTGCCAAAGGAACTCACCACCTACATTGATTTAGCCCTCCTAGATGTATAATTTAAAAAGCAAAACAAAACAAAACAGTAAATATAGAAACTGGTTCCCCCCTCCCCAAGTGAGTATCTTTATATCACTTACTGTGTCTCTCCCCATAGCAGAAGGGATTGCTAGACGAAAACAGGCTTTCTCCTCTTCCTCCTCCCCGCGCCTGTTGCATTTCCGGTTTCGGGTGTAGTTAATGGAGGTCATGTGACTGGGTCCCAGCCAATGGGGTGTAAGACGAAGCAAAGCCGGCACGTCTGGCTCTGGCGCATAAAGCCTATTGCTTTTTTCTCTTCCATGGTGACCTAGAAGTATGGACTGCCGAGTGCACAGGTTGGAAAGGAGACTGTCTCCTGAATTATTTTGTTTTGTGTGTAGCATTTGATAGGTTCGTATCCCTCCTCTACCAGTAAGGGACAAATTACTTCATTTTTCTGTGCCTTGGTTTTCTCATCTGCAAGTTAGGGCTATTGATAGAAACATCTTCTTAGATCTATTAGAAATATTAAGTGAGTTAATATTTGTAAATCTATTAGAAATATTAAGTGAGTTAATATTTGTAAATCCACTCTGCCTATAGTGGACACTACATAAAGAATATTCAATAAGATAATAAAAGCTCTCTAAATGTTATATTAGCCTCTGTGGCTCTTCTAAACATTTTAACAAATTTCTTTGGATGCTCATGAGAATCACCACGGCTGGTAGTTTGGTTTGGTTTGGTTTGGTTTGGTTTAAGGATAGTGTAATATTTATGAGTTTCAGCTTGGGTGTCAGATTGGTTGGCCCTGGGTTCATCTCTTGTCTTTGCCACTCTTTAGCTGTGGAACATTAAAACACTACTTAACTTCACTAAATCTCAATTTTCTCATTAATAGGATCATTAATACCTACTTCATAGGATTTTTTTGGAGGGTTAATGAGATAAAGATTGAAAAAATTCAGTCAGGTGCCTGGCACATAGTAAGTGCTCATTAAATAACATTGCTGCTAGGCAATAAGAGATTACGAGGCCAGGTTTGAGAAGGGCTGTCCAGAACAACTGTAATTAATCTCTGAACCTTTTTTTTTTCATATCTACGATGAGATAATTTTACTGGATTTGATTGTGATTTTCATAACTTTTATTTTTTTAGCTGCAAACTCTTCCTTCAAGAATAATCTTAGATAAACATTTATTTTAACCTAGAAGGGAACAGTGGGATAGAGGTCAGGCTGGAGGAGACCCACTGGCTTTCCCTCACATCCCCTCTCCAAACTGTCCCTGAGTTACCTCTGTGGAATCCTAGGGCTCCTCAGCACAGTTTGATCGTTTATAGGACTTGAAGTTCTCTAAACTGTTTGGTTCTGGCTCTAATATTTTATTACCATGAGGACTGGCGTTCGGCCATTGCATAGAAGTGAAGTTGAAATTACACTCACACAACCTGTTCCCTATGCTAAGTCCTCTTCTGACTTAGCACATTTCTTCCATCATTGCCTTTCTTAGTCGCCAGTTAGACCCCCTGTCACAGGGAACAAACCCTCCCTTCACCTGCTTTTATCACGGGGAGAGACTGGGGCAGGAAGCTGACATGATGCCACGGCCCAGGCATCTCAGGCCCTGTCTTAGGGCCTGGCCTTTAGACGAGGAGTTGGACCCACACTAAAGCCAGAGGCCAAGTTGCTGACAGCTAAGACCCTTTGCTAATGACGGGGCATAGTTTAAAATAAAATTATCTATCATGAGAAAAATGATCCGTTTCAATGCTTCAGTGCTTTCCTTCAGTTGATAGTTCAATTACCACTCATATTTTCTTCTCTAGCTCTCCTTATTTATTCAGGTATAAGCCGTCCACAAAACTCCAGTCAGTTCTGACTGGGGAAGAGCTGCTCCATTTCCCTCATATTCAGAGCAGGTTACTTGGCTGCTCCAGCCCTCAGGGCACTTCTGCTTCGAATAATGCTTCGAATGAGATAAAATTCAAAGACTTCCTTGGCCTCAGATCTCATCTTCTACCACTCTCCTCCTGGCCTTTCCTGCCGCCTTGACTCTGTGCTTCCTCTGACATCAGAAGCATCTCCTCTCACGTGCTGTTTCTGTGTCTGGAAGACTTCCCTTTGGAGAGTGCAGGACTCCATCCTTCATCAACATCCTCCCCAGGGAGGCTGCCCTGGCCACCTGATCTAAAAAGAGCATCCCCAGCCTCTAGATCTGTACCCTGCTCTTACTTCAGAGCTCTCATCTCCATCCTACATAGAATGGATACATATATTAGCCAATTCCTGTCCTCTGCAGTTTCTCAGCAGAACAGAGATTTGATCTACTGAGTCCACTACTCTATCGTCTGCTTCTGAAACAGTGTTTGGCATGTAAGTGCTCAATGAAAACCTGTTAGATGAGTGGCCAGATGACCTAAGCTGTTCCTTGTGCATGTGCATCGAGGTTACAAACTCACAGCCCCGCATGGGCATGTTTGAACATAAATGCATACAGAGGAGGAGTGGGACCAGTTGGCTTCAGCTGCTTGTGTTGTGTTCAGGTCTAACAACATCTGGATGTCTGTCCTTTTTAAGCTCAGGCTAGCCCAAAGAATGAACCAAACATCCCTTTAGCAGGTAGCTCACTATGACCCCAGATTTATGTTCATTGTCTTAAGCACAACGTTAGGATGACACCTCTGGTCCCCACTCTTGCCTTGACTCTGAACTTCCAGTCTCCTGTTCCTTAGCCTTACATGTTCTTCTCATGGTATGTTGGCTGTATGACGTGACTATGTCAGTGTGTCTTATTTGGAACTCTGTTTCCCAGAATCCCCTTCCTTGTGTGGTTCTGAGTTTGAGTTGGTCAAAAAAAGAAACTTGAACAAAGCATGTTCTTGGAGAAACAGATGCTGAGACACCAGTTACCACCAGTAACTTTATATTTGCTTTATATTTCCCTGCTCTGAGTTCAGCTCCTTCACCCCTACCTACCCCGGCCTTGCTAATCAAGGGCAACCCTGGCCCCCACACTGGATATAGAGACAGCAGACCTCACCACCAGCTCTCCGCTGTCATTCCTTTCCATTAGCTGGGCATGCCTGGCTTCCTGGGTCCTGGTAAGCTCCAATTGTCCATCCACACTGATGCTTTGGGAGGGCTGGTTAGGGGATTCTCCCTGAACCTCCAACTCTCCTCACCAGCCCTTTACCTCTCAGCTCCTCCTACAGTTTTATCAGATCTAATTCCTGTAATAAAGACCTATTCCAAGTACTCTCCTTCCTCTTCCCTAATGGGACTTTCACTAATACACATGAAGACTATGGTGTACTCAGTCTGCGGATTAATGATTATTTTTCCAGTTCTCAACATTATTTTAAATACAGATACTTTCTGTTTGAATACCTGATATCCCTGCCTTCCTCCTCCTCCTTCTTTTTAGAGAGAGACTGAAATCGAAAGAGAATATGCACAAGCTGGGTTCAGGAGGGTCAGAGGGAGAGGGAGAGAGAGAATCTTAAGCAGGTTTCACCCTCATCACAGAGCCCAACACAGGGCTTTATCTCACAAACCCGAGATCATGACCTGAGGTCAGATCAAGAGTTGGAGGCTCAACCGACTGAGCCACCCAGGTCCCCTCCTCCTGCCGCCTTCCTCTTCTAAGTAGCATGACTTCAATGATAATAACATAATATAACATATCTAATATGTATCATAATTTGCTATTTCCCAAAATATGTTCCAACAATTTTAGATGGCATATAGATAAATGCATTAAAATTATTTTAATAAGTGGTGTGAAGTAGGAAATAGAACTAACATAGAAACTCACTTCATGGGTGTCGTTGCTCAAAATGGAGCCACATTTATTTAGATTTTAGAAAGAAATGCTTGGAGAGCTACTGTGAAGGTATGCTAGCCATCATGAAGAAGCTACGAGAACGACTGATATTTGGGATGCTCTGATCCAGTTACTGATGTGAGGGCCCTCGTGACCTCGATCCTACCTCCTCTTCCAGGGCATGAAGTTACGGAGGCAGATGGCTGCTCCCTGTGTGCAGTAAGAGGCAATCTTTCAGATCTTTCAAGTCCTCCTCCCAGATGACCCATCCAGCTCCAGCCTGTCTCTGGACCACTGCCAGCCCCTCACAGTTCAGCCTGCATGTTTTCTGATTACTCAGCACTTCTCCAAACGCCTGTAATCACTCATCCGCTTATTTCCACCACTTTGTTCTCTCACTACTGTATGCCTGGTAAGTTTTTATATCTTAGTGTTTTTAGTCACATATCAACTGGGAATTCGAGTAAAAGAGTAAAAAATGTTCTCCATTGCAAAAGAAGTAAATGCTCATTGAAGACATTTGAGGAGTAAAAATAAAATGTAAAAATTTGTCCTTGCTCACCTGTTGCTTTCAGCCAAACCTCATTGTCCAAGGGTGGTCTCTTCCCCAATTTTATGTAGATTCTTCCAGGATTTGTTTTCCTTTTGAGTATTTGTACATAGGATTTTTAAAAATAAAATAGGAATGTTCTATGCTAACTATTTAAGACATTACCTTTCATATTCCCCAGTAAATCATGGATATGCTTCCATGTTATATACAAGCCCACTTCATCTTTTTTAATAGTTGCATTGGAAGTTTGCAGTATAGTTTTTTTTTTGTTTTTTTTGGAAAATGATTCTCAGAGGCAATTGAACCACTTTCTATCTATAACAACACTCTTGGAAGAGTTGAGTAAATAGTCACTCAGATCATTTTCTGTGTTATATGGTTCAGGTGAGAAACCCCACTTGAGAGAGACTGGCTCTCAGATACAACTTTGGATGTTCATCCCACTCTCGCCTGAGGATTCCCTCAGATTTCTCATTTCCTCCTTTTCTGATAAGCCACCTGTTCTGTGACTGGTGGCCTCCTCCATAAAGTCTTCCTGAGTCAATAGATGAGATCAATGTCCCTCCGGATGTACACAGTTATCATGTATGTACATCCATAGGAGAAGAGGAAAATAGTCTTTTCTGCTTCCCTCTTAAGTTCTATGACTGGGGCTCTTGAAATTAAACCGACCAAAGTCAGATTAATGAGAAAAACAGAGTTTATTAACTCGTGTAGTGCACGTACATATGGGAGAGACTCGTGATGAGTAACTGAAACTTGGGACTTATATAACATCTTAACAAAAAATGATAAATATGTAAAAGTGACAAGACCAAGGCATCTAGGAATGGCAAACTGTGGGAAGATATATCTCTATAAGGAAACTAATGGAAGAAAAGGGCCTTGTGTAGTAAGGTTTGCTATGTAGATTCTGTGTCTGGGCTGGTCAGAGTCATTCTGCCCTTCCTCGTATAGGGAAGGCACTTTTCTCATGGGAGATTTTGGTCCTACTTTTAGGCAGAAAGGGGAACGTCAGAGAATTCTTCCTGCATCTGCTGTTTTTTATGTGTCTTCAGCTCAGAAATAATTCTTAAGCTACAGTGGCCTGTTTTGGGGGAGCATACTTTGATCCCCTACAGTGCATATAAGGTAAACTAAACAACCATTGCTTCCTCTAATGTTAGCTTTTACTATTAAAAATTTCAGCTAATAGGGGCGCCTGGGTGGCTCAGTCGTTAAGCGTCTGCCTTCAGCTCAGGTTGTGATCCTGGGGTCCTGGGATCAAGCCCTGCATCAGGCTCCCTGCTCTCCCACTCCTCAGCTGTGTTCCCTCTCTTGTGTCTCTCTCTGTCAAAGAAATAAATAAAAAAATAAAAATAAATTAAAAAAATTTTTCAGCTAATATTCACTAAGTGCATATTACATGCCCGGTGCTGTGCTAAGCGCATCACATATTTGGGTACCTATCGGAGACCCAAAGTGCTTAAGGAAACCTGCCCCCAGTCCTCCAGATCGTACATGGGAAGCAATCAGGAATCTAACTCAATTCTTTCTGACTGTGGATTCCCTCTGCTTCTCCCCCACCTCAGCACCACTTTTGAGCTAAACTCAGCCAGGAGTTGGAGTGAAGTGATCACTGTGTTTGCATTTTGTTGTGCCAAGGCACCGCCCTGTGCCCCTAAACCCCGTAAGGCTCAGAGTGTCGGGGTGTTATCCATCTTCACTTGTTAACAGTGTGAAGTGAGGAAGGTCATTACACACACTGGGCCCTGAGGTCCATCTGAATGATGACTCAGCTGTGTTTATGGCCCTGATAGCCGTTAGGCCCTGAGTCCAGCACTCTGGGCTGCTTGATAAATCCCTGTCACAGGGATTGCTGATGGCTTGTTTTCTTTCCTTTGCTGGAGTATTTATAGAGGAACTTCTGGCAAGCTCCAAAATGTAATACTCTCTGGAGATACTTTTTGGACCTTGAAACGATATCCTGCAAATAGGGGGAAAAATCGCTAGGATTTCGGATAGGGCTGAAGTACTGATTTGTAAGTACATCTCTGAGAACTCAGCTGTGCTTAGTTGAATCCCATAGGATCCCTATCCAATTCTACCACTATTTAAAATAAGCTAGTAATGTATTTAAATAAACTGTGGCTAAAGGAACAATTTTAAAACCATTTGACTAATTTTATTGCCCAAAACAAGTTGTTGAATTACTTCAAACTCTCCTCAGAATCCAAGAGTCAAACAGGAAATTTAGAAACTGTGTAGGCCAATACCGCAATTTTTCAAAATAAGACAGAGGGACAGAGAAGAGAGTGAATTTGTCTGAGATCACAAAGCCAGTCTTTGTCTCAGTTATAAGTAAACAAATCAAACTCAATGACTGTAATGGATGCTTTTGGATATGGTTGCCCTTTTCCTCCATTTATTGCTTTCCTTTCTGGTATCTTCAGTGCCTGGCATAATACAAGCACGATGTACAAGTGCTCAAGAAGCCTTGAGTTGGACAGTGTGTCAGAAGCACATTTCCAGATACAGTATTTGCTTTTATCAGTGACTGATCCAGATAATTTTTGAAAATAAAAAAGGCATGTTTACTGTAAAAGAAAAATTGTACCAAAGTGCATTAAGCAGTCTAGAAAGACTTTAATACTACTAGGGGAGTGAGATGGAATTTAACTCTATTGAAACAAAAGGCAGGGAGAATTTTTAAACACTGGGGTGCGCTAGTGAACAAGTCCTAGAGGATGTTAGTGGGGTGGTTGGTCATGCGATTAGGTCTGCTATTAGGCTTCTCTCACAAAAACTGGAATATAGGGGCCAATATTTCTTAGTGATTACATTTCAAAGGAATGGTTTCCAGGTCCTTGAGAAAGACATTCCTGGGTGTGGCCAAATGCTAGGAGAAGATTTACATCTCAAATGGAAACGGAAAGAATTTATGATGGCAAAGTTTCTAAAGTAAATGCTCTAAGCAGGTCAGAGGGCCAGAGCCAGGAAGAAGTCTGTATACAGTTCAGTCAAGCTGAGGGGAATGGTAACGGCGTCTTGTTCAGTACCTCTTGGTAAAGAAGTAAGCTTAAACACATGTATTTACTTCCGCTCTCTCCTAAAACCCCCATCAAATGCTAGCAAAAATATTTCTGTTAAGGCATAAAACCACAAGGACAAATAGAACAGGAACAGAGACAATATTAACAAACTTTTGGAAATTGCAAGGCAGATAAAAGAGCAGAAACTGATTGTTGGTAGGCCAGGAGGTTAATTCTTTAACTGGCTGTGAGGGAAAACCAGGAAGCAACTTAATTTACATCACAAAACTTCTCTAAATGTTTCTGATTTGTCTATAATCGCGGACATCTGGATGCAAAGACAGAATTAAAAAACAGAGGGATTGTTTGAGTAGCAGAAATGGAAAAAAAAGCCTCAGTCAAATGGGTGGAAAACAAATTTGAGGAAATCTAATGCAAAGAAGAACAAAACAACCAAGAGATTTTAAAAAAGGGGGATAGAGCCTCCAACTCTTGATCTTGGGGTCATGAGTTTGAGCCCCATATTGGGGCTCAAGATCACTTAAATAGATTTTTTTAAAAACTTCAAAAAATTATTTTTTTAAAAGGAGTAAATATAACAAAATTGAAGAAATAATCCCTGAAATAAATATCCTGAAGAAGGAATTCTAGAAATAGAACAAGGAATATAGAGGTGAGGGATTAAACAAGCAGATAAATCAAGATAACTTCCAACAGCTTCCAGACTAAAAGGGCCCACCAAATGCCTACCACCATTGATCAAAAAGCCTCAATGCCATGATGCATCATTGTGAACATCTAGAATGTTAGAGGCAAAAAAAGATCCCCTAAGTTTCCAGAGAAGAACAAAACTGGTTGCATATTGTTAGGTCCCCCAATAATGGGTTCGTGATCAAAGGAGCTGAGACTGATACAAAACAAAGGTCGAGCAAAGCTTTATTTTGCGCCAAGCATCGAGAATCAAACCGACCAGCTGGGACCGTCTCTTACAAAGAGGCAACACCTCTCTGCCTTACAGACTAGCTTTTTTTTTTTTTTTTTAATTTTTTATTTTTTATAAACATATATTTTTATCCCCTGGGGTACAGGTCTGTGAATCGCCAGGTTTACACACTTCACAGCACTCACCAAATCACATACCCTCCCCAGTGTCCATAACCCCACCCCACCCCCCAGCAACCCTCAGTTTGTTTTGTGAGGTTAAGAGTCACTTATGGTTTGTCTCCCTCCCAATCCCATCTTGTTTCATTGATTCTTCTCCTACCCACTTAAGCCCCCATGTTGCATCACCACTTCCTCATATCAGGGAGATCATATGATAGTTGTCTTTCTCCGCTTGACTTATTTCGCTAAGCATAATACGCTCTAGTTCCATCCATGTTGTCGCAAATGGCAAGATTTCATTTCTTTTGATGGCTGCATAGTATTCCATTGTGTATATATACCACATCTTCTTGATCCATTCATCTGTTGATGGACATTTAGGTTCTTTCCCTAGTTTGGCTATTGTGGACATTGCTGCTATAAACATTCGGGTGCACATGCCCCTTTGGATCACTACGTTTGTATCTTTAGGGTAAATACCCAGTAGTGCAATTGCTGGGTCATAGGGCAGTTCTATTTTCAACATTTTGAGGAACCTCCATGCTGTTTTCCAGAGTGGTTGCACCAGCTTGCATTCCCACCAACAGTGTAGGAGGGTTCCCCTTTCTCCGCATCCTCACCAGCATCTGTCATTTCCTGACTTGTTGATTTTTAGCCATTCTTACTGGTGTGAGGTGATATCTCATTGTGGTTTTGATTTGTATTTCCCTGATGCCGAGTGATATGGAACACTTTTTCATGTGTCTGTTGGCCATCTGGATGTCTTCTTTGCAGAAATGTCTGTTCATGTCCTCTGCCCATTTCTTGATTGGATTATTTGTTCTTTGGGTGTTGAGTTTGCTAAGTTCTTTATAGATTTTGGACACTAGTCCTTTATCTGATATGTCGTTTGCAAATATCTTCTCCCATTCTGTCAGTTGTCTTTTGATTTTGTTAACTGTTTCCTTGGCTGTGCAAAAGCTTTTGATCTTGATGAAATCCCAATAGTTCATTTTTGCCCTTGCTTCCCTTGCCTTTGGTGATGTTCCTAGGAAGATGTTGCTGTGCCTGAGGTCGAAGAGGTTGCTGCCTGTGTTCTCAAGGATTTTGATGGATTCCTTTCTCACATTGAGGTCCTTCATCCATTTTGAGTCTATTTTTGTGTGTGGTGTAAGGAAATGGTCCAATTTCATTTTTCTGCATGGGGCTGTCCAATTTTCCCAACACCATTTATTAAAGAGGCTGTCTTTTTTCCATTGGACATTCTTTCCTGCTTTGTTGAAGATTAGTTGACCATAGAGTTGAGGGTCTATTTCTGGGCTCTCTATTCTGTTCCATTGATCTATGTGTCTGTTTTTGAGCCAGTACCATGCTGTCTTGATGATGACAGTTTTGTAATAGAGCTTGAAGTCCGGAATTGTGATGCCACCAACTTTGGCTTTCTTATTCAATATCCCTTTGGCTATTCGAGGTCTTTTCTGGTTCCATATAAATTTTAGAATTATTTGTTTCATTTCTTTGAAAAAGATGGATGGTACTTTGATAGGAATTGTATTAAATGTGTAGATTGCTTTAGGTAGCATAGACATTTTCACAATATTTATTCTTCCAATCCAGGAGCATGGAACATTTTTCCATTTCTTTGTGTCTTCCTCAATTTCTTTCATGAGTACTTTATAGTTTTCTGAGTATAGATTCTGTGCCTCTTTGGTTAGGTTTATTCCTAGGTATCTTATGGTTTGGGGTGCAATTGTAAATAGGATTGACTCCTTAATTTCTCTTTCTTCTGTCTTGTTGTTGGTGTAGAGAAATGCAACTGATTTCTGTGCATTGATATTATATCCTGACACTTTACTGAATTCCTGTACAAGTTCTAGCAGTTTTGGAGTGGAGTCTTTTGGGTTTTCCACATATAGTCAGACTAGCTTTTATAGAGCAAAGGACATGTGGTTGAGCCTGGCCACACATAGGTGGCCAATGAAATTGTAACACACAGAGAAAGCTGCACAGTCATGCTAGGTCACACGCGGGTGGCCAATTGAATTACAATTTACCCTATAGTAGACATTTGAACTAGCCTATCACCTTGGTCAGAATTGGTGCCCAAAAGGCGCCCAAAAGGGGGGCCCATACTCCTTGGTAGCTAACTAAGGTAGCTATGCGCCCCCACTGATTGGATACCTCCACCTGACCTGACCCACCCTTGTATTTGGGCTTTGTTACCTGGGACTGGTTTCCAGGACTTGCTTTTAAGTAAGTCCTGTTGGGGGGGGGGGTGGATAGGGACAGTTTAAGTTTTACTGCATAAACAATAAAGTGACTGTTTAATTCAAGATAGAATCACTCTGGCTAAATAAGTCCTAACACATATAAAGAATGAGCATGAGGGCACCTGGGTGACTCATTAAATATCTGACTCTTGTTTCAGGTTTTTCAGCAGGGGTTGTGATCCTAGGGTTGTAGAACTGAGCACCTCCCCCACCCCTTGGAGCTCTACATCACACTCTGCATTCAAAAGGGAGTCCTCTGGGATTCCTTCTCTCCCTCTTCCTAAGCACCTCCCCCGATCACATGTGCGCACTCTCTCTCTCTCTCTCTCTAATAAATAAATCTTAAAAAGAATGAGGAACCATAATGATGGCAGCATCGAAAGTGAAAAGACAGTGGATTAACTTCCTGCAGGAACATTTTTTTGAAGAAAATTTTTTTCTTTCTTTTTAAAATTTTAAACATTTTATTATTTGAGAGAGAATGAAAGCAAGAGGGATCACAGAGGGCAAGGGAAAAGCAGACTCTCTACTGAGCAGGGAGCCTGATGCAGGGCTCTATCCCAGGATCCTGGGATCATGACCTGAGCAGCAGTCAGACACTTAACCGACTGAGCACCCAGGCGCCCCAGAAAAATTTTTTCTAATAGCGAATTTTTACCTTTCCAAGTTATCATTTATATATGAGGTTAGGCTTAAGAGAGTTTTGGATGTTCTAAGTCCCCCTAGATTTTACCCCTCACATGATTTTTCCCAAGAAATTAACATGTACCACCAAAATAAGGGAATGAACTGAGAGAGAGGAGGGCCTGGAATACAAGAATGAGGAAATCCAATACAGGAAAGAAGAAAAAGGAGTCTCTGGAAGGACAAAGAATGTTAATTCCAACAGCCCAGGTGTAGCCAGCTCAGATGTCAAGTTTAGATGACAAATACTGTATGATCTCACCTGTTTGTGGAATATAAAAAAAAACACGCTCACAAAACAGAGTAGAATGGTGGTTACCTACAGTTTGGGGGAACAAGGGACATATTGTGGTACAGTCGTGCAACTAGCAGTTAAATAAATCCTGGAGGTCTCACACACAGCATATGACTATAGTTGACAATATTGTATTATAAACTTCGAAGTTGTGGAGACTAGATCTTAATCGTTCTCACCACAAAGAAAGAAATAATAATGATGTGATGGAGATTATCACATTAAGATGTGATTACTAAAAGAAATAATAACAATGTGGCCGAGGGGCCAGCGAATGCTAAGGGGTTAATCATACTGCAGCATGTAAATATGTCAAGTCAACGTGTATACACCTTAAACTTCCACAGTGTTACATGACAGTATCACAGTTTAAAAAAAATGAATTTTAAAAAGGCAGACGCAAAGATTCCAAGTAGTGTTCATTATGGAAATTAAAATGGTAGGATACCTGAAAAGAGATTTAACTGTTTGATGATGATTTGGGGCTTCAGTTAAGGATAAGGTCATAGAAACTTGAGAAATTGAATACACAAAGAGACAACAGCCAGACCGGATATAAAAATAGAACTCTGACCCACAGTCTGCAGAAGTCAACCCAGGAAACTAACCCATGAACTATAGTTAACCAGCTCAGGAAGCTGGTTTGCTCCCTATAAGTCAGTCTTATAGAAAGTCAGACCACTACCTCCTACAGCTGGTTCAGGAAGGCAGCTCAGAAGCCCTGGTCCAATCAGACCCAAACAGGCAGGACTTGATCCGTAACTGACAGCTTCTCTAGTTTTTGTTCCTGCTTCTGGTTTGGGCTAGCCAGAGAGTGCCAGATATGTGCCCCGTGACATCACAGGTGTCCCCCACTTCTGGTTAGCCCACCTGCAGTTTCCCACACTAGCAGCCTCTGGTCAGGGCCCATCTGAAAGTGTCGCTTTTTCCACCATGAAGCTTTCTCATTTCACTGCCTGCCTTCCAGTTTCTGCCCAGACGCAAGTCACCGTGAACAGACTCCTTTGCATAGCGACCTCTAATTAATAGCCTTTGCTTGTTCTCATTTGGCTGGTCTTTGTTTATTTCCACAAACCCCAAGCCAAAAAAAACCGAAATAAACAATTTTTAAATGCATGGGTAAGAAAGAGCAATGATAATCTATAAGACTTGGCTATGAGTAACACTTCCGTAATCAAAACAATGTAAGCATTATATTTAATGCTTGCATTAGGTTCATATTTGAACCTATGTTTTTATTTCCTTTCATCAGTAGAGTGTATCTGTTCCATTTTACTGCAGGAGACAGAAGCCACTAAAAATTTTTCTCAGAAAACACAATTGTAATGTATTGTAATGTAATTTGTATGTAATAAAATACATCCATTTAGGTGTAGAGTTCAATGAGTTTTGACAATCGTATTCACCCATGTGACCACCGCTACAATCAATGACATTTCAGCACCCCAGAAAGTTCCCTGTGGCCCTTTCAGTCCAACCACGCCTGTATATACCCAACCCTAGGAAACCACTGATCCACCTTTGGTCACTATAGATTAAGATCCCCTATGAAGGAATTTCATTTAAAGGGAACCACCAGGGGCACCTGGGTGGCTCAGTCAGTTAAGCGTCTGCCTTCGGCTCAGGTCATGGTCTTGCTGTCCTGGGGTTGAGCCCCGCATTAGGCTCCCTGCTCCTTGGGGAGCCTGCTGCCCCTGCTTGAGCTTACTCTCTCTCTCTCAAATAATTTTTTTAAAAAAATCTTTAAAAAAAATAAATGGAATCACACAAACTATTGTTTTGCCATTTTCCATCCTCACCCACGAGGGCTGCGAGCCAGTACCAGTGGGGTCGCTAGAGCTGGAGGGGACTCTAGTGAGTGCCTGGAGGTATCTCTTTGTGGTGTGGCTTTGTTTTGTTTTAGGTAAAAAGAACCAGTGTTTTCCCTGTCACTTAAGACTTGCAGCTGTTTCATTTCCTGGAATGGGTGAGAAAGACCAGGTATCAGCAGACAATACATTTCAGGATATCACTCCCAAGTGAGGGATTTAAATTAGCCAGTTTAAGTTTAAACAGGGACCTTGCTTAGTAGGAGTGTCTGGACTTGTTCAAGTACAAGGTGAGAGATCCAAGCACAGATGCCATGGTAAAGATCTGGTGACTTTGTGAGCCTGATCAGCTCCTGTCCTGCATGGATTACGCCATGTACTAACCACTTTCTTTCCATAAGTCTTCTTCTTTTTTTTTTTAAAGCCACGATATTTTGATGTAATTTACAAATAGTAACATTCACCCTTTTCCAGTGTGCTACAGTTCAATACATTTTGTCAAATGACTGTGTAGTCCTATAACCATCGTGGCAACTAAAATATAGACTTTTCCTGTCATTTGCTAACATTCCCTGGGCCTCTAGAGTCAGTCCCCTTCCTCACTGGAATGGTTGACCTTATCTGATTTGCCTTTCCCAGACTATCACATAATTAGAAGCATCCAGTATGAAGCATTTCCAGATTGGTTTCTTTCACTTAGCAACATACATTTGAGTTTCATTCCTGTCACATGTATCAGTAGTTCCTTTCTTTTTATTGCTGAGCAGTCTTCCATTGTATAAATGTACCACGATTTGTTTATCCACTCACCCCTGATGTACCTCTGAATAACCTCTCTTTTAAGCAGCTATAAATAGTTGCATATATCTTTCTGGAACATATATTTTTATTTCTCTTAGATAAATGCCTTGGTGAATGGGATTCCTCGATCAGGTGGTATGTCTAACTTTCTAAAGACCTGCCAAACTGGGGTTGCTCGGCTGGCTCAGACTGGTGGAGTGGGGGCCCCTTGCTTTTCAGATCATGAGCTAAGCCCCATGTTGGGTTATTTATTTAAAAATAAATAATTAGAAAGGAAGAAGAAGAACTGCTAAACTGTTTTCTAAGTTGACTATACAATTTTGTGTTCTTACCAGAAATTTGTGAAAATTTCATTTGTTCTAAAACCTCATCACCCCGGGAATTTTACATTCCAGTAAATATGTAATGGTGTCTCCTTGTGGTCTTAGTTTTCAGTGCCCCTGTGACTGATGATGTTGAGTATCTTTTTGGGGGGCATGGGAGGTGGATACAGAGGGAGATTCAGAATGAGATAGAGAATCCTAAGCAGGCTCCACACCTAGCATGGAGCCCGAAGCAAGGCTCAGTCTCACAACCTGGGCATCATTACCTGACCTGAAATCAAGAATCAGATGCTTAACCAACTGAGCCACCCACCCAGACACTGCAAGGAGAAATATCTTTTTAAGTGCTTATTTATTAACATCTCCTCAGTGAAGTACCTGTTTAAAATTTTTCCTGTTTGGGGGAGTATTTGGGTGGCTCAGTCAGTTAGGTGGCTAACTCTTGATTTCAGTTCAGGTGTTGATCTCAGGGTTGTGAAATCAAGCCCCAAGTAGGATTCTGCACTCAATAGGGAGTCTGCTTGAGATTCTCTGTTTGTTTCTCCCTCTGCTCTCTCTCTCTTTCTGTCTAAAAATAAATAAATCAATCTTAAAAAAATAACATTTCTTGGTTTTTTTTAAGAGGTTAATTCTTTTTATTATTTAGTTGTAAGGGTTCTTTATATATTCTGGATCCAAGTCATTTTTTAGAGATGTGTTTTGCAAATATTTCTCCTACTTTGTTGCTTGTCTTTTTATTTTCTTTAAGGTATTTTTCAAAGAAATTTTTAACTTTGACAGAGTACGATTTATCATTTTGTCCATCCCAATGTCACAAGAATTTTCTCCAATGTTTTTCTCTAGAAGTTATATGCTTTTATATTTAGGACTATGATCCAATTTGAGTCCTGTTCATATTTCTGTATATGGTGTTGAAAAAAGAGTTGAATCTGTTTTTTCACTTGGTGTCCAGATTTTCTAGCACATTTGTTTAAAATGTCTTTCTCCACTGAAGTACTTTGGCACGCTGTCAAAAGTGAATTGGTCATATATGTATGGGTCTTTTCTTCTCCTTGAAGTCTCTGTCATAGTAATTCAAGCCTCAGAGAATGAATTGAGAAGTAGTTGCTCATCTTCAGTTTCTTGGAAGAGTTTGGGTAGAATTGGTATTCTTTCTTTCTTAATGTTTTCTGGGATTCCTCAGTGAGGACTCTGGCCTTGGAGTTTTCTTCATGGGAAAGTTTTAAAATACAATTTTAATTTCTTTAGAGATTTAGAGCTATTTGCGTTATCATGTGTGTGTGTGTGTGTGTTTATGTATTTTGGTACATTTTCTATTTCAATGAATTTGTTCAATTAATCTCCATTATCAATTTTTTTGGCATGGTATTTATTACTATAAGGTAGTTCACAAGAACCCCCTATCCTTCTAATGCTTTCTAGTACTGCTTTAGTTGCAATCCCACAAGTATGGGATGGCATGATTTTACTTTCACTAATTCTAAAATACTTTATAATTTACTTGTACTTACTTTATAATATATATATTATATATATATAATATAACTTATTTTTACTTACTTTATAATTTACTTGTTTACTTTGTTTCTTCTATGAGTTTCCAAATATTTGAAGATTTTTCTAGATAACTTTCTGTTATGAATTTTTAATTTAATTTTGGTCAGAGAACTTTGTATGACTTGCACACTATTACATTTTTTGAGACTTCTGTTATGTAACTGGAATATAGTCTGTCTTTGTCAATATTCTGTGTGCACTTGAGAAGAATGAGTATCTATTCTGCTGTTGTTCAGGAGACTGTCCTGTAAATGTCGATTAGGTCAATTTGGTTAATGGAACTGTTCAACTTTTCTGTATCTTTACTGATTTTATGTCAACTTCTTTGATCAGTTAGAGAAGGGACTGTTGAACTCTCAATTTTAATTGCAGATTATCTTTTTTTCTCCTTTTCGGTTCTATCAGTTTTGGCCCATGTATTTGGAAGATCTATTATTAGTTGCACAAACATTTAGGATTGTTATGGTCTCTTGATTAATTAACCTTTATCATTGTGAACTAACCTTTTTATCTCTGATGATATTTGCTGTGAAATCTATTGTGCCTGACATTAATCTAGAAACTCCAGCTTATATTTTTTTTCTTATTTATTTGTAGTATTAGCATGATACATGTTGTTTTCATCTTTTTATTTCCAACCTATTTGTGTTTTTATACATAAAGCACATTTCTTGCACGCAGCATAGAGTTGGGTCCTTCATTTTTATCCAGTTGGACAATCTCTACCTTTTAACTGGAGTGTGTAGACTGTTTTCTTTTAGCATGATCATCAATCCTTATAGAGGTTTCTGGCACTCTTTCTCCATGTCCTGTCCCCCACCCTCTACAGTACTCTCACGAGTTCCAGCCAATTTAGTCTTCTCCAACTTCAAGCTCTGTATCCTCAAATAAAGTAAGATTGCCACACAACTGGGGATCTCACTTCCCATGATTCATCCAAAAAAGCCTTGAAACAGATAGCTGGGATGACCCGTGGGTTCACCTCCTGAATTTCCTTTCCATGAGAAGTCACAGTCCTCTGTCTAATATCACATATTTGCCTGGTGTCTAACATCACATATTTGGTTTAGTTTCCTTGTTGTTTATGGTGAGAGGGTAAGTCTAATCCGTTATTCACCATGGCTAGAGTGGAGGTCTCCCATAAAGTCTCTCTAAGTAAGCAAATTGGCTAAGAAGATCTAGACATTTATGGCATCAAATGCTTGTTATAAATTGATATGAGTATCAATTTAAATAAAATGATGGAGGTGTGGCACCACCTGTCTACTTCTCTATTATTCCTTCACTTACTACCCATATCCTAGCATGGGACTGTCTCTGAAGGTAATGGGAGTTGGCCTCCACTTATCTCTTGCATCTTTCTGCTTGCAAGTCTGACACATGTGTGTACCCATAACCCAGGATTCATAGTGTCCCAGCCTTGAGGATAGCTTTGCTTCAAGTGCCTTGGTGGGATGCAGCTATCTCCCTTCCATAATTTTGGAATTAGAGTCCCTTTCAACAAGTCTCCAGAGAAGTCTGTATTCTCTTGCAATCTTAAAAGTGCCAGGGGAGAGAGTACAAATGATTGCTGCTTTGTGCACTCTGTCTGGTATGTTTACTCTTTCCTCTCCACATCCTCCTTGTCTCCTTCATTATCATTTTAATGGTGACATTTAAAAATTTATTTCAGCTTTGCAATTTGTAAGCTCCACTACATTATTATAATGACTACAACAGTGTTGTGATGAAAGTAATCATTAACTCCTACTCTATAGAAAATGAAATTGAACTATATAAATGTTACCAAACTTGCCCAAGGTCAGGCATGTGTTAATAACAGAGCTAAGATTAAAGTCTTCTGACTCCAGAGCCCACGTGGCATTTTCACCACACCACAATATCTTTCCTGCAGCTCCTTTTGCCTTCAAAACTCCTGTTTGATTTTTTTTTCTTCTTTAACTCCCAGAGACTTTCAATCTCCCTGGATCGCAGAGCCATGTTACTTTTATAAAAATGTTTGGAGAATAGCAATAGAAATGTTTGTTGCTGCTGCTTCTGTCCTGATGAACACATAAGGTTCTTAAAAGCTGTGCATAAACCCATTTGTTCATGAGTCCAAAGCATTACTTTTTAATCAGTTTATGCATCCATATCTATGTAAAGTTGATTTTCTCTAAGGAATGGTGTGTGTTGGTGGTGTTAGTTCAGACTTTGGGATTTTTTTTGGCACTCTTCTTATCATTTCATTCCTCTCCAAAAGCTTTGCGCTTTTGGAACATGACAGAGTTAATAATGTTAATAAACTAACTCGGAAAACAGCAATACAATCTGGCCCACAGATGTGGGGTGTGTTTAGCCTACACACTGATTTTATAAAATGTGAATTAGCTGCAAAATTGAAAGCCAGGGCTTTTCACATAAAAATCAGAATTTTCACACTGTCTTGAAAAAGCAGAGAATCTTGTAACCGTGGGCCTCCCAACCCCTCATGATATCACTTGGCCACAGCTGAAATTTGGCTGCCCTCTTTTGACTGAGCACCTGTTACTTGGCTGGTCACAAGTTTTGTTCCCCTGTTGTCTTATACTGGTCTCACTTCATGCATTTACTTTACCTGCCTTGAGTTTATGATTTTGGCTGCACACTAACAAACTTTAGTTGAGGCTAAAATGTCTGTGCACAATCATGGTGCCACCTGTTGGTGAAAAGTAGGGATGGTGGGCTTTTGCTCCGAAAGGGAGTTTCTTTCATCTGTACGGATGGTTTGGAGTCAAGAGTTTATAAACGGAGAAGCACTTCTGTTTATGAAGTATGACTATGTAGCAGCATAAATACTCCCCATGTACCCCATACCTGTGCACCTGCAACGGACTATAATTCAACTCCAGACCTTGCCAGGTCTTTCAAGGAAGCTTGGGTATGTGGGTACGGAGAAGCAGGTGCGTGTGCACTGTGGGACATAGGAAGTACAGAGGAGTTAGCAGCCTGCTTCCCTTGAAGATTCCTCCTGGAGATCTAGTCTGCAGGAATTTGTTCATTTGGCTTTTTTGGAAGAGGTCCCATCTTTTCTGCATTGCTGTTGAACATGACTCCTCATCACATAGCACAAAGAGCACAACATCTGGAATCAGAAAACCTTCATAACAGTCATGTTTCTGCTATTTACCATTTGATCTGTATCAAGCTACAAAGTTTCTGTGGTCTTTGGTTTTCTCATCCAAGAATCGTTATAATAACGACCGTGCAATTTAGCAAGGTAGTTGTGTGACAGTCTATGTCAGATGAGAAACAGCATTGGTGAAAGACACGAATTATGCCCCACATCATGTTTACAGTTGGTTTACATAGTGCTTCAGGCTGAGTGGTTGAAACACAGCCCATTAATTTCGAAAACTTATTTTTTTAATTTAGCAGAAGTCAATGCATTTAAAAAAACAGCTCTCTCCCAGGGTTTCAATAATGGAATGCCATTTGATCGAGTATGGTGGCCTGTACACAGCTCTGTTATTCTAACATCTTGGACCTGGGCAGACCTCAGTCCTATGGGCAGAACGTAACGACTCATCAAATTGAAGGGATAACAGCACTAAAGCTTTACTCTGGGCCTCTCTGCTTCTCTTGCTACAGCCTCTCCCCCCACGAGTGGTCAGTCATTAACATAGCTTCAGTATAACATTCTTGCAGGTGACTCTTTAGGACCTCACCTGAGATCAGTGCATCTCTGATTATCTGAAAGATATTTTCATTTGGATTTCCCTTTATCATTTCATAGTCCATGAATTCGAAACCCAGTTTATCTCCTTTCCACAAAAGAAGCCCTTCTGAAATCTCCTGTCAGTGACATCAGTGTTCTCTCAATTAGGTGTAATTGGATTTATTCAGTGATCACCATAGGCTGGGTTTAGAAACTGTGACCATCTACCTTCCCCTTTATTCCTATATCTAGACCTGATAGATTTTTTTTTCAGTATCATTCACATCTCTCCTTTCCTTTCTATTTCATGAACACCAAGTCTAAGGCCTCCTTACTACCTCTTAAATCATAATGGAAATCCAGCCTAAGGGTCTTGAGATTAAGCTTTTCCTGAAAGGGAAAAAAAGCCTTTCTTTGGCTTTCTGGGGATGACACCATTAAATCTGAATACTTCTGCCTGTGTTAACGCTTTCTGTATTCTAAATGAGAAACAGGTCTCATATCTCATCAGTCACACCCTCCATCTACTCCCTCAGCCTAGTCCTGCTGTGCAGGCCTAGTGCAGTTGGCTTTGCTTACGTGTTTTCCATGGATGGTCTTCTGTGTCTGTCCAAATCAGACAAGACCTTAGAGGTTTAGTCAGATGCCACCCCCTAAGACTTCTCTTTCTTGGCCTTTCTGTACTTGTTTCCTACTTCCTGAACTTCTAGAACAGTAACAATCTGTGCCATGCATTTCTCACACTTATTTCTCCATACTTCTTGTTCAACATCATTCATGAGGGCAAGTTTTGCTTCTTCTGCTTAACTATGAAATCCCTAAGGAGAGAGAGCACATCAGGCTAAATCTCTCTCACTTGAGTTCCTTGCATGTGGTAAGTATTGACTGAAGGAGAAATCGAATGACTGTTGATTTATTGGGGTAAATGAAATGAATAATAGATTCAGTCAGGTTTTGACAAGGCTTCATTTACTTTTCAATACATATATCCTTTTTGGGTTGGTAAGTTGAATTGTTTAATAAGGTGAATAGAGGAAGTGCTATAACCTACTTAAGTAAAAATTGAGACCTGATTTGATGAGTACAGAATGTACTTTAAAAAAGGGCAATGGGACAGGATATTTGACATCAGGCCTGTTCTAAAAAAATTTAATGTATTTGGACAGAAATCATTAGACATCCTAAATTTGTTGTGTCTTTAATATTTAAATGCCATTGGCCTATAAGAGAGGAAATCAGGACAGTATTGGCTATGGAAGCTGACAATGGGATTGATTGCCCAAAGAAGGTGACAGGAACCTTCCGCCCACACAAGTACCATGTCATTTTTCCATGAACTCGGCCTGCAGTGATTAAGTGTGTGTGCTTGAGAATGCTTCCAAAGGTTTGAGCAATCCATCTGGCAAAAGCATTTGACACTATGGGACTTGTTATTGTGGTACTGGGCCAGCACCAAGACTTACTTAATTGCATTAGTCATCAAGCAGCAGTGCCACTAATCTTGGATCATACCGAGTGCCATCTGGCTTGTGTATTTGAAAGACCAAACAAACAAAGCTGAAGAACTACAAACTTCTCGCATATTTGAGCTTGAGACCTAGAGGTTATGACCCCAACTCTCAACCAGTTCCGTGGTAAAACTTAAAGTGTCCTTCCTGTGCAACAGAGGCATACTTTAGGTCAAGATGACAAGAGTTGAAGGCTTCCAAAAGGCCTCATCCACCCAAAACACAATTGCCTGGCCACATGCTAACGTTCTCCAGATCCCTATCATTAGAGTGATTTCTGTACATTTGAGCAGCGTCTCCAAGAAGTTCCATTAAATGCAACTGCATTACCTGGAATTAGGTACCTGATAACCCCTTAGTTCTCTGCTCCCATATGTAAGAAATAGCTAGCTTCCTCAGGTTGGACACTGAGGGCACTAAAGTCAGTCAGGTTGGTTGTTTTGAAAAAACAATGCAAAAAATGCAAAGGTTATGACCAGGAGATATTGTTGGCTAGAAGTATCTCAAGGATATGTTCTGGCCATAGTAATGAAACAGAAGATGGATAATTTGGAAGAGGAGGGAACTTCTTGCTTCAAGACTTTGTTCATATCTGGCCTGACATCCATACCCTCACACACCAGATATCATAAGACTATAGCCTAGCCATTATTTTGTAAAAACTCTTAGCTTTGCTATTGACACATTAGAAACTTACTCAAAACTTCCTCCCAACTCCCTAAAATTTCAGCCAAGAAAAAAGAATTGAAAAGGCAAGGCAGAGGGGAAGATAAAAAACAGACATGCTGTTTTCAAAAAATCAACTTTCTTCTTTCTCTTAAAAATCTCTTTTCCTGCAAAAGGTTGCCCTATTATGAAATAGTTTATACTTTTACCTTAACATCCCCCTGGAGTCCTCTCTGTATTCCTTTGTGGTATATTTAGGATAAAGACAAGGGATCTCCTTATTGCCTGGGGCAGGAAAACTAAAAAGGTATTTATATGTATTTTAGGCCAAAGTTCATGATGGAGACCTATGTGAGTGGGTTGCCTCCCAATGGATGAATAATTAACTAGAAGCAGTATATGGGGCTCTGTTGAGCAAACATAAGGTACAGGAGAGGGACACACAACATGGACCACAACAAATGATTCTCTAGAAGCATCTTACTGCCCACTGTTGATTTGGGACACATAGCTCCAACACCATCTGAATATAAGATTTTGGTTTACTTTATTTTTTATTTTTATTTTTAAAGATTTTATTTCTCTATTATCTATTATTTGAGAGAGAATGAGAGGGAGAGAGCATGAGAGGTGAGAGGTCAGCAGGAGAAACAGACTCCCTGTCAAACAGGGAGCCCAGCGTGGTACTCGATCCTGCAACTCCAGGAACATGACTTGAGCTGAAGGCAGTCCCTCATCCAACTGATCAACCCAGGTGCCCCAGATTTTAGTTTACTTTAATGGGCACGTAGTTATTCATGTAAATGTCAGCTTTTATAAAATTCACCTTTATTGTATAAAATAAAGACTAGTCCTTCTCACTCCCTCTAACTCTCATTTTTCTACCTTATGATAAAATTGGCTTTTCTATTGAGTCTCTGAGAGAAAATATCACTGAATAAGATTACAAATATGATTCACATGCCTATGAATTTTTTTCAAAAGTGGAAATCAAGGCAAACTTCATTCACTGGTCAAACAAACCAAGGAGTTGTTTTTCCACAAAAATGAACTTTTAGATGCCCTGATTACATAAACTAAAAAAATGTTTCCCCAGCTAGTCTCCTCAAAGAGAATCCCCTGTTGGATGTGATGCACTCATCTGTTGCATCCAGGTTGGCCCACCTTAGCCCTCTCCTCCCGGTACAGAGGAGAGCAGACTGCTTTCAGCTGGTACAATAGAGTCACTGGCTCATCTGGTCAGACCTCATGAAACACTCAGTCAGGATAGGCAAGATTTTTTTCCTCAAAATGATCGCGTAGATCAACCACTCAGACTGCACCACAAAGGTCCTGAAAAGGACCAGGTTTAAAACACCTCAGAATCATAGAAGTGCTTCCATTGCAACTCATTCTTCACCTTGGCAGGCATACATCCTCAAGTTCAGCTCAGGACTTGAAATGACCAAGAGACGGGGACGAAGTAGATTTGGCTCCATGGGCCGGGAGTGGATTCCTGGCCGAAAACCCAGGGCACTGACTTGAGTAGTCAGATTTCCAAAATACGAAAGGAAATAGCAAGGGGAGAAGGAGAAAAAAGAAGTGAGTGTGTGTGTATGTGTGTGTGTCCCCAGGGGTGTGTGTGAGTGGGAAAGAGTGAAATGAAACAGATTGAAAACCACACCTGGCCACCCACATCAAATCTCTCTTAAGCCCTCATGCCTGAGGCTTCTGGTTTGTCTCCTCAGATTCACTTTCCAGCCTTTTTTAATGTGCTCCTATACTGGAAAGCTGATACATTGTGGATCTCATCATTGGGTTCTCGAGCCCTCTGACTTCTAGTAGGTTTGGTCAATGGAGGGCACTGGTGGGAATTCTGAAAACTTGAAGAGGGTGAAGTTGTGGTTAGCAGAGGTGGACTGTGTCTTCCTGTGAAAGCCACAGCTCCTGCCAGTGTGGCTTCTCCATGCTGCTCTATCTGGGTTCCCATTTCTCCACTACCATTTCACCCTTCAAACTTAAGGGTGGGTGGTAATGGTGACAATGGATCCTTACCATTGCCGGTTCGGGGACAGTGTAAGAACACTGCTCTCTGTTGGTTTCCTTAAGCCCCACCTACACATCTGCAAAGAATCCCTTTATTAAATTCTTTCCAAATCAGATTGTTTGAGTGTGCCATTGGTTTCCTATTAAGACTTAGAAAGATATATGTTCTAAATACATGAATTTTTACAAAGTAAATGATGGAAATTGAACTTATACAAGGCAGCTTTAAATCATAGTGATAGTATGTCCAGTTTGAGGGCTATGGATGGCAAAGGAACCAGGTCATCCTTTTGTCTCTGCACATAACACATCACAAATAGAAAAACCAGTGAAGAAGGAGTCGGAATATTCAGGATCTATCTAGAATTTACCCCACAGTGGGTGCGTAGCCTTAGTCAGTTCATTGAACTTTTGTAGTACTCTGTTTCCTCATTTATTTAAGAGAAATAATCTGCTCAATGTTCTTCTCAGCACTTTCAGGATGATCAAATAACACAGAGTTACCTGTAAAAATCCTGTAGGCTGGCAATAATAACAGCTCCTTTGAAGATTTTTTTTCACGAGTTTCCCAGGAAGAATTAATTCTCTTTCCTCCATCTTCCCATAGCAATTGATTCAAACAAACCTCCATTAAAGCATCCATTCCATAGTATTGTAGCTGAGTGTTTATAAGCTTATTACTTCTGTTAGAAGATAAGCCCTTTACAGATTATGTTCCAAGCCTTGAGTGGGTACTTGGCACATAAAGAGCTCAACACATGTTCACTGAAAGAATGTATATGCTTTCTCTTTTATTCTCATCTCTCTGGTTTTACACCGTCACAAGCTTGGGCTATGAGGACCATCCCACCGATGACTTCTGGGAGTTGCTTTAACTATTACATGACCCCACATTTCTCGAGCCAGGAATATGCTATGGAAGAAGCCCAAGCATACAGCGAGCTATGAATTGTCTGGTGTGGACCAATAAACTATCTCAATCATTTTGTTTTTCCTCAAAATTTAACTATTTGTACAGAACATTCTGTCAGTCGAGAGAGCTTTGAAGCAGGACAGTACTAGAAACCAGGGACTCAGAGTGGGCAGCGGATGAGTAAGCTGAGGAAGCATCCTGAAGAGAGGAGAGAGGGAGGCAACATGCAGGGAAGTGAGGGGAGAGGCTACGCCACCACTGACAATGGCAGTTCCACTCAGCTGGGCTTTATAGGCCCTAGAAGCCAGGGTTGTGTTTTGTTTCCTAACCTTAGATTCTGTGATGCTGTGTCCTGCTATGTCTAGCTTCAGTGGGTTTTTTATTTCTTTGTAATCCAGAGCTCTGACTGGAAGACCTCTTCTTAGTTTTCTTTCATTGTTTTGGGTTGCTGAGAAAGCGGAAGAGCGACGCCTGGCATTATACCAGCTCTGCTCCTGGGGGTCCTGGTATGGCCCCTTGGCATTTGGCACATACAGCTTGTGGGCTTGCCTTATTCCTTATCTCCACGGGCTTGCTTCTTGTTCTCAAGGTCTTTACAACTTGGATTGAAGCTTCTTTCCCTTCTACCTACTGAGCAGATGTCCTCTTTCCTTTGTCATGAAGTGTTCACAATCGTCTTATTTTTCACAATCATCTTATATTTTAACCACTGTATTCCCATAGTTCATTGGCCCTTTTCTCTGCCTCATAAGTTCTCACGTGTCACACAACTCCTCACACCCCACATATATCCAGGGAACAAAACAGGCTAAGAAGAACAAGCCAAGAATGAAGCTCTTAAGCAAACAACATAGTGAGGCACTAGGCTCAGGGAACCTCTGGTCTTCACCTTCTTTCCTGCATCTGAGTTTGGACCTGTCTTTGGGGGCTCTTGCTTGACAGTGATTCCAAAGGACAAAGACCACACTGAGTCCAAAAACTACAATTGATTTGGAACCCCATTATTGATTTGCTTGTGGGATGTGATGATGAAGGGAGCCCTTAAATCACTTTTGGGGGGCAGCTGAGAGCCCCGTGAATTCCTGCGAAAGTTAGAACCAACCAGCCCCTTCCCTGCATTGAGGATGAGAGAGTTGTGAGAGGCAATTCTCAGACCTGGAATCTAATGCTTGGAGACAGAGCCCGTCATAAGGCCCTATGTTTACTATCAATTTTTGTAGCAGTAGTTTGAGAAGTACTGAAACAGAGGGGGGAAGCAGGAATCCCAAAGAGGAAGAGGAGAAAAATGGCCCTTAAAAAAATGGCAGTTGATGGGCTGTTTTCTCAGGGTGAAAGTGTTACTTTTTAGCAGCTAGCTTGTTGTTTTTGTTGTTTTTAAAGATTTTATTTATTTGACAGAGAGACAGAGCGAGAGCGAGCGAGCGAGAGAGAGAGAGAGAGAGAGAACATGGGGGGTGGGGAGGGAGCCTGACACAGGGCTTGATCGCAAAACCCGGGGACCAAAACCCAAGCTGAAGGCAGATGCCCAATGACTGAGCCACCCAGGCGTCCCACAGCAAGCTTGTTTATGAAGTAGTTTCTGTGGAAAAATCACATCCTCTGAACTACAGTTTAAGTGCCTGCCTTCTGCTTTTAGGAAATTTTTACTAATAGTTTCATTAAATAATTATCCTTTATAATAGATTCATTTACTACTTGATTAATTATTAAAGAAATGAAGTAACATCCAGTTATTAGAGCCCACTAATTGCCCTTACAAATATTGTAAGTTGCAAACTTTCTGGAAGAAATGGGCTTTTTATTTTTATTATTACTTTTTTTTTTGATTCATAATGGCTTTCACAATAAAAATGATAGTGCAGAAGAAATATTGACAGCATGACCAATGGCTTGGCCTTACTTCCAAGGATCATAAGTGATCATCAGAGGTTATGCAATGGCACTTGAGAGAGGGAAGAATCAAAGGAGGAAATCAGAATTCTCCGGCCAGATGTTCCATTTGTTTGGACCAGACCCTTTCACCATCTCGCTCCCATGTCCCTGGCTGGGGATTCATTGCAGGCAGCTGCACCGCCTTTCAACACGTGACCAAGCCAACATCCTTCAGGCTCTACAGTGATGAATTTCACCTCCAGTTATAAAGGGTCTGCTTCTCTCTTGGAAGTGAGAATCCAAACCTTGAATTTTATTAAAAAAACTTTATTGAAAACACAGCGAGTGAGAAAATACAGTTCAATATCATGGGTTTAAAAAACACACATATTGGGGAAGATATGTGCTATGGTGAGTGCTGTGAAGTGTGTAAGCCTGAGGATTCACAAACCTATACCCTGGGGCAAATAATACATTATATGTAAATAAAAAGAATTCACACACACACACACACACACAATGGGTATCTTTAAAAATAGGTAATAATAAATGCATTTAACCTGTTGGTCCCTGGTGAGCTGTAAATCAAGGCCTGAAATCTCAGAACCCCAGGTCATCCCATGAGCCCTGGCAAGAGTGGCTTCGAATCACATTCTGGTGACATTATAGATGAGGCACTGGTCAAAGGCTGTTATTTAATATCTCCAAACTTGAGTTTATCTGCAAAAGAAAAAAGGTCAGTGATGTGATCATTTCTCAGGGTTATTTTGAATTTAAATGGATATTTTATAAAAGCTCAATAATTTCCTGGTCGAAGTATTCTCACGTATATGACTGTATATTCCAAATCACTCCAACTATGTTTAACTGGTGAGGTTATGCAAGCCAAATAGTGGTGTCTCACTCAGTTTGGGCCTCTAGGCCAGAATACCATAGGGTCACTTATAGACAACAGAAATTAAAATCTAACTTGTGACAAGTGAATGGACAAGAGGAATACCAATATGTTAATGCAGACACTGAGCTTGGCTCCTTCAAGCAGCTCATGGTCTCGTTGGAAAGGCAGACAATTGCCTTCCAGAATGCAATGTCTCTGGTAGCAGTTACCACTGGAAAGTAGTGAGGGGATGGTGGAGGCCAGGTGCAGCGGCTTATTACTTTCACTTTTAAGAAGAGTGTTTTTCACAATCTCCTTTGAGGTAGGTTATGATGAAATGTGAGTTGGATTGGAGAAATGTTAGCTTTGCAGCTGGCTGGATAGCCAGACCCAAAGGATATTAACAGGTAGGCAGGTGAACCTGTTGAGATTTCCAGTGGTAGACCATGGGCTCTGAGGCCTTGTCTTATTTAGCTTTTATATTAGTAGTTTAGTAAATCATAGAAGGCATACTCATAATAGTAAGCATAAGATACACAGCTGCCAGAAACAACTAATTCAAGTGATGATGGAATCAATATTTATAGCAATCTTAATATGTTGTACTTGAATCAAAATAAATCAGATCCAAACTTGAAAGGGAGGACAACTTCACTTATGATTGCAACATTGTATCCTTTTAATACACCTTATCTTTTGCGCTGGTTAGTCAGTTTCTCTTCCTACAACAAGGGATCCCAGAGTAAGACAGCTGATAACAACTTCTCATGGGGCCTCATTTCATAGGGGGAACTGTGCAGCTGCTAGGCGCTGGATAAAGGGAGCAGACTGGACCCATGCCTCAGTCTGCCCTCTTACCATGACAGAAGTAAGGGAGGTGTGTTAATCAGTTTTGTTTGAAGTTGAAAATGACATAAATAAAACTCCAAAACCAAAAATACATCACCTGTCACACTTACAAATTCCAGAGATAAACCTGCTTACAGCCTAGTTGGAGTCAAGTGCTTACTGTAGGGAGAAATCTGCCTCTCTCAATCTCTTGATTTTTGTTTCCTGTGTGTTTTAGTCATTCCACAACATGTTCTTACCAAATGGTGACACACAAGACCTTTAACATCCAGGACTTACATTAAACTAACTAGCACAATGAAAACCCCTTCCCCACTGGTTCCAACAGAGCCCTAAATTGGGCTCCCTTGACTTGTCTTAGATCACATTCCTAAACCAATCTCTGTGGACAGGATAGGGTGGCCATATCTAGGTCACGAGCCCATTCTTGATTTGAAGAGGTTAATAGCAGTAAGTTAGAACTATTTATATCCCAAATACATGAAATAGTTCCCATATAAAAGAGGAGCCCTGTGAATAGCAGCAAAGGGAAATGGACACTAGATGGGTAAACACAACAGATGTCCACCCTGGAGGAAATATTCCCATTGTACTATTCATGATAATACTAGATAAGACTGGATAGAATATGGCTAGAAGAACTAGAGATGAAAAAACCAAGGGGAGGCATGAGAGCTGTTTTAAAGTTTGTGGAGAGTCAATGAACAGTCTTCATGGAGAAGAGGGCTCTGGTTTGATTTCTTAGATTCAGAGGACAGAAAAAAGATTGTTGGGTAGAAGATGCTGGGAAGCTAACTTTAGTTCAATATGTGAAGAAACTTTATAATGACTTAAGTTGTCCAACAGTGGTTAGTCCCTGAGCAAGCTCTCCCTAAAGGGAGGGACTGGCAGGAATTCTTGGGGATGAAGAGCCTTCCATTGGGTGGAAAGCTGCATTAGATGACCACCAAGGTATCTATTTTATCTTTAAGATTCTATAACTCTTTGATCTTTAAATAGCATAGCAAGCATCTAATGTACTACCTTGACAGCCTTGTTAGAATCTATTTCAAACTGCCAAAGACCATGGAAATTTGAACCCTTTGACCAAGTTGATTAGGAATGCCTGTACACATGGTTACATGTCAATATTTGTATAAATGTATTTTCTGTTGGTGGAAAAGCCCAGATAGATTTTGGGGAGTCACTTTGTGCATTTCTTGGCTTAAGTTTAAGCATTAAGAAGCCTCAGAAATGCTCCCTATAGCCTGACCTGGAGATTTCTTTTTATAAACACTTTGATCACATTATGACTGAAGGAAACTGGTGAAAAGAAAGGAAGATCAATTTTATTTTCTGCAGCAGGCAGATCTTATGAGTGTGGAAAATTCCTTAATAAATGTTTCTTTATTTATAGTCTCTGAATAATGGTAATGATAATTATAATGATTATAGTTTTCATTTATTGAGTGCTCACTGCTAATATTAATATTTAACATTCATTACTATTACTAAAAATAGCTGATCTCATATACTGGGAATGATTTGAAGGACTTCACATGTATTATCTCATTTAATACTCATAAGACCTCTTTGAGGCAGGTACTATGATATTGTCATGTTATCAATGAGCGGATAGAGGTGCAAAGTTTAATAACTTGCCAAGTTCATAAAGTTAGTTGTAAGAAACAGTATTGCAGTGTGCCAAAAATGGTCTCATATGTATTATCTTCTATAAATCACACAGTACCCCTATGAAGGAGATGTGAATAGTTCTGTTTTATAAATGATGAAAATGAGTATCAAGAAGTCACTTGCTAGCTAGCAAGTAGCCAATCAGAATTAGAGTTAATCTGTCCCCAAAACTTGTGCTTTAGGGGCACCTGGGTGGCTCAGTGGGTTAAAGCCTCTGCCTTCGGCTCGGGTCGTGGTCCCAGGGTCCTGGGATCGAGCCCCGCATCGGGCTCTCTGCTCAGCAGAGAGCCTGCTTCCTCCTCTCTCTCTGCCTGCCTCTCCATGTACTTGTGATCTCTGCCTGCAAAATAAAGAGATAAAATCTTTAAAAAAAACAAAACAAAACAAAATAAAAAAAACTTGTGCTTTACTCTCTCCCATATCCCAGAATCCAGAATAGCCAAGGCACCTCTGTCTGGATTAGTCCTGGATTCTGGTATGAATGACTTTTCTTTTCTTTGGGGAAGATTCTGCCACACTGCCTTCTGCTGGTCTGGGGCACAGCTGGTGACACGCAGTGTCCACTCAGCTCCTCCTGGCTTCCAGAGAGTGGGAAGAGAATCGCAAATTCACCTGCTCTGTCTCCAAATTTTTTGTTCCTTGGGGGACACCACGGTCTATTATCTCTCAGCCAGGGACTCCCCACAAAACAGAGTTTCTTTACTTTCTGCTGTCAGGGACCCTTTGGGATTGCCAACTCTTTGCCAGGATGGCAGGTCCCATTTTCTCAGAGTATGTTTTTATGTAGCAATTGACAAGGATTAAAGAAAGAAATAACAATCAGTGGCCATGATTTATCTCATTAGTGTCTTATGCCTTGTAACTACTCTGTTGTATTTTTAGTTCTGTTCGTAAGACAATGAAGCACCTGGCCACCCAGGGGCATTCGTATCTTTATAATCTTTCCATGCTCCTGAGGTAGTGAGTGATTTTATGTAGATTAAGAATTCAAGAATAAAAGTGATCTCCCTAAATTATCATGAATTATATGTATGACATCTAGAATCTCTGTGAAAGTATGTGTTCAGAATCTCCATTTATCTGTTTGATCTCCTCTTTATATTTCTTACTCCATGTTATAATCTACTCTTCATAAATGTTATTGTGCTGAATACAATGACTTTCCTGGTGAATATGCTAGAAACAGTTCTAAAATGGTGAGAGTGACGTGGGTTCTGGGTGAGAGAGTCATTCCTGAAATGGTCTCGGGGAAAGAGTGTCCTGAGCCCAGTCGGCATAGGAAATAGCACAGCGAGTGTGGAGAACTGGACCAAGGTCATGGCTGGGAAGGCAACAAGCTAGGGGGCCAGGAACAGAACAGAAATAGAGAAGGAGCTGTAATGTCAGCTCCCAAATAGGGATAGGGTCCTAATAGATTTGTCAAAAAAGCATGACATCCCGTGCATTTTGTGTCTACCTTTGTTAATGTATTATACTTTTTATAGAGATAGAAAATAAAATATATAGTTCTTTGCAGTGATTTTTCCCTTGTGCCATCTCTACTTGGATGGTATCCTTTCTGCTCATGCTCATTTCTTCTAGTGGCAATTTTCTCAAAATGAAACTCAGTTCAGAACTTCCAAATTAAGGAGTACCCAAATGCATAAGAATTTAGAGACTCAATGCAAATGTGATCTCAGTCCTTCAGTGTTGCTGTACAAAGTTTAAAACTTCATCTGTTGTTATCAGCTTAGTCTTCGCTGTTGCTTTTATAGAAAGACCATCCAGGACTCGGCAGAGGACACCCTCCCCCCAATCTGTGGTTCTGCTTTCTGTGGTTTCAGTTACCCATGGTCAACCGCAGTCCCGAAGCAGATGATCGTCCTTCTGACGTAGCATCAGAAGGTCAGCAGATGCCTAATGCTGTGTCACCGTTCCTGGGTCGCTGACCTCACCTCACCTCATCACTCAGGCATTTTGCATTTCCCTTCATCACAAGAAGGGTGACTGCAGATCAATGAGACATTTTGAGATTCACATAGCTTTTATGACATTACATTGTCGTAATTGTTCTACTTTTTATTGGTTATTGTTAATCTCTTACTAAGCCTAATTTAGAATTTATATTTTATCACACACACACACACACACACACACAGTATATATAGGGTTTAGTACTATCCACAGTTTCAGGCATCCACTGGGGGTCTTGGAACACATCCCCCACAGATAAAGAGGACACTACTGTACATAATTTCTGAAGCCTATTCAGGGACTTCAGAAAGCAAGAATGCTCGTTATTTAGTTCATGATATCTGATCTTGAAGGAAGGAACCTCAAAGACTTAGCTGGTGGTTATTTACCTGGAATTGCTAACCAAGCTTAAAGAGCCACATAGACCCAGCAATGTTACAGAGAAATTTGCCAAATCAGCTGAGAGATCAGTGATACTTTATTAATTAATCTCATCTTAAATACCTTGGCTCTTGGATCAGTATACTCTCACACTTGGCTTTTTCAGTATTTACCTCAGAGGTCCTAAAGTATTCATTTTTGCCTACAGGACATGTGGTGATGGTATTATTGGTGAAATAACAGTGGAAATAAATGTGCTCATTCACACTACTCAAAACATGTAAGCTGTTCGAGGAACATTAACCTGAAGTTTCTCACCAAGCATCTTGTTTGTCTCTGCCCTCTTACTTAGAAATCTGGCACTACTCGTATGAGTAATTGTCATCTTTTCCCTGTTACCACCCTCCAGAATTAAGTTTCAGACGCAGAATGGGGTGAGGCTTGAGGAACAAAGAGAAGAACCAAGTAGCTCAAGACTGACTTTCCAAGCAGGACCCCAATTCCCAACCACGTGGCGCTCACAACGTGCTTTGGGCTTGGGCAAAGTGGCTCAAAGGGTAAGGGTGGGCTGGAAAGCAACAGTTGGTGTTCTGTGGATGAAGAGAAGAAATGCAAGGGAGAAGCGTCATACCGTAGTGACATATGTTGGTTCCTCAGTAAATCCAAATGCAATCAGGTACTGACTGAATGCGTATCACTGTGCTCAGAATCAAGCATTGGTTAACATTTCCATGGGAGTTTAAATGGGTCGCAGGTTACTGAGTCCTCCAGAGAAATCTGTCTGTTAGTCGCACCCTATATGGCTCTTAGATAGATGGTCAGTGAGACATCCTTCAACATGCTGTTTTAGGCATTTGGGGTTTGATAAAGAAAAAAAATAGTTCTATCATCTCTGTGTGTATGTGTGACTTGGTAATGAACTTTACTTTACCATTTAATAAGTGGTTATATTATAGTACCTTTTTTTATGATCATACTGAAAAATGTTATCAGGGGAATCAGCTATAAAAGCTTATGGAAAATAAGTACTTTTGTATAAGTGAACTAATCTGAAAATACAGGTGAGAAAAATTGTGTTTTCTTGGAGACTTGGAGAAGCTAGAATGGGCTGGGGGTGGAGGGCAGTTAGTAATGGGGGGTTCGGTGAGCATCTGGCTACACCAGCACACAGAGGGGCTCCGGGGCAGGCATGGCAGGCACTGGGGTCAGTCAGTAACTGCTTTGGAGTGAATGGGCTCTGATTTATTTTGAGGCAAAGCAGAACTCCCAACTCAAGGGCAAAAGCTGAAGAATGAGTTTCAACCTATAGTTTGCCTGTTGCTCCAGCTGAATTTTATTGGCTCAGTCACAACTGTAGATGCTCTCATCCCAGTAAAAGTAAATAATTTTTGGATGTCTATGTATGAAGAGTTTTCACCTGGTTTATGGAGTTGATGCCTCAAAGAGCTCTGTAAAATGGGAGTCCTTGCCCAGTCATGTCCAAAAATCTCAACTGTGCCTAAAAGTTTCTGTTCAAACTCAACTATCTTTACTCCCATTGTGGTATCTGGAGTTCAGCTGTGTGATCCATATCCTGGGGAAATAACTGTGTATTCATTATTTAGGTTGATTTTAAATTTCTTCAGAGCTGAACAAAATTAAGATGATCCACAATAAGAGCTATTCCTAAGAAATTGGTAGAATAGTCTTTTAGAAATGAAGGTCTGCCACAGAAATTGCTAATATTTTTGTAAATCAAGTTAACGGAGCCACTTGGATAATGTTAAAAAATATTTACTTAACTGTGTTTTAAAACTCCATTTCCTGGCATCCAAATGTTTAAATAACTGCACCATGGTAAACACGCAAGTGTCATTTTGCTAAAGAGTTTATTTTGGCCAGAAGCCGTCACATTGGTTAATTAGCAAAAGGATGATGTAGTCTTCGGGGAGAAAGTACTTAAATATGACATTCAAAAAACCTTTCTAAACATTAATGTTAAATCTTTAAAATATTTAGAGAGAAAACTTAGGGATTTGTAACACTAGGGAACTTGCATAAATTTCTTTATCTGACTTCAAAATAATTATCATGAGATTTCTATGATTCATCCAGCCTGAAATAAAATAATGAGCATGAAATAAAAGCAGGGAAATTGATAAATACATGCTCCCCTTTAGGGGCTAAAGGATTTATTTTGACAGCATTTCCATCTGCACCAATTGTTCTAATAAAGATAATTTGCATATTTTAAAAATTATGAGATTCTGCTTTTCTCCTTTATGGAACACACCCATCAAATAAGACAACAAAAAAACTTACAGAGCCCTCCTAAAGGTTTTTAATTTTTAAAAACATGCCTGCACTTTTTCTGCCGATCACTGGTAGTGCAAACAGTGCAGTGCTGTGGCAAGAGCCTGAGGTTATTGTAATAACAGAGGGAAAATAAAATAATGCTCTTGAAAGCTCCTGGCACATAGGAGACCATCAATAATCAAGTATTAAATTCTTCATGGAGCTGGAAATATATGGAAGAAGCAGAATTTATTTGGAAATTTTACTTTGAAAAATCTTAAAATTTCCCTGGTTCCAAACTTTCAACCAACATATGTTGCACCCTTAAATGCATTTGAAGAGACCTTGGAACCACGTGCTATAGCAGTGTAGTTCCCATGCCAGTGATTAAGAGCAAGTGTGGTTTATTTTGTCTTCATTAGCAAGAGCTGACAAGGAACCTAGTTTTCTTAGTCTCAACTAAGAGAGGAGGAATCAGCTTTGATTGACTTGAAATACTTACTTCAGTTTCAGTGATAAAGTCATCTGGAGGCAAAGCCACCAAATGAATCAACTGTTTCTAAATTCACATGGGAGATTTGCACAGGTACTCCATTTTCACCTGCAAAAATGTCAGATAATTCTATTGTGTATAGACCTTCTTGGCCCAGCTCCTTGGTCCCATATTTTCCTTACATGTAAAGGAATTCTATATTAAAAAGAAAAAATAACTGATGACTAGGTTACTGATTGTTTGAATATTTTTATCACAGACCTTGTTAGTTTTCTTTGAGGAGTCTGTTTAAAGGGCAAATAAGCATGCTCACCTGTGTATTGAGAAGAAGAGGAATGAGCACTTACTGTTCATTGAACAATAATGAATGATTGTGTCCAATGATTTGTGAACTTGATCAAAATCAGCTCTTAATCTTTCCAGCTGTATCAAGTTAATAATCATGATTAACACATAAATAACTTTAGGCTTTCTATAGATCTCTTAATTTAGAGAATATTAACAAGGTATTGGGGAAGCCATAATATTTATCACTGTATTTTCAATTCTGTAACACCTACAGGTTAAATTTAAATATCTCTTGTAGCAAATCCATTCCACCCATCCATCCAGCCAGCCGCCCACTCACTCACCATAATTGTACTGAACACCATGAAAAGGTTAGGGGAAATGAACTCTCAAGAAATTTGGAGATCCCAGATATGAGAAATTCCAGATGGTAACATAAGGAAAGGAAAACTTCTCCTCTGCCCTCTTAGATTATTCCCTTAGTCTGGGTACTGGGAATTAACAGGTCCTGGGAATTATCTGTTAGCAGAACAGGTTTATATCCTATGCACCTGGGGAGCCTCACAGAAAAGAAGCGAAAATCCCCCAAAGTGGTTAGGTCTGGGAGCTTATGTACCATTTCAACAAAGGATGACAAATTGCACAAAAATGTCAAGACAGAGGAAAAGGGATGTGGACTTGTAGGGCAGTAAATTGTGGGAAGGTAAATATACAGAAGAAAGCAATGGAAAATAAGGGTTATTTATAAGGTTTGTTATGCAGACTTCAGTCAGTGTGTCAGTGTGTGTGTGTGTGTGTGTGTGTGTGTGTGTGTGTGTGTGTGATGAGTCATGTTCTCTTCCTGGGATGGGAAAGGAGAGAGGGTCCACTTTCACAAAGGGAAATTTATGCTTGCTTTGAGGCAGAAAAGGGGAGGAGAGAGAAATTCTCCTATGTCTGCTGTTTTCTGAATTGCCTTCAGTTCAAAAGAATCCTTAAGTCAAAGTGGCATATTTTCAGGGTGGCATATTCTGATTCTATTCAATAGCAAAAGAAAGCTAACTCAATAGAGATCCTTTTCAGGGTCTCCCTCTTACTACTCGTGCCATTTCTTAGGATTAATTTCTCTGACACTCAGCTATTTTACCTAAGATAGAGATGGTAATTCTGATCCTGCCTATGAGGTCAGAATACGGACTGAGAACTGTGTGTGAGCCCTTTGTAAACTGTTAAGAACTTTACCCTTGTTGAGTATTACATATTAAGTGCTGAGTGTGGTGTAAACTCCATGCTAGTTTTTCTCAATTAAACAAAAAGCGCTGCACCTGGAGAATCTCTAGGTGGGCTACAAGAGAGGTTACCTTCTATTCTCTTGAAAAGATTGTTTCTTTTTCATATCCCTAAATCTATATTAATAGCCTTTTTCCCTTTATTTCAAAATATATTATGACATCCTTTTAAAATTACATTTAAGATTCTTATGTGCTTTCCTCCCCAAACCGTTACCCCCAGTTGGCAACCTTTGTTTAAAACATAATAAATAGTTCTCCAGAAAAGTATTTGTGATGGCTTAAGCCCAGGATAGGACTCCTGGAGGAAATAGCACTTGCACTGGGCACAGAGGGAGAGATGGTTTGGTCATAACAGAGACAGAATGGTCTGGAATGAAGCAAATCATAACTGTAAAACAAAGAGATAGCAAGAACAGAAGGTGCAGGGAAATAGAACTATAAAAATATCTTAAAACATTTTCAAATATAACCCCAAAGGTAATTTAATTATTTAAAAATGGTCCCTTTTGAGAAGTCAGTTCAATGAAGATCTTTGCTTTATGAATCCTGGCTCCTCTTGTTTTATTTTTTATCTTTCTGAAGAAAAGAACATGATCTAATTAAAGTTTGAAGATGAAGGTCAGTGTCAAAATGGCTACATGTAAGTCCTCTCTAAGAATTCTATTCTTTCATAACAGAAAGCAGCCTTAATTTGGCTGAATGCCATGGTGATTTTTCTTTTCAGTAAGAGCTTTGGGTAAAAAATAGTTATCCAACCCTTCTTCTGAAAAATGCAGCAGAACCTGTAGAATCAAACAAAACAGGCTTTTTAGACACAGGCAGCCAAGTAATTCCTGAAGTTGCCCAGCTCTGTTTCCGCAGTGAACCAAGAGGGTGCACCTTGACAGAGATTATTTTCACGTTGGCAGACAGGGAAAGGACAGTGAGATGCTTTCCTGCGCTACTTCCCGTAGTGCAGATCTGTCACTACGCCAGACTCAATAATGACATGAACTAAGCCTTTCTGGAGACATTTGGGATATAAACGATTACTACACATGTGCATAGTCTCTTTCAAATCTCTATGTTCAATATAAATGTCACATGTGTTCTTCCTCCTCTTTGGAAGATTCTAGGAGTGCCTGGCAAGAAGAGGCTGCTGACTGGAGTCCAGAACCAAGCTAATCAACTCTCCTGAGTCAAAACAGTGTCTGAATGATGAGTCCCCAGGCAGATATCAGGAATGCAGAACATTTGGTGAGTTTGCATATTGTTACCAGGAGCCTCTTGTTTGCTCTGCTGGTGAAACCAAAAGCCAAGAACTTCATGGGGAACCAGAAATTCTTGGGTCCTAATGCAGTTCTTTGAAAAGCCCTTTCCCATTCATTCACTCACAAATGCATATTGGCTTATGACCCTGTGGAGTCCTACCCTGTAGAGTCTGTTGTGCTGGGGGCTACAAAGGACAAATGATTATAAACATTTCAATCTCTATCCTAGAGGAGTGTTTGGTTTTGGGGGGAGAGAGGCATATAGTTCAGACTTCACCCTATGGGTGCTGGAAGCCATTAAAATGTTTAGACACAACAAGATTGTGCTTTTAAAGAGGCCAGATTTGAGTCAACTCAACCAAATGGAAGTTCTTTCAATAATCAGTAGTCAAGAGATGATCGTGGCCTGAACTAAGGCAGTGGAGTAGAAATGGAGAAATGTGGCCAGGTTTGAGGAAGTACCACTGAAGATCTTGACCATTAACCAGATGTATAGGGGGGAAAACCCTATGACAGAAACTCCACAGGAGAAGAGGGTGAGTCCATGTTTGGAGGAGAGCTGGATATAACATTGGGAAATAAAACTGGTGACCTGGTTTCATTTGGTTAGGGCAAGAAGTGGAGGGAACTTTCAGGGAAAAGCATAAGGATCTAGGGACATGATCTTACTATACAATAAGGCAATGTTTTCCACAATGGATCATGGCTTGTTAGTGGGCCAGGAAATCACATTAGCAGGTTTTGTTGTGCAGTATTAACTTTTAAAGCAGCTTTGTTGAAGTATAATTTACACACCATAGGATCTACCTATTGTAAGTATGCAATTAACTAATTTTTAGCAAATTTACGGTTATAAAGCCATCACCATAATCTAGTATTAGAACATTTCCAACACCATACAAAGTTTTACCCTCATAATTCATTCAAATCCTCAGCCCTAGGCAACCCCGGATCTGCTGTCTCCTTATATTTGCATTTTCTAGACATTTTGTATAAATGGAATCATACAATAGATAGTCTTTTGTGTCTAGCTTCTTCCGCTTAGCATGTTTTTGAAGTTCATCTATGATGAACATGTATCAAGAGTTTCTTTTTATTGCTAAATAGTCTGATATATGGATATACCACATTGTGTTCTCCAGTTGATGGGCGTTTGGATTGTTTCCAGTTTGGGGCTAATATCAATAATACTCCTATAAACATTTGTGTTTAAGTGTTTGGATGGAAATATGTCTTTATTTCTCTTGAATATATCCTTAGGAGTGGAACTGCTGTATCATATGACTGTTTGGCTACATTATTTTTGAAAATGGCTCTTCCATTTTACATTCCCAAAAGCAGTGTATAAGTGTTTCAGTTGCTCCATACTCTCCGGCTGGTAGTGTTAGTCTTTTGATTATGACTTTTACAGTGGATCTATAGTGGTATCTCATTGAGGTTCTAATTTCCCTAATATGGTTGAGCACCTGTGTTTATTGACCATTCAATATGATATGACCACACAATATGATATTGCCATATCTTTTGTGCATTTTGTAATTGGGTTGTTTATCTTCTTATTGTGGAATTATGAGAGGACTTGATATATTCCTTTTTCAGGCATAAGATTAACAAATATTTTCTCAGCAAATTTTTTTTTCCCCAGGCTGCAATTTGTCGTTGCATTTTCTTAATGGTGTCTTTTGAAGCATATAACTTTTTGATGAAATATAATTTATCAATTTTTCTTTTATGGATTTTGCTTTTGGTATTTTCTCTAAGAACTTTATCAACCCAAGGTGATGAAGATTTTCTCTTATGTTTTCTTCAAGAAGTTTTATAGTTTTAGCTGTTACATTTAGGTCTATGATTCATTTTGAGTTAAGTGTTGTATATTGGTATGAGGTAAGAATATAACTTCATTTTTTTTGCATGTAGATATACAATTGTCTTTAACAATGAGTATATTTTTTAAAGACAATGGAAGATACTAGAATGCAGCCCACATTGTTTTATAAAATGTATACATATTCCTTGTGTTTTCTGAATTGTGAAAAATAAGAGGATTTATTTTTTGGTTCATGATCAAAATATCTCCAAAACTAATTGCATTATGGCTTCCAGGATATAGATTGCAAAGATTTGGGAAGGAGGAAGAGGGGAAGGTAGGAATATATTGAGAACAATGGTCATGAGAGAACAAGCCCAGAGTCAGGACTTATTTCCAGGATGATGACCAAGCATAGAGTGACAGGAGCTGGTGAGGATCCTATCATGTTCAGTCACTCAGGCTCTAATAAAAGCCACCATGAGTGGAAGAAATCTGTGAACATGCAATAAAGGGAGTCTGTGCTTCTAACATGGAGGATTAGAGTAAATTCTTCAAGGGAGAGAACATTTGAGTTGGACTTGCGAATGAAGAGTCTTTGTCAGGCACCCTAGGGAGGGAATCACAGGGAAAAGCAGGGGTCTGAAAATGAAGAGATCAACTGGAAAGAAAAAAGCCACTAGCCCCTGAGGTAAGAAAGGATAGAAAAGTAAGTCAACTACAAATGACTCTTCAGTTATTCAAAGTTTGTATTCTTTAATTCTTGAAGACTCACTTTTTCCCCCAAGCAATAAGCTTTAAAAATATATAGATATAGATATAGATACAGATATAGATATATATTAGTGTTGCTGGTAATGACAACCTGTCCATACTTCTATTTTTTTACTTAAAAAAAAAATCTATAGCATCAGGAGAAGTTAGAATACCTGGCCTGCTCTTTGGTGGTATTCTTCCTCCCCCACCCAATAATCTATGTCAATATTTAGCTCCTTTCAATACTAGGACATTTTTCACAAAGTCAAGCAAAATTAATGGTGTGTTTATGTAGGGTCTTTGCTCCAGTTATAATTTGGATTCTTTCAGGATGCCTGGGTGGCTCAGTTGGTAAGCATCTGCCTTCAGAAGCTCAGGTCATGATCTCAGGGTCCTGAGCCTACGTGTTGGTAGGGAATCCCTGCTCAGCAGGAGTCTGCTTCTCTCTGCCCCCCTACTTGTGCTCTCTCTCTCAAATAAATAAATTAAACTTTGAACAAACAAACAAATAATTTGTATTCTTTTCCTGAAAGTTAATTTCCACATAGAAGCCAAAAATCTGAGGTATATGCAAGTGCATATATTTTTTTTTTAGTTCACAAATATGTAAAAAAATTTCTACTTGATATCTATAATAAATATAGCTGTCTACCATCACTATGCTTTTACTTTTGACCTTGAACAAATATAATTTTAAAAGCCTTGATTGCTTTACCTGTAAATTAAGAAACCTGGACTATATAAATTTCTCTTGTCACCATAGAGGCATGACCATTTTAGGCATCCCCATAGACATCTTCAGTGTAACTTATATTCACTAATGCAAGCCAAGGTCCAAAAGTATCAGATAAATCCAATGGGACAGAAAGTGTGAATAGTAACAGTCATCCATACACATTTATAAGAATTGACACTTCATTTCACAGTAAACTTTTAAATTCTTAAACATATGAAATACATTGCATTTTCTTATGCAACCAGTTTGTAACAAATGTGGTTTTCCATCTTAGGGCAGTTACGCACTTAGTCATTTATTCAATGAGTATTTCTGGGCCACATATGACATGCAGAGTACTGCCCTGGGTCCTGTAATGGGCACAGACACCTGAACACGGTCATCTTATGATCTAAGGGAGCTAGGACAGGATCATAAATAAGTACAGTGCTAGTCAGTACAGATGATCAATAGGGCAAGGGGTCACAGATAATAGTTACTATCAAGTACAAGGGTGTGAATACTCATTTCCACATGTGAGGAGAGAGACCCCAGAGGGCGGGACTGGAGAGGAGACCTTTGCATCCAAATAAACACCTGCTCCCAAGAATGATGCAGACTACTTGAAGGTTAGATCATCTTGGCAGAAGAGCAAGAACATAATTTGTGTTGGTATGAGCCCATGAACCAAACAAGTTTAACTTTTAGATCTATAATCCTTGATAGTGTCCCCTCAGAATGCTGTAGGGCATTTTCTTTTATTTATTTATTTAATTTTTTAAAAAATTAAATTTATTTATTTTCAGCATAACAGTATTCATTATTTTTTCACCACACCCAGTGCTCCATGCAATCCGTGCCCTCTATAATACCCACCACCTGGTACCCCAACCTCCCACCCCCTCGCCACTTCAAACCCCTCAGATTGTTTTTCAGAGTCCATAGTCTCTCATGGTTCACCACCCCTTCCAATTTCCCCCAACTCCCTTCTCCTCTCTAACTCTCCATGTCCTCCATGCTATTTGTTATGCTCCACAAATAAGTGAAACCATATGATAATTTGACTCTCTCTGCTTGACTTATTTCACTCAGCATAATCTCTTCCAGTCCCGTCCATGTTGCTACAAAAGTTGGGTATTTATCCTTTCTGATGGAGGCATAATACTCCATAGTGTATATGGACCACATTTTCCTTATCCATTCGCCCGTTGAAGGGCATCTTGGTTCTTTCCATGGTTTGGCGACCGTGGCCATTGCTGCTATAAACATTGGGGTACAGATGGCCCTTCTTTTCACTACATCTGTATCTTTGGAGTATATACCCAGGAGTGCAATTGCAGGGTCTTAGGGAAGTTCTATTTTTAATTTCTTGAGGAATCTCCACACTGTTCTCCAAAGAGGCTGCACCAACCTGCATTCCCACCAACAGTGTAAGAGGGTTCCCCTTTCTCCACATCCCCTCCAACACATGTTGTCTCCTGTCTTGCTAATTTTGGCCATTCTAACTGGTGTAAGGTGATATCTCAATGTGGTTTTAATTTGAAACTCCCTGAGGGCTAGTGATGATGAACATTTTTTCATGTGTCTGATAGCCATTTGTATGTCTTCATTGGAGAAGACTCTGTTCATATCTTCTGCCCATTTTTTTTTTTTTATATGATTGCCTGTTTTGTGTGTGTTGAGTCTGAGGAGTTCATTATAGATCCTGGATATCAACCTTTTGTCTGTACTGTCATTTGCAAATATCTTCTCCCATTCTGTGGGTTTCCTCTTTGTTTTTTTGACTGTTTCCTTTGCTGTGCAGAAGCTTTTGATTTTGATGAAGTCCCAAAAGTTTATTTTCACTTTTGTTTCCTTTTCCTTTGGAGACATATCTTGAAAGAAGTTGCTGTGGCTGATATCGAAGAGATTACTGCCTATGTTCTCCTCTAGGATTCTGATGGATTCCTGTCTCACGTTGAGGTCTTTTATCCATTTTGAGTTTATCTTTGTGTACGGTGTAAGAGAATGGTCGAGTTTCATTCTTCTACATATAGCTGTCCAGTTTTCCCAGCACCATTTATTGAAGAGACTGTCTTTTCTCCACTGTGTATTTTTTTCCTGTTTTGTCGAAGATTAATTGACCATAGAGTTGAGGGTCCATATCTGGGCTCTCTACTCTGTTCCACTGGTCTATGTGTCTGTTTTTATGCCAGTAACATGCTGTCTTGGTGACCACAGCTTTGTAATAAAGCTTATAATCAGGTAACGTGATGCCCCCCATTTTATTTTTGTTTTTCAACATTTCCTTAGCGATTCGGTTTCTCTTCTGATTCCATACAAATTTCTGGATTATTTGCTCCAGCTCTTTGAAGAATACTGGTGGAATTTTGATCGGAATGGCATTAAAAGTATAGATTGCTCTAGGCAGTATAGACATTTTAACAATGTTTATTCTTCCGATCCAAGAGCATGGAATGGTCTTCCATCTTTTTGTGTCTTCTTCAATTTCCTTCATGAGTGTTCTGTAGTTCCTCAAGTACAGGTCCTTTACTTCTTTGGTTAGGTTTATTCCCAGGTATCTTATGGTTCTTGGTGCTATAGTAAATGGAAAATTGGGGAATTGGAAGGGGTGGTGAACCATGAGAGACTATGGACTCTGAAAAACAATCTGAGGGGTTTGAAGTGGCGGGGGGGTGGGAGGTTGGGGTACCAGGTGGTGGGTATTATAGAGGGCACGGATTGCATGGAGCACTGGGTGTGGTGAAAAAATAATGAATACTGTTATGCTGAAAATAAATAAATTTAATTAAAAAAAAAACTAGGTTGTTTTAAAACAACAACAACAACAACAAACTATGTTGATTTGAAACCCAGTTTTGGAGGCTGGTAGAGACAGTTTATAACAAGCATGTATATGAACTTATATACCTGCTAGAAAATGGTACTGAAGGGAGAAGCCAGGACTTGGGGTCAACATCTAGTTTTGTCGTTAACTAATTGTGAAGCCTTGAATGAATCTCTTAATTTTACTAAACATAAGTATTCTCAGCCCCAAAATCAGGGCTCTGAAATAAATGATCTCTAAATTCCCTTCTAGTTCTTATGATTTTTGCCTATATTTATAATTTCTTCCGTATAGAGGCAAATCCCCAAGTTTCATAGATTGATATTTACTCCTTACTACAAATACCAAGACTGTCTCTGTAAATTGAAACGGATCAGCCCGGGAGGACTGCTTGCAAAAATTGATGTGAAATGGTACATACATGTGTGTGGAGAGCTGAAGATTCAAGAACAATGATTATCTTTTTGCTTCCTATCAGCATCAGTACTAATCAAATGGTTGAATTAGCTCAGAACCCTTTGCAAATCAGCCTTGGTTATTTGCAAATGAGGAAGTTCTGAGAGAGCAATTGCTTAGCATTTTGTCTGAGAGCTGTAAATAGAATATGAGTTAATTGCTCAATAATACAAAAATAATTTATCTCACAATAGTAGAGTGGAAAATGTAGGCAATTAAAAAGAAAAACAGAACACAAGCCAGAAAAGCAATATCCAGTGGGAGACAGAGTTCTTTAATCAAGGACATTTTCCTGGGTGTCCTGAAATCATTCCAGAGGCAGCTGTCCCCTCAGCCAACATTCAAGACTGGTTCTTTTTGTAGGTTTTTAAAAGAAGCAATGCAAATGTTTCAATAACATGTTTGGGGTATGGTAGGCATGTATTAAAGGATTATTTTGTCATGAGTCCAGTTGCAAGGAATGTGCTCAACGCAGAAGAGGTTTTTCCAGGACTTTGTCCCTAGTGATAACAGGCATTCCTCCAGCAACTGCCACAGAACACACTACCAGATCCCTGAAAAGTGATTTGCTGGTCATGATGCCTGGAGCACCCCTGGATGAGAAGATCTACGTTGAAGGAAACGGCCCCAGTAAATACACACTCTAGTTACTGAGTCTGTGCTGACCTGAGGCTGTAAGGAAAGCCTGAGGCTTTGGATTACTCTAGGACAAGAGCCCATCACCTGTTCTAGTGATAAGTCATGTTTATTTCCTCAAATCTGTTAATTGATCATTTGGGATGGGGAGTAGGCAGGGTAGGGGTGATGGCAAAGGACAAGTCACTTAGTCGAGAGGGCCAAAGGATGAAAGACACAGGAGTAAACAGTTTCAGGCATAAGGCAAAGACAAGTAGTATGATTTGATGGACAGAACATGAGCTTGGAAGCTGGCCGGACCCAGGACCCAGGTGTTCATCTTGACCCCAGCACTTCCTAACAGCCTGACTTTCTGTTGTGGTCTCTTCATCTGTAACTCAGAATAACCCCTCCCTCCTAAGATTTTGTGAGGGATGAGATAATGTTGTAAAGGGCCTCAAATACAGTGAGCATTTTTAAATGACCTTTCCCTCTCTGCCTCCAGTATGGTTACTGGTTATGATTACTGGGTCCCCCCAAATGTAAATGTTGAGGTCCTAAACCCAACACCTCAGAATATGACTGTATTTGGAGATGGGGTCCTTATGGAGGTAATTAAGTTAAAATGAGGGCCTTAGGTGGGTCCTAATTCCATATGACTGGTATCTTAAAATAAGAGAAGGTTAAGGCCCAGACACACAGACAGAGGGAAAACCATATGAGGGTACAGAGAGAAGAGAGACATCTACACACAAAGGAGAGAAGCCTCAGACAAAACCAATCCTGTTTAGTACCTTGATCTTGAACTTCTAGTCTCCAGAATTATGAGAAAATAAATTCTTTTGTTTAAGCCACCCAGTCTGTGGTATTTCTTACGGCAGCCCTAGCTAACCAATATAATATCACATAGCTAACCGCCACCCCACCCCCAGCAAAAGGGCACATGGCAAAATCTGGCCACAGCAGGGAGAGAAATCTAACATCCAGAGCAGCTGTAGCTGGTAGGTAATGGTATACTAGGGACACCTGAACTCACGGGAAACCATTTGGCCTGTATCTATGTGAAGCAAAAACAAATACTCTGAATGCAAAGCTGTTCAGCATGATCCTAACACAATGTAAATCTCTGATAAAACATAAACTTTGACTTATGAATAAGGGAAAATACAAATTGTAATAGTGGTCATGTTAAACCATTTATACATAAAACCAGGCAGTATGGGAATTATATGCTGGATGAGACTAAAGTATTTTGTTATTGTTGCTGTTATTATAAAGATGATTAATTGGTATATAATCAAAATCTTAAATAGCTTACAGACCCAAGGGTGTTGGTTTTATAAAGTGTTTCAGTTTGAACCTTGAGTGGACATGAGTCTTCATTCTGAGAGCCTTTTTCTACCAGTCTAACTTCTTGGAAACTCTCAAGAGCTTGCCTGCTTCTGGAGGAAAGGCAGGTGAATAGGATGCACAGGGAATGACTTTCAAAGCAGTATCTCCTGTCTGGAACACACTTAAATGTTAGCTATTGAAATGCTTTAAAATGCCTTTCTAATGTGCCGAAGGACAATTAAGTGAGATTTGGAGGTCTCTGTGCTTTCTTACTGATCTGATTACTGTGGGTCTTTTTTACAGAAACTGAAGCTCATTTTATTTTAATAACTGTGAAGTGAGTCTGGAATGTAAATTCAAGCTCTCAACAAACAGCATTCCCTCCTCAAGGAACCCTACCCCTGTTGCCTTTAGCCTGAATTTAGGGGAACTCAAGCCACTGAGGTAAAACATATTAACATTTTGCCAACATTGCTTCAGTAAGAAGGAAAGGAGGAAGGATGGGAGGAGTGATGGGACAAAGGAATAGGAAGAAAGAGAGAACAAGGAAGAGAGAAAGTGTGCTTTTAGTTCCAACATGTGAAGAGCTTGGAAGTCACCATTCCCATTTTTCCCAACAAGAAAAAAGCCAAACAAACTGAAAACTGATAACTTTTCTTGGATCCGTTGGAGAACTGAGGTTACATGGCAAATGGCCTCCACAAAATTGGAGAGAGAAGCAAATAAGGAAAATCACAGTCACGCTTAGCTTACTGGGAGAAGAGGTAACTAGAGAAAGTAGCTGGTAGGAACACTTAGACGGTCATTTTGACAAATTGCTGCAGGCAGAGTGTGGACTAACTTGAGAGTTAAACATTCTGAGTGGTTAATCTTAGGGAAGGCTCACACTTGTGCATTTTACCTCTAGGAGTCCCACAGGCTCTTCTGGAAAAGATCAGAGAAAAATTCTCTCCTGTTTTGAGAATGAGGAGGGGAAAAACAATCCTTTAAATTACGCCCAGAGGAAAAATAATCACTTTGAAATACACACAAAATATTCTCCATGACAAAGAATTCTCCTCCAAGGTGAAATACCTTATCGATCTGGAGAAGGGGGAATTAGATAACTCTAGGCCTCTCCAGAGGCTTACTCCTCTTGTAGCACATAAGGGGAGGGAAAAAAGTGGCTAAGAAAAACTTCTGGAGCTCAAGACCAAGGGATTCCAACCCATTGAAAGACTGAGATTTAATCATAAAGTTAAAGAATGCTTCCCCTCTGTCATGTCTTAACACCACATCAACAGGGCTCTAGTATGATAATGGTGGATTATGACTAAAAGAGCTATAAGGGCTTCTATTTGAGGAGTTCATAGGGAAATGCAAAGATAACAGGGGAGAGAAACAAACAAGAGGACTAGAAGAAACTGAAGCCACTAGCACTAATAGTTAACAGAAAACATTAGCTCCTAGCCAGATTAACATAGAACTTCACATTAAAAAGCCGGTTGTCTCAGTTCCTATCACCTAATACATCATGTCTGGCCTTCAAAAAAAATTACAAGGTCTTCTCAAAGGAAGAAAAAACACAATCTGAAGAGAGAAAGCAAGCATCAAAACTAGACTCAGATACATTACAGATTTTGGAATTACCAGCTACCTAATTTATCTGGAACACCAGGCTAGCTCAATCAGTAGAGCATATGACTCTTGAACTTTGTGTTGTGAGTTCAATCCCTATCTTGGTTATAGAGGTTACTTTAAAAGAAAAAAATGTTAAAATAAATAATAAAATAAAATAAAATTATGACTAATATATTGAGGATTCTAATGGAAAAAGACAATATATGAGAATTGATAATTAATATATGCAGCAAGATGGAAACTCATTTGATGAGGCTAGCATTACTGTAATTCTGAAACCAAATAAAACATCACAAGGAAGGAAAACAATAGACCAAATGTCTCATGAACATAGATGCAAAACTGCTCAAAACAATGTTAGCAAATCAAATCCAATATGCATATAAATGTAAAATCTGAAAACTATAAAACTCCTAGAAATTAGCATAAGAGAATATCTATATGACCTTGGATTTGGTGATGAGGTTTTAGGTACAACACCCAAAGCGTGATGTATGAAGGGAAAAAATTGATAAGTTGGACTTAATAAAATTTAAAACCTCTATTCTATGAAAGACACTGTAAAGAAGATTAAAATATAAGGCTCACATGGGGAGAAAATATTTATGAAATACATGCTTTTTAAAGGGTTTGTAACCAAAATATATAAAGAAAACTCAAGAAGAAAACAACCCAATTTAAAAATGGGCAAAGAATCTGAACAGGCACTTTACCATATGAGATCTACAGGTGACAAATAAGCATATGAAAAGATGCTCAGCATCATTTTTCATCAGAGAATTGGAAATTAAAATGATAATGAGATACCACTTAGTAGAATGGCTAAAATTCGAAACCCTGAGAACACTAGATGCTGAAGAGTATGCAGAGCAACAGGAAATCTCATTCATCTCTGGAGGAAATGCAAACTGGTACAACCACTTTAGAAGACAGTTTGGCAATTTACTTCAAAGCCAAACATAGGCTTATCATAAAACCTAGTAATCGTGCTTCTGGATACACATGTAATTGAGTTAAAAGTTCATGTCCACACCAAATGTGCACATGCATGCTTAGAGTAGCTTTATTAATAATTACCCAAGACGTCCTTCAATAGACAAATAGATAAACAAATTGTGGTACATCCTGAGAGAGAGAGCATGTGAGAGCATGAGCAGGGAAGAGGAGCAAAGGCAGAGGGAGAAACAGACTCCCTCCTGAGCAGGGAGCCTGTTGCAGGACTCAATCCCAGGACCCTCAGCCAAAGGCAGCCACTTAACCAACTTGAGACACCCAGGTGCCCCTGTACATATACATTTTAATCAACTATATTAAGGTATAATTTACATACAAAATAAAACCAATGCATTTTAGTATGCATTTTGATGAATTTTGTTATATGTGTGGAATTGTATAACTCAGAGTAACACCCTTACTCACTTCTCTTGACCCTTGGCAATCATGGATAGGTATGGTTATAGTTTTGCTTTTTAAAGAATTTTACCTAAATAGAAATACATTTAGGCCTTTGTTTCTGGATTCTTTCACTTAGCATAATCCTTATGATACTCATTCATTTGTGTTTATCAGTAGTCCACTGTTTTTTTATTTTTGAGTGGCACTTGTTTATAGGACTCTCCCAGAATTTATTTGTTCCTTTACTGGTTGATGGACATCTGGCTTTGGTCCAGTTATGGGCTATTACAAGTAAGGCTGCTAGGCACATTGTGTACAAGTCCTTCTGTGGGTATATGCTTTCATTTTTCTTGGGTGAATACCTAGGTGTGGAATGGCAGGGTGATTGTGTAGGTTTCTATTTTTAGGAAACCAACAGCCTTCCAATGATGTTCCAGTTTTCATTCCCATAGCAGTGAATGATAACCCCAATTGCTTTACTTCCTTACCAACACTTAGTAGGATCAGTCTTTTACATTTTAACCATTCTAATAGAGAATACCACTCTAGTAGAGTGGTATCTCATGGTGGTTTTGGTATGTATTCCTTAGTGGCCAATGTTGTAGAGCATCTTTCACGAGCTCATTTGCCCTCTGTTTTCCTTCTTTATTGAAATGTCTGTTCCAGTCTTTTGCCCATTTGTGTTTGGGCTTTGTATCTTCTTATTGTGCTGTGTGAGTTCCTTATACATTTGGGTTATAAATTCCTTATTAGAAAATATTTGCAAATATTTTCTCCCAGTTTGTGGCTTGCCTTTTCAGTCCTTAAATATCTTTTGAATACTGAGAATTTTTAAATTTTATAAAATCAACATATCTTCTTTTTCTTTTAATACTTTGTGCTTTTAATGTCCTGATTGTTGGAGGCCATGGCACGGCTGGAGTCGAGGACCAAACCAGGCCCTAACTTGTGTCTCCTTCAAAGTCTGGACACCTTGACAAGGTTAAGGACGGGAAAGTTGAGAGTTGAGTGCACTGAAAAAGGGTCTGTGCTATCTGTCGTGCGATCGCCTGCCTACGTGACTTCCCACACACTCTCCCTGCAGTAGGGAACAATGTGGCCAGAGTCCTGAGTTCTTAGTTAATCCTTGTTGTTCTGTACCTCCCATGATCCACTCCCTGGTTGATTGTCTTGCTAATGGATCACAAGGTTTGCTTGTAGTTAATGTAAACTTGTTATAGGAACTTGTGGTCATCTGACTAGCTACTGATGTAATGCTCCTCCTATTCTGGTTTGCCTTATAAATGCTTGTAAGATGTGGAATAAATTGGCACTGTTGGACATCCTCTTCAGTGTTCCTCCTGCCCCCATCTCTTTGCTCTTAACTTTTTTTCATCATCCTCTTAGCCCTCATGGTTACCCTGGTCGATTCGTTGTGCTGGTGGTGACACCTGATTATGAAAATTCTTCCTAATCCAAGGTTACCAAGATTTTCTCTAATGTTTGCTTCTAGAAGTTGTATATACTTTTAGCTATTGCTTTTACGCCTACAATCATTTTGATTAATTTTTGTGTGTGGTGTGAGATAAGGAACAAAGGTAACATTTTTTTACATAGGTATAGCCAATTGTTCCAGTATTATTTGTTGAAAAGATTATCCTTGCCGCCCTCTCCCCCTTGGTGCCTTTGTCCAAAAAGCAAATCCATTGACTGGGTAGAGAGGAAGGATCAGAATGAAGAAGTGAGAAGTGGACCATCCCTTTCCCCAGTATAACAGTCATTTTACTGGAAGAAATTATTTTTAAAAACTCAACCATTTAGTTCCTGGGAACTATCCTAAGCATATATAGGAAATGAGGAAATACTCATTTAGGGAAATCTACTTAGTTTGGTGAGAGCAAGAGTCTGTGGCATCTGAGCCATGACTTGCTTCCTTCCTCCCCACCCTCAAGCTACATCTAATGGAAACACTCACTGCCTTTCATGCTCTACTTCAGGCAGCTCTAGCCAAGACTTATATGGGGGCTCTTGCTCCCCACCATATCCTTGAATATGGCTGCAACTTCACCTTGTGAGAGGCAGGCTACCTGTGTTTCTCCCCCAGTCCCCACCCTGTGCTGCAGAAACTCTATTCCTATCATACATGTCCCAAGAGACTGAGGCTCTCTTCCTTGACTGTACTCATGGTGTAGAAACACTATCTCAGAATCAGCAGTCTGGGAACAATGGAGCCTCTTCTGTATTTGCTCATAATGGCAGAGGTTCCAGAAGGAGCAGTCAAGCCAAGAAGGCCAGAGATTAGCACCTGCTCCCTTCAGCATCCATTAGTACAGCAAGGATGTCACTGCCAGATAAGGAGGCCATTATCTGTACCTCAGCTCCTCTGTATCTGTACCTTAGCTCCTCTGTAGTGGTACAGCTTCTGCTCAAAGAGAGAGGCAAGCCTTAAGAACTGAATGGCAAGAAATTAAATAACCTAGATGAAATGAATAAACTGCTAGAAATACAAACTACTGAAACTGATTCTGGAAAAACCTGATAATCTGAATAGATTTCTAAGAAGTAAAGAAACTGACTTAGTAATTTTAAACCTTCCCATAAAGAAAAGTCCCAGATAGCTTTACTGATGAATTCTTCCAAGCGTTTCAAGAATGAATACCAATCTTTTTTTTTTTTTAAAGATTTTATTTATTTGACAGACAGAGATCACAAGTAGGCAGAGGAGGCAGAGATAGAGAGGAGGAAGCAGGCTCCCTGCCGAGCAGAGAGCCCGATGCGGGACTCAATCCCAGGACCCTGAGATCATGACCTGAGCCGAAGGCAGCAGCTTAACCCACTGAGCCACCCAGGTTCCCAGAATGAATACCAATCTTTCACAAAACCTTCTAAACAATAAAAAAGGAACAAATATTTTCCAAATCATTCTTTGAGGCCGGTGTTACCCTGATACCAAAACCAGATAGAGACAAGAGAAATCTACAGATTATTCCTTTAGTATGGAGGCAAAGATCCTCAGCAAAATATTAACCAGCAGAATCCAGCAACATATAAAAAGGGTGTCAAGTATCAAGAGGGATTTCTCCCAGGAATGCAAGAGTGATCTAATATATGAAAATCAAGTATTATATGATCTATTCATAAAATAAATGACAAAAACCACATGTCTACCTCAATAGGCACAGAAATATAGATATTTTTCAAATGGCCAATAAGCACAAGAAAAGATGCTTAGTATCTCTAGTCATGAGGGCAACGCAAATCAAAACCTCAATTAGATGCCACTCTCGACCCACTAAAATGGCTATAATAAGAAAAACAGACATTAAGCTGTGTTGGTAAGAGAATGTGGAGAAATTGGGACCCTCAGTCACTGCGCAAAGATTGTGCAGCCACTTTGGAAAACAATTGGCATCTCCTCACAAGTTTCAGCAGAGTTAACATATGATCCATCAATTCCTTCCCCAGGTGTCTATTTCCAAGAAAATTAAGACCATTCTATACATAAATTTGTCTGTGAATGTTCATAACATCATTATTCGTAATAGCCACAATGTGGAAGTAACCCAAATGTCCATCAACTGCTGAATTAATAAACAAAATGTGACATACCCATGCAATGGACTATTACTTAGCAATAAAAAGTAATAAACTACTGATTCATACTGTAACAGGGATGAACTTGAAAATATTATGCTAAGTCAAAGAAGTCATATACAAAAGGTTAGATATCGTTTGATTCCACTTACATGAAATAATCAAGAACAATCAAATCCGGGGCACCTGGGTGGCTCAGTGGGTTAAAGCCTCTGCCTTTGGCTCCGGTCATGATACCAAGGTCCTGGGATCGAGCCCCACATCGGGCTGTCTGCTCAGCAGGGAGCCTGCTTCCTCCTCTCTCTCTCTGCCTGTCTCTCAGCCTACTTGTGATCTCTATCTGTCAAATAAATAAATAAAATCATTAAAAAAAAAAAAAAAAGGAACAATCAAATCCATAGAAACAAAAGTAACTTCTTAGTTGCCAGGGGCTGGGGTAAGTGGGAAAATGGGAGTGTTTGATAATGTGTATAGATTTCTGTTGGGGGGTAAACAATGTATTCTAAACCTAGAATCATTGCACAACTTTGTGACTATATTAAAACCAATCAGCCATCCATGGTTGGGTCTACTTATGGACTCTGTTTCATTCCACTGATATGATTGATCCATATGTCTATATTTACACCCATACCACACTGAATTAATTAACTCAGCTTTTTAAGAAAGCTAAATCAGGCAGTGTAAATAGTCCAGTTTTGCTCTTCTTTTGCAGAAAAAAAAAAAAGGCTGTTCTAGATCCTTTGTCTTTCTATACACATTTTAGAACCAGCTGGCTAATTTCTACAATCAGTCTGTTAGAATTTTGATTAAGATGCATTAAAACTGGGGCACCTGGGTGGCTCAGTGGGTTAAAGCCTTTGCCCTCGGCTCAGGTCATGATCCCAGGGTCCTGGGATCGAACTCCACATTGGGCTTTCTGCTCAACAGAGAGCCTGCTTCCTTCTCTCTCTGCCTGCTTCTCTCTCTGCCTACTTATGATCTCTGTCTGTCAAATAAATAAATAAAATCTTTTTTTTTTAAAAAAAAGTACATTAAAACTATGGATAAATTTGTGAAGAATTGACAACAGTATTGAGTCTTCCAAATCAGGTGCATGACATATCTCTCCATTTATTTATGTCTTCATTTATTACTTTCAGCACTATTTTATAGTTTCCTACATATGGATCTTACACATCTTTTGTCAAATCTATCCCTTAGTAATTTATAAGTGATTTTTTAAAATTTCAATTATGAATTTTTCATTGCTACCATATAGGGATATAGTTTAAACTCTGTATAGTGATCTCTATCTTGCAACTTTGCTAATCTTATTCTAGTAGCTTTTTTGACACCTTCAGTCGGATTTTCTACATAAGTGACCATATCTGTAGATAAGGATAGTTTGCTTCTTCCTTTTTAATCTGGGTGCCTTTTGTTTTGTTGTTGTTGTTGCTGTTCCCTTATTGAAAAAGATGGGACCTAAAATACAGTGTCTTATAGAAAGAGCAAGAGCAGACATCCTTGCCTTCCTCCTGATCTTAAGGGTAAAGTTGTTTATCTTTCACCCCTACTAAGTCTGTAGGGTTTTGGGGGGGTTTTTTGTAGACGCTCTATCAGGGTGAGGAAGTTCCCTTTTATTCTTAGTTTTTCGAGGAGTATGTATCAAGGATAGATGTTGAATACTGTTAAATGAACTTTATGCATCTCTAAAGATAATCATATTTTTTAGTATCTTAGTATGGTGAATAACATTGGTTTGTTTTTAATTGAAGTATAGTTGACATACAATGTTACAATGTTTTAAGTGTACAAGATAGTGATTCCACAAGTCTATATATTATGCTCACCACAATTGTAGCTACCATCTGTCACCATAAATGTTATTACAATGCCATTGGCTATATTCCCTGTGGTATACCTTTTATCCCCATGACTTATTCATTTCATAACTGGAAGCCTATAGAGCCCACTCCTCTTCACCCATTTTACCCAATCCCCACTCTCCTTCCCCCTCTGGTAACCACCAGTTTATTTGTTCTCCATATTTGTGGGGCTATTGCTGCTTTGGGGGGGGGGTTCTGTTTGTTTGTTTGTTTGTTTGCTTGTTTTCTTTCTTAGATTCTACATGTAAGTGAAATTGTATGATATTTGTCTTTCTCTGTTTGACTTATTTCACTTAGTATAATGCCCTCTAGGTCCCTCTATGTTGTCACAAATGGCAAGATCTCATTCTTTTTTATGTCCGAGTAATATTCCTGTGTGTGTGTATGTGTGTGTGTGTGTGTGTGTGTGTCTACAATGGATACCTAATGTATATACAAATATATATATATATATATATATATATATATATATATAATATTTTTATCCATTCATCTATTGATGGACACTTGGGTTGCTTTCATGTCTTGGCTATTGTAAATAGTCCTGCAACAAACATAGAGGTATGTATCTTTTTGAATTAGTGTTTTCATTTTCTTTGGGTGGAAGCCAAGTAGTGGAAACACTAGATTGTATGGTATTTCAATTTTTAATTGTTTAGGAAAACTCCATTTTTGGAGTTTAAGGAATTTTTTAAGGAAACTATTTTCCACAGTGGCTGCACCAATTTACATTCCTACCAATAGTGCACAAGTGTTCCTTTTCCTCTGTAGCCTTACCAACACATGTTATTTCTTGTATTTTTGATTCTACCCATTCTGACAAGTGTGAAGTGATATCTCATTGTGACTTTGATTTATATTTCCCTGATGATTAGCGATGTTGTGTATCTTTTCATGTGTCTATTGGCCATTTGGATGTCTCCTTTGGAAAATGTCTATTCAGTTCCTCTGCCCATTTTTTTAAGAAGATTATTTGGGGATGGGTTTTTTTGTTTGTTTTCTTGGTTTGGTTTTGGTTTTGGTGTTGAATCGTATAAGTTCTTTAAATATTTATCAGACATATCATTTGCAAATACCTTCTCCCACTCAGTAGGCTGCCAACATCAAATTTTGAGTGTTAAAAACTGACCTTGCTTTCTGAGACAAACCTTAGGTCAACTGATATTATTCTCTGTATTTTGTTGGATTCATCTCGTTAAAATATCATTAAGAATTTTTATATTATGATCATGAAATATATTGGTTTATAATTTTGTTTCTTATAATGTCTTTTTTTTTTTTTGAAGGAGGATATATATATTTGCTATCAAGGAAATGCTTTACTTATATAAATAGTTGGGAAAGTTTCCATCCTGTTCAATTTTCTGGCACTGTGGCTTCCCTAAATTGACACTAAGGGAGGTACATGTTCTCTTGTAGAGGAGTCGGTGCTGTATCATCATAAAGCAAGAGAGAAGTGCTATCCTTTACCAGACAAAATGGGCCATTTCCAGAGACCCAAATGGTTTGGGAGAATCTAGAGATTCAAAATGTTCAAGTGTGGCCCTGGCATTCCAATTCCATTTTTCAGTGCCCCATTCCTTTCCAAGGAGGAGGCTGACCTCGGCATAACAGACTTATTGAAGCTGCGAATTCAACCCCTTCTACAGCCAAGAAGGCCCTCTGGCTCCCACAAGGTAGCCTTCAGTTGCTGATGAATTTACTGTCAGCTTTCATTGTCTTTCCAAAGCCCTGATTGTCCCTAGCAATAGCCCTCTCATTCCTTATACCCTTTTTCTCTGTCTCCCAAATGCTTCCAACATTGCAGCTGCCAGTACATTTCCTTCCATCCGTAGAACATCTCAGTTCATCACAGTGAAAATGTGAACATTTGCGTGCTAGTGCGTGCCAGGATCTACTGGTCACCACCACCACCAATGGGAGCTGCATTGCCAGCTGCCAGCAGGTGATCCAGCTCCAAAATCTCATTTTAAAATCTGCTCTCTCAGATCACCTCCAGCATTAGCTGCTGCTGGTCAAGTTCCTCAGAAAGCAGACTCTGATAAGAAGTTCACTGACAATAGGTGTGTTAAGGCATCTCTTAGAAATGAAGGAAATAAGAGTTGGGCCAAGAGAAAACTTGAACTGTGATGCAGTTGACAGAGATTCTCCTATTTTGTGGGTCATTCTGAAGCTAGGGCTGACCCTGCAGAGTCATCTCAAACTGAGGGAAAGTGGATTGGACTTTGTACCTTTGCACTGACCTGAGATGGCATGAGGGCTGCTCCAGGGAAACAGACCTTGAAGATTTTGTGGCTATGAATTTGGAAAAGAAATCCACATGTGCAAACAGTAGGAATTCATTCTGGATGTCTTAAGGAAAAAGAAGAATTTAATGGAAAGACATTAAAGTTTCACTGAGTTGATGTAATAGTCAGGGACCAGGAACATTCAGGATTAGACAGCAAGAACCAGATGGTCCACACATCACTCTTTTCACTGAACAAATGATTTCAACATTGCTTTTGCTGGAGTCAGAGAGGATTCAAAGTTCAGGAGACAGCATCTGCTTGGTCTCTGTGGGAAAGAAAAGAAAAACACTGGTAAGAGAGGGCTTTCTGTTTCTGAGCAAGGCTCATAAGTACAGACTTTGGGTAATTCTATTTAAGGTGGGGGTTTCATGCTGCTGGTGGGTGACAGATAAGGGGAGTAGAAGTACAGAAAACTGAAAGTAACCACTATCCAGACAAGCCCCATTAATAAATATTAATCACCTAGAGTCAGGCCTATCCCTGGATCACGCTTCCTAATTTTAGCATGTTGCTGAAGAAAAGTGGGGATACCAAGGACAGGAGTAAATGATCCATATACAGATTTTCTGTTTAGGGCCATTCTCATCAGTGCTTAAGAGAACTTTCTGGAAGGCAATTTGACAATATATGTTGAAAGCCATTTAAGAGTACAAACCATGTTACCTCACTGCCTAAAAATGGAGAAAGGGAGCATAACTTTTCAGCATTTTCACAGTCTGGCTTTGGATTGGTCATATTTATTTTATATCTCTTGGAAGGTAAAAACAAAATTTAAGTTGAAAACAAAAATATTTTGGTTATGCCTCACAGTAAGAACATCTCTTTGAGCCCTAAGCCATAGTAATAAATTGACAGTGCATTGTGTTAATTCATGCATTTTATTTTGAAACAGGGCAGAATTTGCTCTTGGAGGTACTTTCCTCTCAGCATATCTGTTCACCAGGGTATCACTGTGTGGTCTGTGGTTTGCCAGGCTAGGCACCACATAAGCGGTGTCTCTGTGGCTGTCTGTCCCAAGCTGGTAAGATGGATATAGTGCGGAGAGCACTCAGGATGTGATCCAAGTTAGAAACCTACTGACTAGTAGTTGGTGCTAAGCATGATTAGGTATAATACATGGTTTTCTTCTTAAATCCGTAATTTTTGAGCATCCTTGTGTCCCTGTTGGATTTGTCCAGAGAGGATGTTGATACAAAGATGAGATAGATGCTGTCTCTACTCTAAAGGACTTTGTGATTTAGTGCAGAGGGCCTATTCTTCTTCATAGGCCCTTACCTATTAGGGTGCTTGCTCTTTCCTTCTTCTTTTGGATTAGATTATAGATGTGATGCCCAGTGCTACAGTAGCCACACTGTGATGATGAAGTAGCAGTTGCAGAGAACAAGAAGCCAACATACTTAAGAATGGCAGAGGGAAAATAGAAAGAGCCTGGCTCTCTGATGACATTATTGAGCCATAACTGAGACCACCAGTCTCTTAAGTAAACAATAAAACACATCATGGTTCAGAACAGGTCTTTAGTTACAAATATAAGTATTCCTTACTTTTTCAAATGAAATTCTCAGAAACCAAGACTTTTGAGTCTGAAGCCCTAGTTTGAAATTTTACATTAGGTTTACCTTTTTCCAACAGTAACTGGCAAAGGTTTAAAACATTCCCACCCAACTCCGTTGGCACCACTTCTGCTGTAGAATGGCTCTTTCTCATTTGGGTACGTTATTTCCTGAAAGGAACTGAGCCTGGTGGTTTTCTTATGATAAGTAAACTAGACATTTCAGTAAGGGTAGAACAAATGTTCACGGAAATCAGAATTGGAGATTTTTCCTTCCACACAAGATAGATATGGACTCTTTGTAGCACTGTCTTTAAAACTGATTAATTAAAAGACAATGCTAAATGTTTCCAAGGCTTATTCTGAAATGACTCCTTCAATTAGAGCTTCTTTCCTTTTGGCTTCTTTAAAGCTTTCTGGACCTTTTTTTTTTAATACAAATTAAGAAGCCTTTAGATTTTTCTGGAGCTTCAGGTTCTTCTGCTTCTGCAGCTGCTACTTGAAGGGCAGAAGAGAGATAGTACAAGACTGTACCTCTGGCCCTGCCTGGGTGACTCAGTGGGTTAAGCCTCTGCCTTCAGCTCAGGTCATGATCCCAGGGTCGTGGGATCGAGCCCCACATTGGGCTCTCTGCTGAGCAGGGAGCCTGCTTCCCCACCCCCCACCCCACCTGCCTCTCTGACTACTTGTGATCTCTGTCTGTCAAATAAATAAATAAAATCGTAAAAAAAAAAAAAAAAAAAAAAAAAAAAGACTGTACTTCTGACATTCTCTTTTTGGCTTTCAAATTCATGAGCTCATTATACAATGAGGTGGGTGACCCACCGGGCACAAGTTTGTGTCTTCCTTCAGTGTGCAGTGCCTCCCGCTCCCTCCTCTCCTCTGGCAGGCCAGGGCCTGCATAATTTTCCCTTAATGATCCCATTTGGTCTGCATGAACTTTGCCTCCTACCCATATCCATAGCCGCTACTGCTTGGGGAGGCTTCACATTTTCTTCATGACTGCCGATCACAGTGGGCACTATTACTTAAACATCTGTAGGAAAATGAAGTAATGGGCCTGCTAATATGCTTAATGGCCTTAAGAACATTGAAAACTAATGTGCGTAATGATCATTTAATTCATAGTTGCCCTTGGAATTATGGGTGGCAAGACCATGTATTATACTAAAGCAAAAATGGCCCAGATGTCACTGCAAGTGTGAGGAGAGTAAGAGAGAAATATTACAGCAGCATTATAGAATTTCTACTCAAATCTGTCTTCATAGGAAAGAACTACATTATCAGAGAAAAGCAGCAGCCAGCCAGGGGACTGCCACTGGCTTGAAGGGATTCAGCTCAGGAGTGGAAGAGAAATCCTCAAATACCAGGCTGAGGGAAGAACCCTGTGAGCCGAACCAGTCGTATGGGAGGTCGAGATGCTTCTGAGAAATAGGGAGTTTCTAACTGGGGAGATCATTCTTTCCTTTCCTGGTTATAGGTTGTGTGTCAGACCTTTCCAGACCTCCCCTGTCCTCTATTCCTCAGGGCCCATTTATCATAAGTAATTGGATTAGTGAATTCAGAGCACCGCCTCAGGAATTAGCTCTGCAGGAAAAGATACTTCAGGTGAGGCTCTCTGGAGGAAAACCTTGAGAATCAGGGACAGTTGGGCCACTTGGTGCCATGGCGTGTTCTTGCAGTGCCCTTGGGCCACTCAGGCAAACTTTTGCCAACTTCAGAAGGACATAGGGATGGCATTGGAGAGATGATTAGAGATAACATTCTAGACTTGGAAAATCAAATTCATAGCAGCCCTGGGGCCCCTTTTACAGATTCCACTGCCCCAGCTCTCCAAGAACCCTGGGGGGAGCAGGATAGTTTTTTCATCTCCCTCAGGGATCTGAACCCTGCCTGTGACCCAGACAGGAGAGGAGGCTTAAAGAAGAGTCACAGGAAGTCCTCAGAAAATGAAATCATTGTGGTGAAGAGCTATTTGCACTCCCACATTCAGTGCAGCATTATTCACTATAGCTAAGACATAGACACAATGCAGGTGTCTGTTGATGGATGAACGGATAAAGAAAATGTCACACACACACTCAGAGGAATATTATTCTGCCATAAGAAAGAAGGAAATCCTGCTATTTGCCACAACATGGATGGGTCTTGAGAGCATTGTGCTAAGGGAGATAAGTCAGATAAAGAAAGACAAATACTACATTCTCACTTACATGCAGAACCTAACAAAGCCAAAATCATGGAAACAAAGAGTTGAGTGGTGGTTTGGAGTTGGGGGTAGGAGGAGACATTGGTCATTGACAAAGGAGACATTGTCAGCTATACTATAAATAAGTTTTTGGATCTAATGTACAGCATGGTGACGCTGATTGGCAATGCTGTGTTACTCAGTACTGTGAGTCGTGCACTCCACAGAATGAGCCACTGCCCTGGTTGGTGGTTGGGGACCCCTGAAGCTTGACTTGATCCCAGGCAATTCAGAAATTAAAAAATTAAGGACTAAATAAAGTGATGATGAATATTAAGTCTTCTTAATGGCTCTGGATAATCCAGAGAGTGCAGCCAGCAGACTTCCTTAAAGCTCAGATATTTCATTTATTGCCCCACCACACCTAAATAATTGACTTCACAACTGACATCTGATTTCCTCATATTCGAGTTTTTCCCTTGGAAGGAGTCTATGAAGTGAACTCTCCAAAATGAAAATAAAATTTTACTTAGAGAGTTTATTTTTTAAATGGTTTTTTAATACTCTTTATTCATCACTCAGTTTTGAGGGTATGTTTAAAAGGCTGAGATACATATAAATTAGAGCATGGAATTTTTTTTTTATCTGTAGCTAAGAGGAGCTTCATTTTTGTTGACATTCTAGGAAAAAGTCATCTTCAAATTATAAGTCAGTAATACTCTGTATCCTTTTCTTGAAATAAAGGAACAGCTGAAACTTGGCTTAATGGTCCCTGTTTTCTGACACCTGTAGTTACTAATCCAGATGTCTGGAGTTATATTTGCATAGATCAAGATTTTCTGAGGGGCGGTTTCCCCTGACCCAAAATACATAATTTAGTGAAAGGCAGCTAAACCATGTTAAGAATAGGAATTCTTTCTTTAGGTATCAAATACAAGTATAGTGGTTTAAAATGCTGTGATTAAGTATAAGAAGTTAAAGTGGAAAGATAAATGTATAAAATTTTCCCAGTGTTACTAAATTTATTTTAGAATCTTTAAAAAAGTATATGGAAGTTCTATGTGCCTAGTGTTTTGTGTGTTGTCATATTTAGTTCTATCAGTTGCCCTACAAAGTGGACCTTATTAATCTCACAGAGAAGAAAACCAAGGCTCCAAGTATATAATAGAAGAAACCTTCTCAAGGTCACAGTCATACATGGAAGAGCTGGGACTCTAGTTCAAGCTCATTATCTTCCCGCTACACTATGTTCCTGTCCATAGGAACACACATAGAAAATCAACCAAGACAATTATCTCCTTGCTATGAATATTATATTAAATTGAAGACAGAAAAGTCAGCAGCAGCTTCTACTCAGAAGAAAATCTCTTTTTCCTGATCTGACCTCATCTCTAAACCTCTGTGGTTTCTTTTTTTTTATATGGCCATCATCACATAAGGCATGTGGCTGTGGCATTGTGTGAAGGCAAAAAGGCAATGCCCTTGACTGAAGAAATTGTCCTAAAATATTAATAGTGGTTGTGTTTGGACTAGGGCAGATTTGCTCCTTATCCCTATATCTCATGTTAAAAATAATCTTTAAGATCATAAACGTAGGGGCACCTGGGTTAAAGCCTCTGCTTTGGCTCAGGTCATGATCCCAGGGTCCTGGGATCAAGCCCCACATCGGGCTCTCTGCTCAGCAGAAAGCCTGCTTCCCTTCCTCTCTCTGCCTGCCTCTCTGCCTGTTTGTGATCTCTGTCTGTCAAATAAATAAATAAAATCTTTAAAAAAAGGATCATATATTTCTAAGTTTTTAAAACGATGTCTTTAAATAAGAAAAAAAAATACAGGATTAAGCAAAATAAAGGATTCCTACCAAAAATAGAGGAGTATTTGGGAAAAGTCCACTGGCTTATAGAAGCCCAACTTGTAAACATCCCAAAATGTTAGCAGTCAGAGTTAATTTAGCTTTCATCACTGACTTGATTTAATTTTCTTCACAGCCTTTAAACATACTTCCATGCATCTTGTGGGGCCATGTGACCATGGTTGGCCCTCATTCTCTGGCTATCAAGGATTCTTCTTGCTCAATCTTGTTGGCTTTACCTTCCTGCTCTTCCTGGTCCTTCATCTGCCTCCAGGGTTTTCCCAGGACAGTGATGAGTTGACTTTGTCTGTTCCTGCTTTCAATTATTAGATCAGATTATATTCAGAAGTTTCAGGGTCCACTCTTTCTTTGAACACATGTATTTTCATTTTCTCTTATTATAAAAATCATGTTTTGGAAGCCCTAGGGGAAAAAAATAGGTAAACCAGGGGTGCCTGGGTGGCTCAGTCAGTTAAGTGTGTGCCTCCGGCTCAGGTCATGATCCGGGGTCCTGGGCTAGAGTCCCATATTGGGCCCCCTGCTCAGCGGACAGTCTGCTTCTCTTTCCCCCTCTGTCATTCCTCCTGCTCGCACTCTCTTTCTCTCAAATAAATAAATAAATAAATAAATAAAATCTTTTTTAAAAAATAGATAAACCAAAAGATGAGGGGGGAAAAAAAAGTGCCATCTTGATATAATCACCCAGGAAAGCTTTTGTGTATATCCTTCATCATTTTGCCTATTTATTGGGGGTGGGGGACTAGTTGTTAACAAATTGACCAGTCTTTTAAGTTTCAAAAAAAAAAGTCCTAGTTTATTTTTATTTTTTAAATTTATTTATTCAAGAGAGACAGAGAGACAGTGGGGGAGGAGCAGAGGAAGAGGGAGAAGCAGGCCCAGCGCTGAGCGCAGAATCCGACACGGAGCTTGATCCCATGACCTCCAGATCGTGACCCCTGCCAAAACCAAGAGTCCGATGCTTAATGGACTGAGCCACCCAGGCACCCAAAAATCTCAGTTTAAAATAGAATGGTTCAAGGGTGCCTGGGTGGCTCAGTCCTTTTAAACATCTGCCTTTGGCTTAGGGCGTGGTCCCAGAGTCCTGGGACTGAACTGCATCAGGCTCCCTGCTCAGAGGGAGCTTGCTTCTCCCTCCCCTCCCAGCTCAGTGTTTTTTCTTGCTCTCTCTCTCTTGCTCTCTCTTGAATAAATAGGTAGGAAAAAAAATCTTTAAAAAGTAAATAAACCAGAATGGTTCAGTCTAGATGTAAAATGAGAACTTAAGGCATTGTTTTATTATACTGTGATTGTTTTCAAGACCCCTCTCTACCACTCAAGCCGCTCTCCAGTAGTTCACATTAAATATCAAAAACTAAATTTGCCTTTTAGCTTCATTGATCCATCCTGAAGGAAGGAACTTTTCTTCCTTCAACTCACTTTTGATGTCCAACAAAGGAGCTTCCTGTGTCTCCGCCACTGTGTCCACCGTGTCTAGGACTTACTGAAAGAGGAAGCTTCAGACTTTTCCCTACCTCTTTGCCAGCTCTCCTCTGGAAGGGACTTGCTTGATAGGACAGAGCGGGGAGTCCACCGGCTGTGGAGCGAACCGGTGCAGAGGTAGAGCCTGACCTCAAAAAGTGGGCATGCATCTCGTTCCTCTGTCCTCCTGGTTCCCTTTCCCACTGTGGGAAGGCAGCAGGAAGGGTAGCTCCTGTTTGAGGCTCTCCACTGCACTGCTTCTGGCTGCGGGGACCATCAGGCTCAGCTGGGGAGGAGAAGGAAGCCTTGATCGCCCTCCTGCCTCTGCTGTGCTCTGGGTCCCCCATCTGTCACCTGTATGTATATCAAATTGGTTGGAGTTCAGAGGAGGAAGAGTACAGTTAGCAGCACCCCCAATCTCAAAGATGGTCTCTAGAATACACTCTGTATGCTTTGAGGTCCCCCTATGTGGGGTGTGTGTGTGTGTGTGTGTGTGCGTGCACGTGCATGTGGTATAAGTATATATATACATAATACATAGATTCTTTCTCAAAAATTGAAATAATTTTTTCTAAATTTCAGAGAGATGTTTCAGTTTCCTTGGGGGCTCCATAATTAAGCTTCCTAGAATAGTTCAGAAAACAAATTTGCAGCTATATCAAAGTTAACCTAAACTTTAGAATAAAATTTAGCAAAATGTAGGTTGGGTAGAGAGCCATTCAGATGTATTCTGAAACCACCAACCTGTGCTCACTTAGATGTGAGCACAAAAGCAGATTTAATTTACTGAGAGTTGACAGAGGTGTTTTATTAGCTTAGGGCCTGACTAAGGATTCTCTATTCCCTCTGCCCCCCCCTTTTTTTAAGATTTATTTATTTATTTTAGAGAATGAGAGAGGGAGAGAGAGGGGGCGTGAGTGGGAGGAGGGGCAAAGAGAGAGAGAGAAGGAGGGAAGCAGACTCTCTGCAGTGGGTGAAGCCCAACATGGGGCTCACTCTCACCACCCCAGGACCATGACCAGAGCTGAATTCGAGAGTCTGATGCTTAACCTAAAGGGCCACCCATGCACCCCTCCTTCCGTCCTTCTGGTATCTCAGGGCCTCTAAATGCCACGAAGTTCAAACTGTCCAGGAACCATGCCATTCTAATCTGGGGTGGTTATTTATGGGTCAGCTTGACTGGATCATGGAGTTTGGCTACACATTATCTCTGGGTGTGTCTATGAGGTGTTCTCAGGTGAAATTAGCATTCCTGTTGGAGGACTCGGTAGACCCGTTTGTCCTCCCTGATGTGGGTGAGAATCACCCAATCCATTGAAGATCCGTATGGAACAGAAAGGCGGAGGAAGGAAGAATTTAGCCCTTCCTGCCCAGCTGCTTGAGCTGCGACATTGATCTGTCTATGTCTTAGGCCTACAGACCCAGGCTGGACTCTGTACCCATGGCTCCCCTGCTTTTCAGGCCTTTGGTTTCAGGCTGGATTGCACCACTGGCTCTCCTGGGTCCCCAGGTTGGAAGCCACAGACCATGGGACTTACAACCTCCATGATTCCATGTACCAGTGCCTTATAAGCCTGTGTGTGTGTGTGTGTGTGTGTGTGTGTGTGTGTATCCTACTAGATCTGTTTCTCTGGAGGGCCCAAAAAAAAAACACAGACCAACACACATTCTAAGTCCCAAATGGAGTTGTTCTTTTCCAAGAAAGAGGCATCTCACCTGAGACAGAACTCTGGCCAAACTGCCGGAGGTCCAGACAGGATAGAAGGATAATAAGAGAAAAAGGATATTCTCAGAAATTAATGCAACAAACTAGGGGTGTGGCCCTTTCCTTTGCTGACGCAGACATGAGAATGCGTAGATGGAGAGGATCTGAAAGCTGACCAAACACAATGCTTAGTGAATGTGAAACTGATGTGCAGAGTCTGCATGAGGCTTTGTGGTAGCGGGCGACCCATGTAAACAGGTAGACCCTTGTTTCACTAACACCAGAGCTGCCCCAGAAGCCCTACAACTTGAAAAGAGGAACATCCACACTATCCATAAAAAATGGAGATGAGAGAAGGAGAGAAAGAGAGAGAAATTGTCAAGGATAAAGTAATGTTTGCTACCTCAAAACACTTTCTGTTGCACAACTGGCAGTAAATATTGGCCCATTTATGTAATTTAATGTTTTCTTCAGCCATGATTTTGCAGGTTGGATTGGGGTAGAGCAGGAGATTGAAGGAGACTGGTATTTATTGTTGCACAGGGTCTTTCGAAATGGTGGAAATGAGTTTCTGTTCATCCCCTCTGAAGAGATCCTGTTTTCCTAGGAAACCCTGAATTCATCCCAGTGATGCATCTTAGAAGGGACTGAGCTATATGTGCGGGAAGTAGACTGAGAACGAGAACCACAGTGTCGAAAGGAATTGTTATTTGGTCTTGTTTTGTTTTCCTTCCAGAAATAAAAATAAAGATAAAAACCCCAGCTGCCCCCTAGTACGAATTGCATTGAGCTTACGCATTACTCAATGACATATGTGTAAATAAGTCCCATTCCTTTCACAGACAGTGATTTAAGGCCCCGTACATTTAGTCATATTTATCTGTGATTCCTGCCACAGAGAAGAGCCCTCCAGTAGCTCTTGCATTACAGAGAAACTTGGAGCGATTTTGTGAATTAAAAGGGTAAATTTGTTGCCTTAAAAGAATCTGTAACTAGCATACATTATGAACAATAAATCTTCTTAATGAATTTTTTTCCTGAAATTTTACTTAGAGCTTGAGGTTGAAGAATTTAAGGTAATGTTATCGGGCTAATGTTTTTATCTTGGGATTACTTAGAGTAAATACATCTCCTTAATTATTAGAGAGTGCTAGATCCCAGACAGATATTGTGGAGTCTGGAAGAGATGTCCCTGACTCTCAAAGAGTCATTCCTGGAGGTTAAAGAAGATGGAGGGGTAACAGGGACAAATCCCCTTTTGAGTATCAGACTCTAGTAAGAGGGGCCAGTCCTACATGAACTATTAGTAATAAAATATTTAAAATACTATGGGTGACTTTACAGTTTCACCCATATTTTCTTTTTTAAAAAATCTCCCTTTTTATCCTATATCCTCTCTTTTCCTTGTCAGGTTTGGCTCTACTTCTCTCTGCCATTTTTTTTTTCTTTTCTGTTCTTCCATCTTGTTTTGGTTGATCTAGGTAGGCCACTTTAAGATGTGATGAAACCACAGCCTTTGAAAATGTTATGATCAAACTTTCAGGAAAGCTGTTTCACAATACCACCAAAAGACATGAATATTCAGTCTCTGAGCTGGCAGTTCTGCCTCTAGAAATTCTCCTTAAGGAAATAATCAGAGATGATAAAAGTAATAGTATTTTTTGAGTTTATATTGTGGGCCAGGCATTGACTTTATGTAATTAATTTATTTAATCCTTACAACAACCTCTGATGTATCATCCCCATTTTGCATGTGAGGAAACTGAAGATCAGAGAGATTAAGTAACTTGCTCAAGAACACACAGCTAGTGAGTGACTAGGGGAACTGGGATTTGAACAACGGAAGTCTAGCTCCCAAGACAGCACTCAACCAGGACAGTCCCCAAGGTGAGACTCTTAGGTAAATATATATTTTTTAAGATTTATCTATTTTAGAGAGGGAGGATGAGGAGTGGAAGGCAAGGGAAAGTCTTAAGCAGACTCTGTGCTGATCATGGAGCCCAATGCAAGGTTCCTTCTCATGACCCTGAAATCATGACCTGAGCTGAAACCCAAAATCTAACCCTTAACCAAATGCACCACCCAGGCACCCCTTGGGCAAATACTTTTTTTGGGGGGGGCAAATACTTTTGGCAGGACCTCTGTCTATATAAACAATTTTATTTAAAAAGGTGTTTCACAATTCACTGGTCCATGTAAGGTCTAGAAAATAAAGATTATCAATAATGATTTAGAATAAAAGGTAAAGAAGAGATACTTACCTCTGCATTTATTGTCCAATCAGAAGAAGATTCTTTGTGTTGTCCAGGCACCATCTCCTCCTGTGAGGATTCAGGAACCATCTCTCCATACTTTATTGTCAAATCTTCCATTCAGCTAGTTTCCTGTTTTCTACCATGAGAGGAAAATAACAAGACTGTTATTACTACCATGCAATGGCTCTTCTGATGGAAACAACATAGATCTTGTGTCCTCTGCAGGGCCCTAATACCATTTATTTCACACCGTTTTCATCATTACTCAGGACACTGCATCATCGTCCATCCATCACCTGTGAAGGCTGGCTGCCAGCGATTCTCAACATTGTCGCTGGGCTCTCTGGGGTGACTGAAGCATTGCCAGCATCAGGGGATGCAGAGTCCTGCCACCACCCTGCTGGTGGATGCTGTAGATGAGAGGAGGCTCTGTGGTCAGAACACCTGTGGGGAGAACTGACTAAGTGCCCCCCACCCACACACTCACTAGATTCCAAGGACAAGCAGTGGCTCCATGGTGACCATTGCAAATCTGGAGCCCCAACTTGTCCGGTGTCCTCAGTGAGTAGGATAGCCCCCTCTCAAAATAGATTATAGAACTGCATATTTTTTCTGTTAGAAAAATATACAATGTTCGATGATTTTTTTTAAGATTTTTTTTTTATTTATTTGACAGACAGAAATCACAAGTAGGCAGAGAAGCAGGCAGAGAGAGAGAGAGAGAGAGAGGAGGACTCAGGTTCTTTGCTGAGCAGAGAGCCCAACATGGGGCTCAATACCAGGACCCTGGGATCATGACCTGAGCTGAAGGCAGAGGCTTAACCCACTGAGCCACCTAGATGCCCCAGGTAAGACTTTTTAAAAAAATGTTTTTCAGCAACAAACAATTGGCTCTGGGCTCTTTCCCCTCCACCCATATGCCTCTCAACTGTTAGGTTGTACAGAGATATTCTTATTACCTGAAGAGTCATTCTTGAATCCCTGATATGATGGAATTACGAAAAATGTCACAACCTGAAAAATGTTTACTTGTTTATTTGAGAGAGAGAGAGAGAGAGAAATAGAGAGTGAGAGAGAGAGTGAGAGCACAGGCAAGTAGGGGGAGCGGTGGAGGGAAAAGGAAAATCTCAAGCAGACTGTGCTGAACACAAACCGTACAAGGGGCTCAATCTCATGACCCAGGGATCACGACTTGAGCCGAAACCAGCAGTCAGCTGCTTCATTGACTGCCACCCAGACGCCCCACCACCTCAACATTTTTAACAATAAACTGAGCACACTTATAAGAGTTCCTACTCAAATAGTTTTCAATATGTGTCAAAACCCGTGATTGCCTGAATATTGATGCTAGTTTGATTTTATTAACATTCTATCACACAAGGCAGATAAACTCAAAAACAATGGCAAATCTCACCATAGAGAGACTTTCATAAAGTCACCCCGTCACCCAATCTAAAGAACTACTCACTCCTCCCACTCAGAGGGCCCCTGGCAAGTAAGTTTCTGGCAGAGAGTTGACAGCTGAAGAACAGGAAGTTGACAATACTTTGAAAAAGAATGACTTGAATATCAAAGGATTAAGAAAAGATCTTATAAAATAGGAGGCAATCCTTGAATCTATATGCAGAGAAAAAAGACCCTCTTTCTCTTTTGTAGTGAAAGTCAAATGTGAAGAATGTCAAACTATGCTAAGAGATAACTTTGTTGGAAAGAAAATATTGTAACCCCCCCAAAAAGCAAGGGAAGCCTAATTCCTCCTTTATCTAAAGAATTCTTGTGTAGATGAAGTGATAACCTCAAAGTTTCAATGTCATATAAAACTAATCTTCATAATTTAGCTTCATTTTTCAAGATAAGAGCCTAATAAAACTTTCTTTTTTATTTGTTATTTACTATTAAAAGTTGCTTCCCTTTCTGTGCAGGTTAACTTTTAAGAAGCTCTTTTCTGGTACCAATTATTCTTGGATAATGAGGACTTTTTGTACTTTATGCTGTCAGAGCAGAGGCTAAATGGGGTAAGCAAGGCAGGACGGCTTGCTCGTCTTCAACCTCACTTCAGTGAAACAAAGTCTTCAAAGGACCCACAGAGTCAAATGCAGTGAGTTGAATTACTTTTCACCTGGCTTCACATTCAAGGTCTAGCTCCTCATGACCAGCTTTGATGAAGGCCTGCTGGCCCCACAGGAACAAGTTTGTGCTGACAATCCTCAGTTTCTTAGAGACTCAGTAAAGACCCTATTCTCCAGGGCAAACCGGGCTGATGTCAGGAGTCTCTACTTAGAAAGTCATTTTCTCAGAAAATTCTTCGAACTAGATTAGAAGTGTAAGGAAGGGGGAGCTTGGGTGGCTCACTCGGTTAAGCATCCTACTCTTGTTCTCAGGGACAGCAGATCAAGCCCCGTGTCTGGCTCCATGCTCAGCATGGAGTCTGCTTGGGATTTTCTCTCTCCCTCTCCTTCCGCCCCTCCTGTCTGCCCACATTACCTCTAAAATAAATAAGTAAATCTTTTTTTTCCCCTAAAGAAGTGTAAGGAGGGATATCAGCTGGCTCAGTCAAAGAAGCATGAGCCTTTTGATCTTGAGATTGTGAGTATGAGCCCTACATTGGGTGTAGAGATTACTTAAATAAAACAAAACAAAACAAAAAGGAAGTGTAAGTAAAGTGACCAATATTAAGGATTAAGCCTCAACTTGGATAATTTACTTGGGAGAAATCCCACCGAAACTGGGCAGATATTTAAAAAGAGTAAAAATTATAGTTAGATATTTAACACCCCACACAAAAGTGGACTCTTTCAAACAGACATGGATAACCTGCTTCTTAGTCAATTTACCCCCCTCTTGGATGCTGAAGTAAAATGTGACTAATATCTCCGTAGCACCTTTCCTAAAAAGGTTATAACGAAAAGATATAATCTTTGTTTCTGCTGAGCACAAACTGTTTGAGTTTCTTAATGATAAGCCGTGCTACCTTACATCTATTCAAAAGAGCCAGGATTCCATTCTTCACAGTCAAAAACTCTATCCCATGTTAAAGAAAAATTTTATTAGAGGACCCTTTGTCAATAGTCCTTAAAATAACATCAATTAAAAGGGATTCTTAGTTGAGAAAACAAAGATTTAAAAAAAAAAACAAAACCTACAAGTCCGTTCAGAGATTGAACTATAGCTAAATTGGCACTAGTCCCTATTGGAATACAGATAATGCTAGCATGAAAACATCTTAATACTGGGGTGACTCTGTAGCTCAGTTGGTTAGGTGTGGGACTCTTGAATTCAACTCAAATCTTACTCTCAGGGTCATGAGTTCAACCCCTGCATTGGGCTCCACACTGGGCATGGAGCCTACTTTAAAAAAATAAATAAATAAAACAACTTAATATTAGCCTCCTCTATAATTTAGTTGCTGGTTTGCCAACGGGACAATAGTCTTCTGCAGCCAGTCTGTTTCCCCATTGGTTTTGCTCCTTCCTAACATCCACTAAGAAGAGACTAGAATAATAAGAAGTAAAACTTGAATTCATCAATTCCAATAGTTGTTTGCAACTCTAACTCAAAGAGCTGAATTTAAAGTATTAATAGGTTTGGAACTGCTTTTATGAACTTCAAATATGTACCATTCCTGGTGAATTTCCTTTTCATAGCTTACCTTTTTGATCGATATCTACCCTCCTGTACCATGTTAAGAAATGAAACATATCACTAACTTTATTTTTTCAAAAATCAAATAAATCTAACTCTGAGAGGAAAGTTAATCACAGTCATCATTAGAACCCATTATCTGTTTCCCACTATCTTCCCCCACTACCAGCCAGGATCTTTTGAGAGCTTCTGAGGTCTTATGACAAAGCAGAACATTTAGAAAACTCCAGGGCTGAATGGCCCACGCTGGCCGCCCTGTAGCTTACAGTTGTCTGTGACTTCATGGGCCTTGGAAATTGCTCCACAGTTTTAGTGCCCCTCGGGCAGGGGACTTAGAGGCCAGAGTCCCTCACACAAGCTCCTCTGAGGTTCTGTACCCTCCCTCAATCACTAAATGTTACAATCTCACTACTGTTTGCTTCTTGCATTAAACATTCTCTTTCCTCTTCTCTCTCACTCCAAAACTGGATACCTATCTCTCTTTCCTCTTTCAAAAAAATCTCTTAATTTTTTATTTCCAAAAACAAAACCCAGAAAGGGAGGTTGCCTTCAGGCAATTTCCACCTGACTTTGAAACATAAACTTCCCTGAGAAGGAAAAATCCCAAAGTTCATGTCTCTTCTTGGAAAAGGATTAAAAGAAAAGCAGGAAGAGCCAAATATATTTCAATAATTATCATTTATGATGTGGTTTATAATTAGATAAACAATATGACATAAAAATGCAAAATAAATACAGTGAGTAGCCTGATGAATGGTGCTAAGAAAAGTTGTTGACAACCATTACAAACAGAATTGCTTTGATTTAACCCGACCTCAGCTGACCAAGATTGCTTATGTTAACATGACTGCTGGGTTTCTTTTTTCTCCCATTCAAAGAAGAATCTCCACCTTTGATACTGAATTTTTGGCCTTGAAATCAATTCTAGCAACATTCAGTCTTCCCCCAAGTGTAAGCATGTAGACCAAATATCCTGTCAGAACCACCAAGTGCAGATTCTTGGACTTTCTCCAAGACTACTGTTCCCTGCAGTATTGATGAGTTTTTATGGTTACAGCACACCATACGCTCGGCAACACATGATCTTGTCAGAGCCAAATATTCTTTCTGTCACTGGCCAGTTAAAAATCTCCAGCCAGGGGGCACCTGGACAGCTCCGTCCTTAAGTGTCTGCCTTCGGCTCAGATCATGCTGGGATCGAGCCCCGCATTGGGCTCCCTGCTTGGCGGAAAGGCTGCTTCTCCCTCTCCCACTCCCCCTGCTTGTGTTCCATCTCTCGTTGTGTCTCTCTCTGTCAAATAAATAAAAATAAAATATTAAAAAAAAAAAAAAACATTTTCCAGCTAGGAATCCATCCTATTCTGAAGCCCATCACATCGCCCTCTTTCTGGTTATTCTGACTTCTAGGGGCATGTCCATGCCATTCCTGGGCAGAGCAGGGGTGGGGGGTGCGGTGGAGAGAGGGGTGGATCGGGGGTTGCTTCCCTGATTGGCTCCTGACTGGCCGCAAGCTGCCTTGCCGCAGCTCTGGTTATGGCCATCAGCATTGCACCATCGCAGTCATCTCATGAGGAAGTCTTTGCATCTCAGGAGAAAAGTCAGTTACTCAGAGGATTCTTCTTTTGGAATGCTGAGTGCACTTTGGATGAAGCTCTTCTCCAGCACTTTACCGGGAGACAACACAGCTCCTTCTCTTCAGCATTGCTTTTGCTTCTGAGAGCTCGCCTCTACTCTGCAACCCCATCTCTCAGTGGCTCAACTCCATTTTGATATTGAGGGGGTTTTGTTTGTTTGTTTGTTTGTTGGGTGGTAGGAACCTATATACCAACTTTTGGAAATTCTGGTTACAAAGCGTGTTATGATAGAATGGGCTGTAACTAGGGACCCTTGCAAATCATCCATGTTGGAACCCTGTTGAGAGTGAAAAGGATGCTATTCAGTTATGATAAAACAGGATTTAAGCAGAACCAGCCTGGGCAAACAGAAAAGATGTTCACCTTAGTGATAACAGGCTCTCTGAGAAGTGCCAGAATGGCCAGTTTCTCCTTCCTTCATCCCTTCCCTTCCTCTGTTTCCCCCTTCCTTCGTCCCTCCACTCGATTCTTTCCTTCCGTCCGTCCTTCCTTCCTTCCTTCCTCTTGGACTTATCTCTTCCTTGGGCTTCTATTTCTGCTGACCATTGAAAAATTGATCTTACCATTAAGAAGAAATTGATTCAGATTTAACATAACCCAGCGTCTCTAGGGGCAAAGGCTCAGGTTCTTAGAGAATCTCCCTCCTTTCACCTGGTAATATCTGGGTTTTAGAGAAGTTCACTGAAGATTGTTCATTTAATGGGGATCCCCCAGTCCAAGGCTATTGGTAGTCTTTGCTGTCCTTGCTGACCTTTGGTTAGAGGGCTGCTCAACTGCTAGGTGACTAGGCATGGACCTCTGTACTTACTGGGTCTTCAGCCTACACGGCTGCAGTAGAATACCTCCCAGTTTGCTTTCAGCATTCTCAAGGCCCAGGGTTCACTGCCTGGTCTCTTGGCCCTATTGTGGCTCCCAAGTGCTATAGTTCTCCTGAGGCTTGCCTCTATTTAGAATCAGGCCACCGCGAGATCCTTGGGGATCCTCTTGTTTCCTTTTGAAGCTCTTTCTGGTAGATCTATGGCCCAGGGAAAGTCTGCATACTCTGCCAGGCATAGGGGAATGTCTGGACCCCTGAGGTCTCATAGACTCTGGGTGGAAAGGGTGAGAAAAGGGGGAGTTGCTCCTTAAGCTGTTAAATCCATGATACACTAACTATCTGTTACCTAGTTCACTGTTGAACTCTTTTAGCTTTATAGAGTGGGTCCTATTGATCCCCCTCCCCTGGGTTATGGATGTAGAAATAGGAACAGAGAATAAGTAACTTACTTGTGGTCACCCAGAGAGTAAGGAGCAGAGCTAGGATTTGAGTCCAGGCATCCTGATAGCGGGGTCTATACTTTGAACCACTGTGTAAGGAGAAATTTGCGGGTTAGGGTGATAAAATGTAATTATACAACAAAAAGCTTCTCCTCTAAATAAATTATTTAGGTGTTAAGGATTCTTCTGACATGAACACATGAACACAAACTGTGACGCTCAATCCTGTGGAGAATCTAGGTCAGCCCCTTTACTCTATTAACCTAGTTTTTTATTAAAACCATTGTCTGTTATTATTACTGATGATTGAGGCAACAACAGCAGTAAGTTTATTGGCTTGCTGCTTGTAAATCGCTGATATGATAGTATAATAAGTAAGTGTGATTTTTTTCAGAATTAGGTATGCTGATCTCTGGTATTTCTCTTCTTATAATTTTAATAGGATATTAAATATTAGAGTAGTTTTTAATGTCTTAAGTATATTTTTGAATGAAAAGTTTCCTTGAACACTTGTGGTTTTTCTTGTCTTTTTTCTTTTCTTTCCTTAACAAAGCAAATATTTATTTCAGATACAGAGAGAATAGTCACTCTGTCCTCAACATTTCCTTATCTTCACATCTCTAATTTGATCTTGTACTAATTCCAAAGAACACTTGTGCAATTTCTGGATATTCTGAAATGCATCCCATTCATTTCCTGAAGCCTTGGAAACTCTGTTTCTCCACAGTGCTCCCCTCCTCAAGCCTTTGTTCATTTTTTTTTTATTGCCTTTTTGGTTTTGACCCTAAGTTTTCCCTTCTCTCCAACCTCTATGTTTAAAAAAATCTTATTTTATTTTCCGGTTATTGGGTGAGTCTTATTTCCCCTATTTTTCTCTCTGTTTTTTCCCTGGGTTGTTTCAGTGATTCGGTTTCTGGACTTCAAGTGTACAGTTGCCAAATTTGTACTGCTATTGACTATAAAATTCTGCCCAGTCACCAGGCTGTGAAGAAGCAGATGCAAAATTGCTCACTGCCCACCTCCGGACTGTGTGGTTCCAGAGCCAGAGTCCAAAAGCAGACTTTCGCTTCCACGGTCCTTAGATTTGGGAGCCTGTTCCACATACGTTATCTATGTGACCACCTGAGTAGTTGTCTCCTGAGAACAACCTAGAGCCTCTTGTTTAAATAAAGTTAGTTTCATTTTTATTTTGATGTAACTTCCACATTGCTACTACATAAAGAATGTTATTTCTCTTTTTCCATGGGTTTTTAAATAATTGCTATCCTAACCTAGCAGGTCCAATAAAGCCACAGAGGCACTGGTTTGTTAGGTAGGTAATATACACACACAGAGGTATATTTAGGTACATCACTACATAGGCGTTGCTCTCTTGATTTAAAAATAAGCAGCAGTGGGGCTCTTGCAGGGCTCAGTCATTAAGTGTCTGCCTTTGGCTCAGGGCATGATTCCAGGGTCCTGGGATCAAGCCCACATGGGGCTTTCTGCTCAGTGGGAAGCCTGCTTCTCCATCTCCCTCTGCCACTGCTAGTATTTCCTCTCTCACTATGTCTCTGTCAAATAAATAAATAAAATCTTTTTAAAAATGATTTTTTAATCTTTTTTTAAAAATATTTTATTTATTTGACAGAGATCACAAGTAGGCAGAGAGGCAGGCAGAGGAAGCAGGCTCCCTGCTGAGCAGAGAGCCTGATATGGGGCATGATCCCAAGACCCTAGGATCATGACCTGACCTGAAGGCAGAGACTCTAACCCACTGAGCCACCCAGATGCCCCATAAATAAAGTCTTTATAAAAAAAATAATAATAATAAGCAGCATTAGCTTGCTGAGCCTGGGCTGGAATCTGGAGACCCAGAATCGGGGCAGGGGACAGAAGAAGCATTGTAAGAAAAAAAGTTCATTGTACTATTCTGTTTACTTGATATGTTTGAATTTTTCCATAATAAACCCCTATAAATTATTGAAATATCAAAAAAAGAGAGAAGAGAAAGGAAAAGGAAAGAAAAGAAAAGAAAAAAAAAAGAGATGGAAAAGGCAGTAGTCTTTGCAGAAAAACAAAATAAAAGCCTACTATTTTGTCCAAAGGTGTTAAGGACACAGAGGGACCATATGGAGAATCGATTTGTTAGGTAGTAAAGTAAAAAACAGAGAATATTGACAGCTGACATATTCATTCATTTTCCCTAGTGATTCTTGTAGTGCCATCGTCAGGAAGGATCAGAGCTGGAATCTGATCCATGCAGTTGACCAGATCTCCTTTACACACTGTATCTGTGCTCAACTGCCCTCTAGTTTACAATCTGAGAAGTCACTACCTGTCCTAAGTCATCCACTAGTCTGGGGGAACCCCGGCTGTGACATTCTCTGTCTGACCTTGAGCCCACCACATCTGCAAATTCTCTCTTCAGATTGGGACAGAGACCCAGGGGACTTTGGCCCAAAGCCAGGTCGGGGCTGCTGCAGTTGACTTTCACAGGACCCCTGCAGAGTGGGCTGGCTGCTCAGCTGGTACACAGCCTCAGCAGAGATGATTCTGGAAGGTGATTGGTTCCTTTGCTTCCATCGTGACCCTTTTGGGTTGCTCATTTCAGCGCGTTGTGATTGCACTTCTTCAATTTTGAGTAGATATGTTATTTTCTTTCTGGCTACTTATTTTTCTACCTTTTGGGGTATCTGTCCAACTTATCACAAAATATAGGTGTTCTTAATTATTTTTTCATGTGTCTAGGTCCCCTTCTGTGTGCTCCTGTGTTTAATGCTGACACTTCCCTTTTAACCAAAAGTTTACTTATATAGCTACATTTCTCCCCTGATCCTTTTTTTTCCCTTGCCCTTTTTAAGAATTGATTTTGAAAGTTTTATTTTTAAATTGTAATGAGTAGACTTAACTTAATGGAGCTGTTTTAGTCTTACAGAAAAACTGAGCAGAAAGGACAGACCTCCCATAGGTTTTCTTGCTTCAGTTTCCCTTATTACGATCATCTTGAATCCTTGGAATCATAGTATGTTTGTTATAACCAATGAGCCTGTACTGACACATTATTATTAACTAGTTTCCATAGTTTATATTAGGGTTCGTTCTTTGTGCTGTGCGTCCTGTGGGTTTTAACAAATGCATGCTGACATGTATCTAACATTATAATATCATACAGAAGAGTTTCACCGGCCTAAAAATCCCCCAGGGCTCACCTATTCATCTCTCCCATCCTATCTCTAAACCTCTGCCAATCACTGATTTTTTTAAAATTGTCTTCATAGTTTTACTTACTTCTTTCAAAATGCCTTCAATGTTGGAATCATACAGTATGGACCATTTTCAGACTGACTTTTTTGACTTAGCAATGTGCATTTCAGGTTCCTTCATGCCTTTTTGTGGTTTGATAATTCATTTATTTTTAATTGCTAAATAATTTTCCCTTGTATGGAACCTTATTCACCTCTACTGATAGCTATCTTGATTGCATCCAAGTTTTGACAATTAAGAATAAAGCTGCTGGGGGACCTTAGTGCCTCAGTCAGTTAAGCATCTGACTCTTGATCTTAACTCAGGTCTCGATCTCATGGTCGTGTGTTCAAGCCCCACACTGGGCTCTGTGTAAGGCTTGGTGCTGGGCGGGGAACCTGCTTTATATCAGTCAGTCAATCTGCTGCAAACATTTACATGCAGGTTTTTGTGTGGGCATAAGTTTTCAACTGGTTTGGGTAAATCTCAAGCTCCACAATTACTGGGTCATATGGTAAGCGAATGTTTAATTTTATAAGAAACTAAAGCTGTCTTGCCAAGTGGCTGTACAAAGTTACATTCCCACCAATAATGAGTGAGAGCTTGTTCCTATCACTGCACATTCTCACCCAGCATTTGGTAATATTAGTTTCATATATTGTAGCCATTCTAATAGGTATGTAGAAATAGCTCATTGTTGTTTTCATTTGCATTTCCCTAATGACATATGACACTGAACATCCTTTCATATACTTTTTTTTTCTTTTGCCATCTGTATATCGGGTTTGGTGAGACATCTGTTCAGATCTTTTGCCCATTTTAAATTGTGTTCTTTTGTTTTCTTATCATTGAGTTTTAAGAGTTCTTTGTATATTTGGGATACAAGTCCCTTATCAGATATATGTTTCCCAAAATTTTTCTCCATTTGGGGGCTTGTTCTCTCATTCTCTTAACAGTGTCTTTGAAAGAGCAGAAATGTTAAATTTTCATGAAATTCAGCTTATCAGTTTTTTCTTTTATGGATCATGCTTCTGGTGTCGTATCTAGCAAGTCCTTGCCACATGCAGGGTCACCAGTATATTCTCTATGGTATTTTCCAGAAGTTTTATAGTTTTGCAGTGCACATTTAGTACTGGGATCTATGTTGAGTTAATTTTTGTGAAGAGAGTAAGGTCTTTTTCTGGATGTCCTTTTTCTTTCTTTTTCCCTTTTTGTCTTTTCTTTGCAAGTGGATGTCCAGTTGCTCCAGCACTGTCTGTTGAAAAGACTATCTTTTTCCATTGAGTTGCCTTTGCTCCTTTCTTAGAGATCAGTTTACTTGATTTGTATCAGTCTATTTTTGGACTCTCTAGTCTGTTCTGTGTCTATTTGTTTATTCTTTTGCCAATATTAAACTATTTTAATTACTATAGCTTTATAGTCAATCTTGAAGTTGGGTTGTGTAAGTCCTCTGAATTTGTCCTTTTCCTTCAATATTTTGGTAGCTATTCTGGGTCTTTTGTCTCTCCATAGAAAGTTTAGAACTATACTGTCTATATTAAAAAGTAACTTGCAGGGTTTTGATGGGGATTGCACTGAATATGTAAATCATGTTTGGAAGAAGTGACATCCTGACAGTATTGAGTCTTCCTATCCACGTACATGAAATATTTCTCTACTTACTTAAATCTTCTTTATTTCTTCGAGGGATTTTAGTTTTCCTCATATATATCTTCTATATATTTTTTAGATTTATACCTAAGTGTTTCATTTTGGGGATAATATAAGTGGCATTATGTTCTTAATTTCATATTCCAATTGGTCATTGCTGATATACAAGAAGGCAATGAACTTTTGTATATCAACTTTGCATCTTGTGTCCTTGCTATAGTTGCTTGGTTCCAGGAGGTTTTTGTTGTTATTGCTGATTCTTTGGGATTTTCTATATAGTTAATCATGCTATGCAGAACATGTGAACAGACAGTTGTATTTTTTCCTTCCCAATATGTATATGTTTTATTTCCTTTTCTTGTCTTACTGCATTAGTTAGGAATTTCAGTACAATGTTGAATAAGAGTAGTAAGAGTGGTTATACTTGCCTTGTTCCTGATATTAGAAGGGAAGTATCTAATTTTTCACAATTAAATATGATGTTACCTATAGGGTTTTAGTATCTGTTCTTTATCAATTTGAGGAAGTTCCTCTCTATTCCTACTTTGCTAAGTGGTTTCTTTTAATCATAAATGGGTATTAGATTTTGTCAAAGGCCTTTTCTGAATCTATTGGTATTCTCATATAATTTTTCCTCTTTAACTTGTTATAAGGATGGATTACATTAATTATTTTCAAATGTTAAGCTAGCCCTGCATACCTGGATGGTTTATAAATTGTTTTATACATTGTTGGACTCAATTTGCTAATATTTTGTTCGGGATTTTTGCATCTGTGTTCATGAGATATAGTGCTCTGTAGTTTTCCTTCTCATAATGTCTTTGTCTGGTTTTAGTATAAGGGTTACGCTGGCCTCATAAAATTAATTAAGAAGTATTCCTCTTATTTCTAGTTTTCCTTACTTCTAGCTTTTTTCATAAGCTCAGCAAGAATGAGTAATCCTCAACTCCTATCTATTAAACACAGGCCTGCTTCCTCCTATATGTTGCATTGTATTTTATGTAAGGGACGACTATTTGCTTTCAATCTTTTAATCACTTTGTGGCCTTATGTTTTAATATTATGACTTCTTTCAGGAAAACCCCCATTCAAGCCAGAAATACCTTATTATCAGGAATAGTATAAAGAAAATGTTTTCGAAATTCATCCTTCCATTGGCAGTGGTTCCCAAGATTAATTGTCAATAAATGTTTATTCGTTTGGCATCATTATAAATCAAGCAAAGTAGCTTTCAGAAAATTTCCTTTCATAGGGATAATGCTAGACTGAAGAGATGTATATTCAGAAAATAAGCAGCCCTTTGTAAGGAAAATTCCTTTGAATAAAACTGCCTTCAAGATACTTTGCAACAGCAGCACAAAAGAGCTTCTGCAGGAAAAAACAAAAAACAAAACTCTGACTCTAATTCCAAGGCCAATGACACCACACTGTATATAATACAGTTTCTTTTGTGCAAAAGTAAGAGCATGAGGGGAACAAAGGGAACATTTATGAGAGCCAACATGATCAATTTGAAGAAAATAGCAGCTAGAAACTGCAATCCAATTTTTTTTCTGTCTAGAAAATCAATGAACCACAAGCATCTAATAAATCGGTCAATTATACACAGATGCCAGAGTCTACAGAAGATGTAATATTAGGTTTTGCAAATCATTACTGTCTCACAGAGATTTTTATGACAGTAAGTTCCACTGATTAAAATGTCAGTATAAAACATTGCCTTTCATTCAAATAGCTAGTACAGACTCACCCTCTGTAATGATGGAATGTAATAATTAGTGGGCAAAGCCCGCATGTTAGCAAACAACAACAACAAAGATCAGACTGCTCAAAGAAAATTAAAGATCGGTGAAACGAAATTGAGGTAGCCTCAGGCTTAGGTCCTCAATGAAAACACCCAGAGCAACACCCAGATCCCTGGGATGGCAGTCACTGGGTGTGTTTCCATAACAACTCTAAGGGCTTGGCTGGGCACTCATCGCTGGGGTGACAGCATTAGGACTTCTCTTGAAGGGGAATTTAAAAAATGGTTTTGAATTAAAAAATGATTTTAAACTTTTATCCCTAATTTTTAAAATTGGGGATTATCTTTAAAACTTTTGAGTTCTTTTCTCAGCCTCATTGCCTAGGCTATGGCAAGTTCCCTGTGATATTCTGTACTCAGAAGAGGAGAGACCTAGGCAGAGACTTCCTGACTTTACATCAGGCTGGCTTAGTTTCCACTCACTAGACACAGGCCCTAAGAGGGACTCTGGGCCCCAGTGAAAAAAGTTTTTCTCTCTTTTGTTTTTTTCTTTTGCCGGGAAAGGGTGCTCCCGACAACAATGGACCCGGTAAAAATCATTGCATAGGATTTGCCCTGCCCCCTTTTGGACCTTACCCCTTCATTTGTACTGTCTTTCCCTATTTCCCCATTTTGCACAGCCTGTCAACGTGAAAAACATAAGGGAAATCTTTCCCTTCAGTCTCTTTCCTCATTCTAAGGTAAAACTCAGCTGAAAATCTATAGGAGGACTAAATTTCAATAATAAGAGATATTGTGCCCAATGCTTGACTCCAGATAGTGAATTACCTTCTCTTCCAGACTGCTTGTGGACAAATGGCTATGAAGAACTGAATGTTTGTGCCCCCCCCCCCCCAACCAAGTTCATGTATTAAAGCCCTAATGCTCATTGTGGCCACATTTGGCAATGGGATCTCTAAGGAAGTAGTTAAGGTAAATGAGGTCGTAAAGGTGGAATCTTGATATAAGACGATTTTTTTCCTTTTAAGAAGATACACCAGAGAGCTCTCTCACCCTCCCTCTCTCTCTCTCTCTTTCTCACTCCCTCCCTCTCTCTCTCTCTCTCTTCATTTCCCTCCCTCTCTTCCTCCCTCCATTTCCCTCTTTTCCTCCCTACCCCGCCTTTTTCTCACACAGTTTCTCTGTTTCTCTCTCTGCATGCATGAGGACATAGCAAGAGGGCAGCTATCTGCAAGCCAGGAAGAGAGCTCACTCACCAGAACGTTGATCTTGAACTTCTCGCCTCCAGATTCATGAGACAATGAATTTCTGTTGTGTAAGCCGCGCAGTTGAAGGTGTTATGGCAGCTCCAGCAGACTAATATAACAGCATCATATTCCCTCAGAGAGGGAGATTCCTTCTGTCACAGAAGGACAGATCATCACGGAAGATTCCTTCTGTCAGACACAGATGGTATCAGCCTTGGCAGTCCTAGAAGCCTGTAATAAAAAACACTGTATCACTGCCCTTCATGTCTGGAATAATGGTATTTTTTCTGTGTCTGGAAATCCTAAGGTAAGACAGCATTGTTAATGCGACTTCTGAGTAATGACGGCCCCTGTATCTGCTTAGCTTATGTTGTGGAGACGCTCAAGCCCTTGACACAACTACTGATACCCTGAGCATTGTCATAACATCTTACAGATGGGGCATAGATGTTCAGTAACTTTCATCAGGGGTAAGTGATCTGTGGGTAATCAGGGAAGATACCGTAGGGGTCAGAAACTGAGCTCTACCTTTCTCCTTGATCTTTGGGTGCCACTTTTGGCAACAAAGTAGAGTTTATTTTGATGTCTTTGCCCCATCAGAGTCTGTGATTCTTCCTGGCACTCCTTGCCAACTCATTTGTCTGTGGCTGGACCCTTGCTAAGACTGTGACTGAATGTCCTCTTCCCTTTAGGAGCAGCTTGGGGGTGGGCATAGTACATGCAGATTGTATAAGGAGAGAGAGACACATGCATACGTTGGGCTGATTGTGATTTGTTCATTTTTTGTAATAATTTGTGATACCTTGATTGATTCATTCTTATTTTAGTGCTTTGGTGGTTACTGCTTACTGTGAATATTCCTTCTGTCTATTATTTTGTGACCTTTCTTGTTTTCTATCCTCTAAACAAACATTCTCAAAAAGATTTTTGACTCAAATATATTTTGAACTTATTAGCCATTGTTTATGAAGTGCAATACATTGAAATCTAATTTCTTGTATTGTTAAAGTATATCAATGGGGATGCTATTCTAGTTATTCATTTAAAATTAAATTTCTAGGGGTGCCTGGGTGGCTCAGTCCTTGAGCATCTGCCTTCCTCTTGGCTCAGGTCGTGATTCTGGCTCCCTGCTCAGCCAGGAGCCTGCTTCTCCCTCTCCCATTCTCCCTGCTTGCGTTCACTCTCTCACTGTGTCTCTGTCAAATAAATAAATAAAACCTTTAAAAAATATATAATCAAAATAAATTTCCAAGGAGCTTCACCTTCATTCTTCTCTATAACTTTTCAAATGTTAATTGAATAAACACAGTAGGTATCTTCCCTTGGAACACAGTACTAGATTTAGTGTAATGGAAACCCTGGGCTTGGAACCCTTCTATTTCCTCTCAAGCAGTTCTGTCAATAGTGCATCTTACTAATGGATAAAATGTTGACAGTTGGTGCTCTGAAGTTGTTTGCCAATCTCTGTGGTATAAACACTGCCTCCATGACCTATTTCAAGCCACCAACATGGTGTCAGTAAATGTGGCCTTGAGAGTGGAAGCAGATCGCTTTCCATCTTCTGTGTGGTATGGATATCAGGTATAACTGTTTCATAAAAAAGCAGACTTTACCCTCTGCACCTGGTCTTTGATCAGAGACCTGCTCCTGGGGGTTCCTTGCCCCTTAAATTAGCCTTTGTTCCCTAACTGTGCATCTCTGATGCCCACACATGTTCACCAAACATGATGGAGAAGGTATCACAAGGCTTTTAAAAGCCCAGCAAATTCTGACAGTCTTCCTGCACCCACCCCTGGGCCACATCCTCTACCTCTTTAGTTCAAAAACAATACTTCACTATAGAAAACCAATTTTGCCACATTTATTTGATCCAGTTTATTCGTTAAGTGCTGATAAGTACAATTTTCTGCCTCAATGGAAGATGGAATAACGTCGGTAAAAGAGTGTGACATAGTCAGTTTGATTTATACAAAGTAAAAAAAGAGCAAGAGAGACTTTCCGTTGGCTGCTCATGTCAAAAATGAACAAAAGGTTAATCATGCCAGCATATGGCCTGTGCAGTGGTCTGTGGTGGTGGCAGGCATGGTGGGCTTCTCTGTGGGGCAGCTCTGTGCTGCAGTTTGGGGGGTCGTTCCTGTCTCTTTATCCTCATGCCTACCTCTCCGGCAGTCCCAGAAGTTCTGTGGGCTGCCTACAGTCCATGGAATAAAGTCCTTTTCTGCAAAGTTAAATGAAGCTGGCTTTTGCCTGTGACTAAGAGCTCAGGCCCTAAAGCTAGGTTCAAATCCCACATGTCCTATGTACTAGATTGTGTCCTTAAGCAAGTTTCTCTTCATGACTTGGGTTCCTCATCTCTAGAAGTGGCCTGGTACATCTCAGGGAGTTACTATGAGGCTTAAATGAGTTATGACCCATAAAGCCTTTAGAATAATGCCTGGCACACAGTGAGCCTCCCAGAACTGTTAGCTATTATCATCATACTGGGTATATTTTAGCAAGAATTGTTGACGTCAACCAACTCCAAATACAAAGGAGAGACAAATAACCATTAAACCATTACTTTTTATGGCACATATTTTAAATTTTCTCAAACATCAGAAATCTCTTCATAGTATAATAGCTTCAAACTTGATACAGAACAGAGAATGTGTATTTAGTTTTTCCGTGACGATCAGCAGTTTAGAGGGTGATCACTCTTTAAATCCAGCATCTGTTAATGTTTAAACCAATTCATAGTTTTCCTCAGAGCACATGATTTGGGACAAAGACAACAACAAACTTAAGTGCCAAAATGGGCTCACTAGCTGCTTTGCATAAAATGAAATGATTTGAACCAAATCTCTGTATGAACTGTGTATGTACTCATCCCACTTCCGCATTAACAGAAACTTTTACTATTATTCTCCAAAATTCCCCTAATATTTGCCTTTTCAAATTCTGGAATGGTGATGCTAACTTTAATGTTACAGTCTTATTTCCTTCTTGGAAAAATTCATTGTTTTGCTTTAGTGTTCTAAATTTTTTTTTTTTTAATGTTTCCAACATTTCTAGCACATGGGCAATTTTAAAAACTCTGGCTTCCCCCCCCCTTTTTTTTTTCTTGTTCATTTTGATTAAAAAGAATAGGGAGGAGGGAACCCCTTGCATTTTCCAAAGTATATTTTACAGTTATCAAGTTGACTACTGCCCTTTCTAGCAACAATTAGTTTATTCATTCAACAAATAGACCCAGCATTCTTATCTTGAGCAGAGCTGGGCTACATGCCAGGGATATCTTGATGGACAAGTCGTGACCCCGTCCCCAGAGAGTTTCCAGATGAGTAGAAAGAGAGATAGGCAGTTCTTGACCAAAGGTGAATTCATGGTGCTATGAGAGCACAGCAGACAGGCCCCTAACTCAGCCTCAGGGGATCAGGAAAGGAGTCCCATGGGAAATGGCATTTAGCTGGAACCTGTAGAGCAAATGAGTTAGCCTAGTAGATAACAGTGTTCTTTAACCTGCTTGGGGAATGGTATACAATTAAACTATATAAAGCTATGAACATATTTTATGAGTCTTTTTCTTTAAAAAAGACAATCACAATTTTTAATGTCCTATAAACATTTTATTTCTTTTGACAAGGAAGATACAAATATAGTAGGGGCCCCTGGGGGAACCAGGTTGGTTAAGCATCTGCCTTAGGCTAGGTCATGATCCCTGGGTCCCACATTGGGCTCACTGCTCAGTGGGGAATCTGCTTCTCCCTCCCCCTCTTCCACTGCTCATGCTCTTTCTCTCCCTCTCAAATAAATAAAATCTAAAAAATAACCTTACCCAATAATATTTTTTTAATATATAAGTATAGAAGATTCCAGATGGAAAACTTACATGTATTTGCAACATAAATTGTACTCCTGATTTTAAAATACTTTTTTTCTTGAGGGGGAACACAGAATCTTAAGCAGACTCCCCACTGAGCATGAGTAGGATGTGGAGCCCCACCTGGAGCCTGACTTGGGGCTGGATCCCGGGACCTGAGATCATGATCTGAGCTGAAATCAAGAATTGACTGCTTAACCAACTGAGCCACCTAGGTGCACCAACTGAGCCACCTAGGTGCCCCTAAAATACTTCATAAACTCATCTTAGTCAGCTCAGGTTGCTGTAACAAACAAAAACAAAACAAAACAAAACAAATAAACAAAAAAAAAGCCACCCAGCTTAACATCAACCATTTTTTTCTCATGGTTCTGGTGCTTGAAAGTCTGAGATCACAGTGGCAGTGTGATCATATTCTTGGTGAGAGCCCTTTTCCTGACTTGTAGAAGGTCCCTTCTTGCTGTATCAAAACATGAAGGAGTACAGAGAGCTCTGGTGTCTTTATCTTCTGATGGCACATCCATTCTATCATGGGGGCTCTGCCCTCATGACCTCGTCTAAATCTAATTACCTCCCCAAAGCCCCACTTCCAAATACTATCACCTTAGGGATTTGGACTTATACATGTACATCATTTTTTAAGGTTTTATTTATTTATTTGAGATAGAGCAAGAGAGCATGAATGCAGGGAGCTGCAGAGGAAGAAGGAGAAACAGGGAGCCCCACTTGGGCTCGATCCCAGGACCTTGAGATCATGACCTGAGCCAAAGGCAAATGCTTAACTAACAAGCCACCAAGGTGTCCCTACATGTAGGTTTTGAGAAGAAAAGCATTCAGTCCATAGCAATACTTTATTATGTAGTTATGCTTATATTTTGTTTTTCCTGTGTGAGAAATAAATAAGTTCATTTTAGTCACATGGTTTTCTGGGAATAGATCAAATTGATTAAGAATGAAACAATGATTTTTAAGCCCAATAAACATAATAAACTACAAAGTAGTTTCTTTAACTCACATTGAAAATTTATACATAAAACATGCTATTTTTTAAATAACAAATTAGGAGTAACAATATTCTTTTCTTTTTTTAAAAAAGATTTTATTCATTTTTCAGAGAGAGAGAGAGAGAGAGCATAAGCAGGCAGAGGGAGAAGCAGGCTCCCCACTGAGCAAGGAGCCCAATGCGGGACATGATTCCAGGACTCTGGGATCATGACCTGAGCTGAAGGCAGCTGTTTAACTAACTGAGCCACCCAGGTGTCCCTATTTTCTATTTTTGCTCAAGATACTACTGCAGTGTATGTAGGTGGCTATTTGAAAGAATAACATCCATGAGGACATGTTGTTCCCATACCTTATATTTTTTTCTGATACATACAAAAATATATTCCATTGTGTTTTTCAGTTCTAACATACAGAAGCATGATACATCAAGATCATCCACTTTCACCAATCTTGCCTGTCTCTCATTTCCATGATACAGTGCCTTGCTGGCTAAACCCAAAGCTAGGTCAGACTTCTTACCTGCAAATTGTGGAAAATATTCTTTCCATCAGGTTGACTATCAACACTTTCTCTCATCCACAGATCTCGGAAGACACTCAGTCCTGTTCTGTCTCGCTACTCGATTTCCCTGGGAAGTTTATCATTCTCCTCTGTGATGGCTGTTTTCAGTGTCCCATCTGCCTGACCAGCTCATGCCCCTCTCAGCTGATGACCTTGCCTTATTTTCCCTGAAGTGACAGATATATGACAGAAACAAATCTCACAGTCATCAATGCAACTGTGAAAAAATACATTTGGTTTTCTATAACCTAATGGAGTTTTACCTCTCTCATTCCACGGATGGCAGAAAACTGAATTCCAGGTTCTTCAGCAACTTCAGGATTTTCTCAGTACCTTCAAACTCAGTCCATTTGGGACTACTGTCTTCCCTTTATTCTTCTCAAAGTGACATTTAAGATCCAAGGGGCTTACATTGTATAATCAAGAAGAGACATATATTCCAGCTCCAAACACTGAAAGTCCTGGAAAAAATAACCAACCTAGCAGCAATTTTGATCTAAAAATAGTGTTCCCCACTAAAAGATACCAGGCCTTCTAAATTCAAGACTACAGGGTTTTGACTTAATCTTTTCAATATGTCACTGACACCACAGATCCTGCTTCTCAAGCATGCTGGAGATGATTCAGCATAACTACTCATTCCATTTATCCTAAGCTACACACAAAGTAATTTAAGATGAACAATAAGAGTATTCTCTAGAACTATGATTATGAAAGTACTATAAAAGTTATTTTTGGAAGAACTCTTCCTGCTTTTTAAAAAATAGCTATACTATTTCTATATTGTGTGATCATATAGTTATTACTTACTTTTTTCTTTCCCTTCTATTTCTCAATTAGTGTTAATTTGTTATACAAGTATATATTTAGAGCTTACCACCAGTCTTTATGCTGATGTCTTTCCTATAATTTTGGTTATCTGAAACACATTTCCTAGTTTCTTAAGAAGTTACTCATAGAAACAGTATTTCCTGAACTCTTGAGTTTTTCTGAAGTTTTTATTTTTTAAAATCATCTCTGCACCCAACATGGGGCTCGAACTCACAACTCCAAGATCAAGAATCAGATGTTCTTTCAACTGAGTCAGTCAGGCACCTGAATTTTTGAGTACTGATTTCAGTTTGTCTCTAGTCATTAATATTTGTAAGCCATTTTAGCTGGATATAAAATCCTTGGCTTCCATGTCCTTTCCTGGAGCATCTTAAATATGTTATTCCATTTTTCTTCTAGCATAAAGAATTGCTCTCAAAGATTTTGAGGACAATATGATTTTATTTCCCTCATGTAAGTGATCTGGTCTTTTTCTGTGTGCCCAAAAGATTTTTTTAAGTCCAAAAGTTTTATTTAGAATACATTTCAATATGTATTCTGAGTTGTGTTTTCCCAGGATTGTATGATTTTTTTTTCAAAATGTAATATCAGTTTTATTATGATTGCTGGTTAGTATAGAAAAGTTTTTTCTTCTCTCCCTCTCTCTCTCTTTTGTATCTCTTGTTATTTGTCTGGTTCCTTAACTTGTGTTTTTCTCTTTTGTTACGTGTATGTGAGTCTTCTTTGCCTGCCTTCTATATTTGTCATTTTCTTTCTTATCTTCTTTAACCATTTTATACTTGAATTTTTTTGTATTAAAATGGTTACTCTTTGGGGCGCCTGGGTGGCTCAGTGAGTTAAGACGCTGCCTTCGGCTCGGGTCGTGATCTCAGGGTCCTGGGATCGAGCCCCGCGTCGGGCTCTCTGCTCAGTAGTGAGCCTGCTTCCTCCTCTCTCTGCCTGCCTCTCTGCCTGCTTGTGATCTCTCTCTGTCAAATAAATAAATAAAATCTTTTAAAAATAAATAAAATAAAATAAAATAAAATAAAATGGTTACTCTTTTTAATCTTCAATTTTTCTTAAAGCATTATGTGTTCTATTTATCTCTTCTATATTTTTTCTGGCTTAGACTTTATTTTATAAATAAATTCTTTTCTTTTGAAGAATTTATTTATTTATTTGAGAGAGAGAAAGAGCAAGAGAGAATGAGAAAGAGCATGAAGTGGGGCAGAGGCAGAGGGAGAAGGAGAGCAGACTCCGCAGGGGAGTCTGATGTAGGTTTCGATCCCAGGACCCTGGGACCATGATCTGAGCTGAAGACAGATTCTTAACCTACTAAGCCACCCAGGTACCCCCAGAAATAAAATTCTGTTCTTTATCATTCTTCCCTGAGCTCTATCTCATTTCAAGGTTTTTTTGCCAATTTATTTTATTCTTTTAGATATGGTATCATTTTCTTGATATGTTTTATATTGTTTTGAAGTATTAATTTATGTTTCTCATCTGTTTAAGAACATGACTCTCTGACTTGCTTTCCTTGTTTTTAGGGATGTTATCATGTATTTCCTTTTCTTTCTTCTTAAAATAACTCTGTATGGATTTGACCTTAATCCCCTAAATTGCTCATTTTTATTAGAATGTTAATATTAAGAATAGAATTAGATATTAATATTAACATTAATGAATATTAAGAATAGATGTATAGAATATTAATATTAATATTAAGAATATTAATATAGAAATTAATATTCTTGAACTTTAGATTAACATTTCCAATTTCATGGACCTAGAACTCCCCCTCCTGTTGTTGTTATTCTTGTTGTTTTTAGAGAGACAGTGTGCATGCGCACAAGATGAGTAGGGATAGAGAGAGGAGAGAGAGAATCTTAAGCAGGATCTATACCCAGTGCAAAGCCCAGTGATGCGGGGCTCAGTCTCACAACCCTGAAATCATGACCTAAGCCAAAATCAAGAGTCCGTGACTTAAATGACTGAGCCTCCCCAGGTGCCCACCTTCCTGTTGTTTTTGTGAAGTGTTTGAAAATACAGTGGCAGGTGCCTAGGTAGCTCAGTTGGTTAAGTGATGGCCTTTGGCTCAGGTCATGATCCCAGAGTCCCGGGATCAAGTCAGGCCTCGGGTTCCCAGCTCCATGGGAAATCTGCTTCTCCCTCCGACCTTCTCCCCGCTCATGCTCTCTCTCATCCTCTCTCTCTCAAATAAATAAATAAAATTAAAAAAAAATACAATGGCTTGCTTTCTGAGGTTTCTCAGCTCTCTTCCTTTTTCCTATTTTTTTGCCTTTAAATTCTCTTTTTTCTTTATTATTTTTATTCTTGTTATTTAATTATTTTTACTAACATATAGTGTATTATTTGCCCCAGGGTGACAGGTCTATGAATCAGTAGGCTTAGACATTTCATAGCACTCACCATAGTACATACCCTCCCCGATGTCCATAACCCAACCCCTTTTTCCTATCTTTATACAGACTTCCCTTTTTCCTTTGACTCTTCAAACCATCTCCTGAATAGTTGTGATTTGGTTGCCAAGAATTTCACCTCGTTGAGGGGTATGGTCCTCGAAGGAAGTTTTTGCTAGTTATTTTTGAGAACTTAGAGGTCCAGACTACTCCATGACTTAAGAGCTCATCACCTGCTATGATAGTGTGAAACCAGCCCCTCCTAGTTTTGGCTGCTGTTTTCAAACTGTCTTGCAGAACATTCAGATAAGTACCTTTGGTTCTTCTGGAGTTCTTTTATCTGTTTGTTGCTCATTGCTTTCTTCTGCTTCCTCCTTCACAAATGCTGCTTTCCTGCAGGTTTTGAAGCTGTTGGGATAGAGTTTACTTTTATTTTGGGGTTGATGAGGTTACCTTTTTACTTAGTTTTGGTGTCAATGTTACCTATGGATTTTTGTTGTTGCTATTCGAATTTCTCAATAATTTTATTTTTTTTAAAGATTTTATTTATTTGACAGACAGAGATCGCAAGTAGGCAGAGAGGCAGACAGAGAGAGAGAAGGAGGAGGAAGCAGGCTCCTCGTGGAGCAGAGAGCAAGATGCGGGGCTAGATCCCAGGACCCTGAGATCATGAGGCAGAAGCTGAAGGCAGAGGCTTTGATTCACTGAGCCACCCAGGTGCCCCTGCTATTCGAATTTCTGTGTGCTTCTATGGGTGGAATTCGGCAGATTAAAAAACAGAAGCCTCTTCTACAGCTATCTGCCCCAACTTCCCCCAGTGAAATCCTTTAAAACTGTAACCAAGAGGTGTTACTCTCTTCTATCATTTTTAAAAACTTTGTATGTATTGCATTTAGAATAAAAGGCAAAGTCCTCACCATAACTTAAAAGGTCATAAATAACTTGGCCTTTGCTTACCCCTATTTTATACACATTTCCGCATATTCTCTTCACTGTAAGTTCACTGACCTTTTGTGATCTTCTGTGACAACCTTGGTTGTCACAACCAAGGTTGTCCCCACCTTAGAATTTCCTGATTGCAGGTGGTTTTTTTTTTCCCCCATCTAGAAAATTCTTTACCCAGCTGTCCTCATGGCTGAATCATTCTCATTCTTTAGCTCTCAGTACAATTGCCATGTCCTCAGAAGGGACTTCCTGAAAACTTTTTTTTTTTTAGGGAGAGAGCACACACATGATGGGAGCTGGGGGTGGGGGTTGGGGGGGTTGATCCAGAGGGAGAAGGAGAGAATCCCAAGCAGTCTTCATGCTCAGCACTGGAGCCTGATATGTGACTTGATATCATAACCCTGAGATCATGACCTGAGCCAAAATCAAGAGTCAAACACTTAACTGACTGAGCCATCAGGCGCCCCTCTCTGAATACTCTTTCTAAATTATCATTCCCCTTCCCAGTGTGGTCATTCTCTGTCCCGTCATGCCATTCATTTCCTCATAGCATTTATCCTATATTGTCTTACTTATTTGTTAGGTGTTTATGTCCTTACCTTTGTATTAGTCTAATGTACACTGTGGTATGTCTCCAAGAAGCCTTTTTAGAAATGAAAGTTTATTGCCCCAGTTATAGGAATCACTTCCAGAAAACAGCCCTTCATTGTCAGTTTTCTTCAGTGAGTGCCTTTCCAGTCCTTTAACCTCCACTCTATAGGGCTGTCTCAGCTTCAGACCTCCCTGTGGGGTCAGCTCCATTGAATCTCCACTGTTATTCCATTACAGCCCTACGTAGTTTGCCTCTGTCGCCATCCATTCCACAACGAGCACAATGAGTAGGACTGTGATGGTCACAGGGACAGGGGATCTGCATGAGCCCAACAGCATGGCTTCCCATTTACTAAGTCTGGTCTAGCTACTGCTACAGCCAATTGTAGCAGTAACTTGCAAGTAACAAAAATAATCCCTTCCTATTAAATATTTTGGGAGCTATAGTTCACACTACTAACTTTTTGCCCTCTGGTTTCTCCCAAGAAAAGAGACCTAATGGAATCCAAAGAGGTTGCTCATGGAACTTCTATTAAAAATGTATTCAAGGGACATATAGGATGGACAGCTGTGAATGCTATAATATACTACCCAGACTTTCCTTTAAGAGTGGAAGTGCTGTGAACAGAATTCTGCTGTCAGCCCCCCTGAGGCAGTGACTCACTTTAGTTGTCTCACCTGAAGTACATACTTCCTTTCCAGGGAAACCCATACACTGTGATTGGTCACTGCAGGTTTATAAAGGCCAGCCCCATTTATCCAACCTGGATCAAGTCTCAAAGATACCAATGGCCCAACTTTGCCCTCTGCCCAATCCACAGATGTTGATCCCAAAGGCACTTCCTAATAATCTCCTATGTGAAAATAACTGTTTCAGAGTCTGCTGCCAGGGACCCCAACCTTTAACAATTAGTAAGAATTGCCTGGGGCTTCGCATGGCAGAAACCCTACCATCGTGGCTAACCCAAGTAGTTGGTGGTATAGCTCTAAATAAATGGAGCATTGTCTGCATGCTGGCATCAAGGAACTAGTTTCCTTCCAGTTTTCCGCTATGTTGCTACTGGACTATGGATTTCATCTCCATATAAGGAGATGGTTGCTCCACTTCTAGGCATCATTCTTACGTTCTAGGGAAGAAGGGTGGTGAGTGAAGAGCATAAGACAAAGGAGCATGCCTTTGAAGACTTTCAAAGAAGTCCTACTTTCAACTTAAAAATATTTCTTAATGGCCAGAATGGGTCATTTTGCCATCCTTAGCTGCACAGAAGATTAAGAAGGTATTTTGAACAGGGTACACTATTGCCCTGAACAAAAGCAGGGCTCTGATAGTTCAGAATAAGACAGAATGAAATTACTAGACAAGCAGCTATTGGTGTCCTTCCTGCATAGCATGTAGACTCTCCATATCTACAATGTCTAGGTCAATCAATGCCTGCCCTGTAACAGTAAGCAAGTAGTTGATGATTGAATCACTTTTACTTTAATTGGGATGTACTTTCTTTTACCACATCATGTTGGAAATATAGTGATCAGAAGAATGTGTGGTTTGACTAGGGACGAGGAAAGGAATACCATAAACAGAAATTATATTAAAAAAAATTTTGTGGGAAGGATAGTGAAGTACTAAGATTAAATAATGTAATTGGTCCTCTGTTATTAAATGAAAAGGACTGCAAGATTTCTAATCAAAAACAGACCAGTATACAAAGCCTTTGACTAACTTATGAGGAGCTAGGATTATCTGACTTTATATCCCTGGCAATGGCATAAGAGAGAATCCATGAACATCTGCTGATGAACATTGGTAGAAATAAGTGTTCCATGGATTAGAAGTCACAATTCCAAAGTTCTTATGTAAAATAATCTTTTGAATATTTGAGAGAATGCAAATGGTAGCTTAGTCATGTAAATTATGATATTAACACGTATATAATCCTAAGAATGTAAGAAATGGAAGCCAAGTTGGCTCAAAGAACTTTGAATTTATAAAACATTGTTAAAAAGGAGTGTATGTGTTTTTGTCAAGAAGTGCTAAGTACGATTTCCTCATAATCTTTGTATCATACTCTAATGATGTAAAAATAGCAGTTAGCTTAACTAAAAGAAAGAAGAGGACAGCTAGTCAGGATACCAGAGTGTCTGTCTGCCTGACTCTCTCCTTAATGCCTTGAAAACAATTGTGATGAGACATTGGTACATTGAGAAAGTCAGATTTGGTAATAATTTATCAAAATACAACTTATAAATCCTTTAATTGGATTTGTGCTTAGGAAAAATGGAAAGAGACATGAGAAAACTTGAAAATATTTGGCACCAATTGACACACTATTCAGTTGATTAACAAGTACTTTTAATTTCCAAAACTTTGTATATTTCAGGGGGAATTAAATTTGTCAACTTTTAAATGATTAATAATATTCATTTAAATTACTTAAATGTTATTTTCTTTAACTAAAATTATTTAATTTTGTAAAATTTTAAAATTAAATTTATTTGAAATTTATTTAAAATTAAATGTAATTAAAATTACATGAAATTAATTTAAATTATTTTAAATCATTTAAATAATAATTTAAATAAATAAATAAATAAAATCATTCATCAAAATACAGCTTTGTAAGAGTTAGTTTGCATCCAAAGAAAAGTCCATTTTATAAGCTATTTTCATTGAAAAACAGGGTGCTTATTCATTATTTATTTATTTTTAAAGATTTTATTTTTTCATTTGAGAGAGAGAAAGTGCATAGGCAGGGGGAGAGACAGGAGGTGAGGGGGGAAGCAGGCTCCCTGCTGAGCAGAAACCTTGCCCTGGGGCTTGATCCCAGGACTTGGAGATAGTGACCTGAGCCAAAGGCAGATGCTTAACCATCTGAGCCAGCAGAATGCCCTGAAAAACAGGGTGTTTAATCCACATTTTGAGGAGCCTAAATCTGGAGGGCTTTTGGTCAGTTTTCAAATTTGAAACCACAACATTAAAATGTGTTAAAACCTTTGGAAAATGTTTGTTAATCCTGTTAATAATTTTCTAAACTTCTATTTGAAAGCACACATATAATATATTCAAATCAGCTGCATAATACATTTAAAATCACAAACCTTGGAAACATGTAAATCGAACCCAAATTGTGGGCCTGAAGGGTATAGATTCGGAGACACTCACTTGTCTATGCACATGTGAAGAGCTGTAGGGATAGGACTTCCAGAACGAAATTGGCATGAAAACCTAAGGCTCATGATGTATGAAGAGAAAAGGAATCCATATTTTAATTCTGACCACTCAGTGGGGCAAGACTTCTAAGACCCCTGACAACCAGGGAAACCAGGGATATCCTTTTATCTACTGCATGACAGGTCAGGTGTGAAAAGGCTCACCCCAAATAATGAGCATAGGGAATACTTTTAGGGTTGCCAAGGAGGGCCTGTTAAGCACATTTTGATGTGGTATCACTGACAGTTCTATTCCCTTTTGGACCAAACCAGAGTCCTGGAGAGACTGTGGTATGGTGACCCCAACAAAAAGCAAGTAAACAAACCTGGCAGTCCCAGGTTCTCTGTGCAATGGAAAGACACAGAACATCAGTGCCTCCAGCTTTTACAGAACGACACCCTCAGTTAGGAAGTAGGGCAGGAACATCCACTCATGGCTTTCATGTGGGCAACAGTCAAGGTAGAAGCAGGCTCCTAATACATTTGGGGCATCTGGCAATGCCAGCCACAGCTGCATTGGAGTCATAAAGCCAAAGAGAAATCTAATGGAAGACAGGAATTTATGAGATAGCAAAGAGAAGGAATTCGAAAGGGCTGGGGTTCCAGTGAGGTCACTGATGGCCTGAGAAAGAAATAATAAAATGGAGGCAAACCAGACCCCTAGATCATAAAGAACTTCCCATTGTTCTTGTCAGAGATATAATCTGTAATGTTTCTCAGTGTGGTCTATAGACCATCTGAATTAGAATCACCAAGGATACTTGTTGAGGCGGCAAATTCCCAAGGTCCACTCTTTTTGTTAAATTGTAATTTTAGGATTTCATTATTTATTTGTATCATGTTCTTTTATTACTTGTTATCCTTAAGTTCTTACTAGAAAACAAAGCTTCTTTTTTAAAAAAAAAGAACAAACATCTTTTTTCTCCCCACCTTTTTAAAAGATTTTATTTATTTATTTATTTGACAGAGAGAGAGAGAGAGAGCAAGAACAGGAATAAAAGCAGGGGGAGTGGGAGAGGGCAAAGCAATCTTCTCACTGAGCAGGGAGCTGGATGTGGGGCTCAATCCCAGAACCACAGGACCGTCACCTGAACCAAAGTCAGACACTTAATGACTGAACCACCCAGGTGCCCCTCTTTCACTCTTTTAGTGTAGTAGAATACACAGGACATATAACTTATCATTTAAGTATTTTAAAGTGTTCAATCCAGTGGCATTAAGCACATTTACACTATTGTGAAACCATCACCACTATTCTGTTCCAGACCGTTTTCATCTTTCCAAGCAAAAGCTCTACACCGATCCCCCACTCCTCTCAACCCCCTCAGCAACCCCCCCCCAACTTCTACTTACTGTCTCTGTGAATTTGCTGAGAGGGCCTCTCCTGACCCTAGTGGGTCAGACTCTTAGAGTAGGGGTGGGCAGAACTGACTTGGGAATCTGCATATTTAAACACATTTCCTAGGATTTTTATATTCTGGGACACTAAAAAAAAACAAAAAACAAAAAACAAACAAACAAAAAAACAACATAAGGAGTTACCCTACACATTCATTACTCTAGATCTTGATTTTTTGGGGGGCGGGGTGTTCACGGAAATATCTTTGAAGTGAAAATACCATTATTATCAGTCACCTAAGTATGAATGAACTTACCAGATGATTTCCAGTCAGAACAGTGATATGAGACCCCAGGCAAAAGCCAAGGGTGAAGAGGGAAACTTGACTACATAGACATTATTCCCTAACCCACCAGTGGGTCACACAGATAGAAAATGCCCACACAGACAATATTTCATGGTAAATAGTAATAAAAAAACATGGTTAAGAGCAGAGGGAAGTTGAACAACATAGACCCAAAGCACAAGATTGAAGCACTAAAGCAGTTTCAGATTTGCTCCAGTATTTTCTGGGATCATAAACCCCAGAGCTGTGTCCTCAGAGACTTTCATTTGGAGCAATCCAGAAAGTTGTTTCTGATTTTACTGTTTCTCGAAGGCTTCTCCTCTCCAGCTCAACTTTCCTGGAAAGCTAGGCTCCTTCTTTTTCCCTTGTAGTACACATATACTATGTATGTGGGGGGCAAGAGGGTCACTGAACTTAACTCACTAATAACTCACATAATGAAAAAATAAGATTTCTTTATTTGGTCTGTTATGAATACAGTCTTCCTCATAAGCTCCCAATCACTGGCTAGCAGTAAAAAACATTAATAAAAGGCCTAATATGATTTATTTTTTGATGCCTAATATGATTTAAAATCCAATATTTTATGTTGGCTCTGTATTAAATCAGATAGTTCTTTCTCTCAGATAGCTTTCCCCTCCCCTGCTTCTCTCCCTATGATTATGGCAATAAATGAGGAGAGTAGGGGGACCGAGGGTCCTTGAGCAAGGAGTCCTGTAGTCTCCGGGGTGATGTCCTGTCCACTTGATTCCCAGGCACCTGGCTGGTCTCTGAAGCTGAGGTATGCCATTGTTGAACCTGTGGTCTATCCTTTTGGCTTGGGCTCTACTCCTAGCACCACTCCCCATGCTGACTCAGCTTCACTTTGGCTCCTGCTGGCTGCACACCACAGGTCTTTGCCAGCATCTCCAGCCAGCCAACTGAACTTTCTGTCCACTCCCAATCTTCACTGTGGACTCACTTGCCCATGGCTGGCCCACTAGATCTCAACTCAACATCCACGTTATTCATGAAAACCAAGGTCTGCCTCTTCCTGATCATGCCACAGTATTTCACTGTTATTTAAAAGTATAATTCTATGATCTGCAGTTATCCCCAATTTTAACCCTTATTTAAATGTATACCTTACTACCAATCTCTAGAATTAGTCATTGGCTATATAACTAACTCTTCCTTACCCCCAAACCCCAAAACTCCGACCACACTTTCTCTTTGTCCCTCTCTTGATTTATCCCTTCCCAGTAAGATACCAAGTCCACTAGCTTGCTCGGATTTGTGGTATACTAGATCTGTTCAAGGTTAATATAGAAATGAGTACCTCAAAGGGGTTTACTTCACTGTCTAATTCACTCTAGTGGTACCAGCTTATTTTCCTATTTGCTTGAGAAATTTCAGTAAAAGAAATGAGTGATATTCATTCCACAAATATTTACTGATCACCTGCCATGTGTTCACTACTATGCTAGATGACAATGAATATAGCTTCTTACAAAATGAAAAAGGTCTCTGATTCCACAGAGGTTATTTTGCTCTGTTCCCTCAATGGCAAACTGAAGCCATGTTGTTGGCCCACCAAGGCAATCAAGAGGGGTTTCCTGGGTCACAGGACTTTAAGTGCTAACACTGAGTCAGTATTGGGTGAATTGGGATGATTGGTAACCCAATCCTATCACCAGGGCTTTTGTCCTTGGCTTTTGCTCACTGGGGAGCAGCTCTTGTTTTATGTTTTTTGAACAACTATTAGAAACAGGACAGTGTGTGAATTCCTGTCCTATGTCTCTTTATATGAGAAAGAAAACTTTCCAAAAGCCACTTGGCAGGATTCTCTTTTTATCTCATTGGCTGGGGTAATGTCATAAGCTTATGGCTATAGTGATAACTCTCAAGGGATACGAATTATTAAAATCGACAAAGATTAATCAATATTATTTCTTGAGATTGGGAACGGGCCTATGAAGCATATATCTTACAATGTGTAAGCACATACTAATTCTATTAGAAAGGAAGAAGAAGAGACAAGGGCTTCTCTATAGACAAACAATGGCACTACTCGCACAACATTAGGAGAGACTTCTGTTGCTGTTGTCCATCCAGTAGGTTCTGTATTTGTTAGATCTCTACAATCTAACCATTTTGAGTATTGCTATTTAAGTTTGTATGGTTTGCAATCACATAGTTATATTTGTAAAATCTGAAGTATAATGGCAAAGACTGTATAAAATCACTTCCCTGCCCTTCTGCAAAAAAATTGTAGAAAATTAGATAAAACTGTTGAAAATAACCATCACAAGGCACTAGAGAATGACTAAAGGCAGACAACAGATTGAGGAGTGTCTTGAAAAATTGCTATTGCATCAGGTAATATCAACCTGAAGCTGCTCCCATCTTTTCCCTTCCTCCTGCTTAAGTATTAAAGAGCATTGTCTAGTAATGGTGGATTTGTTTGTCATAGATGGTGAGAATCTGGTTGTTTCTAGTTGAAGGTGGCATATTCCATTTGGGGTGAGGAAACAAAATTTGTAATTTACCAGTCAGAGTCTACTGTTTAAGTCGAAGTCATATGGTTACCAACTAGAAATTTAAATGTGAGATATAGGAAGTGAGTTATAGAAGGGCTGGCTTAAAACTCTCCACAGATCTCCAGATGATTGCTAAACTATATACGTAGAGGGGAAATCTCAGAGAATGCAACAAAAAGTGGGATCAAAAGAGATTTGAGAATTTGCTGTGCCGTTGAAAGCATTCCCAAACGTACACATAGCCTGAGTGAAGAAGGATAGCAGCTTTATGGGCTCAGAGTGGTGGAATGTAACCTCTACCAAAGAGAAAAGAGAAAATTCTTCCAGGAAATAAAGAATGAAGTAAACTTCCCATCTCATTTTATGAGAACTTCCCTGGTAATGTAGCCAGAAAAATATATCACAAAGTAAAAAGAACAAGGCACACAACATTATAATTCATAAGCATATATGTAAAAATCCTTAACAAAACATGAATAATGGAACACCTGCAACATACAAATAGGAACTAGATCATGAACAAGTGAGGTTTATCACAGAGATGCAAGATTGGATTAACATCCAAAAATCAATTACTATAATATACTTCTAATAAAGTCAATGAATACAATAGAATCTAATAATAGAATAATGAATATAATAAATCCTATAATAGAATAATGAAGAAAAGTCTCAATAGACATAGAGAAAGCATTTGGAAAATTCCAACGTTTATGATTAATTTTTTTTCAAAAAGATAAGAATAGTTGGGAATTTTGCCCATCTAATAAAAATCATCAACAAAGAAAGTACATGTGAACTAATCTTGCATGTAATGGCAAGAAATGGAATGCTTTCTGTCAAGGATCTGGGACAAAACCTCTCTTACCCCTTCTATTCAACATTGTACTGAAAGTTCTAGCCAGTGAAATAAAACAATCAAAAGAAACATTAAGCATATAGATTGAAAAGGAAGAAGCAAAACTTTCTTTATTCACAGAAAACATGATCATATATTTAGAATATCATAGAGAATTTCTAAAACACTACTAGAACTCATAAGTGAATTTAGAATATCAATATACCAGAAAGAGTGTAACCTTGCATTTTAAAAATTTCATCTATAATCACATTTAAAATACTTCAAAAAAAAAAATAAGAAAAGATTTCAAAGTCTTTGTACTGAGGACATAAAACATTACTAAGAGAAATTAAAGAGGACCTAAAAAAATGGATATATACTATATGTGTGGATGAAGAGACTCAATATTGTCAAGATGGCATTCTCAAATTGATCTTAGAATCAATCCAATCCGTGTCAAAATACTAGCAGATGGTTTTTATATGTGGAATTGACAAACTGACTTTACTTTTTTTTAAGATTTTATTTATTTATTTGAGAGAGAGATTGAGTTAGAGAGCATGAGCAAGCAGAAGGAGAGGGAGAAGCAGGCTCCACACTGAGCAGGGAGCCAGATAAGGGATTCAGTTCCAGGACTCTGGGATCATAACCTGAGCCTGAGGCAGATGCCTAATCAATTGAGCCACCCAGGCATCCCTAAAAAGCTGGCTTTATTTATTTATTTTTAAAGATTCACCTGTTTATTTTAGAGAGAGAAAGAGTAAGCACAAGTGGGAGGAGCAGAAGGAGAAGGAGAAAGAATCTGAAACAGCTGAGCATAGAGTCCAATGTAGGGCTCCATCCCAGGACTCAGATCAGGACCTGAGCCAAAACCAAGAGTTGGGTGCTCGACCAACTGCGCCATCCAGGCTCCCCAATAAGTTGACTTCTAAGTTTACATGAAATGCAAAGAACGTGGAATAGTCAAAACAATTTTTGGAAGGAAGAAAAAGATTGGAAGACATTCAACACTTGTTCTTTAGACATATTATATAACTTTGGTAATCCAGACTGTATGGTATTGGCATAAACACAGAGATCCTTAAAACTGAACTGAGTCTAGAAATAAACCCATGCAATTATAATCACTTTATAGTCAATGAATTGCTAGGTGATTCAATGCAGGAAAGAATAGTTTGTTCCAATAAATGAAACTAGAATAACTGAATACGTGGGAAAGAATGATTTTTTTTTCCTCATGTGATAGACAAAAATCATTTAATAATGAATGATGGACCTAGACAAAAGAGCTAATGCCATAAAACTCCTAGAAGGAAAAAAAAAAAAGAAAAAGGAAAAACATCTTTATGATTTTGGTTTAGGTAGAGATTTCTTACATAGGTCTAGAATGCATAAATTGCAAAAAAAATGGAATAAGTTGTACTGCATCAAAATTTAAAAATGTATGCTCATTGAAAAAGAATACCAGCAACAGACTAGGGAAAATATTTGTAAAACATATATTTGAAAAAGGAATATAAAAAGAACTCTGTAATTCAATAATAAGACAAGTCAATATATATATGTCAGTCATATCTTAATAAAGGGGTATAACAAAATAAAATAAAATAGAACCAAAAAATGGGCAAAAGAGCTGGACAGATACTTCACAGTAGAAGATAAGCAAGAGGCAAAAACAAATACATGGAAAGCTGATGAACATTACTGGATATTGGGGAATGCAAATTAGAAACACAGTAATATTCTTCTAGACACCCATCAGAATAGTTCCAATAGAGAAATGGAACAACTGAATGACAGTCTCTCAGAAAGTTAAACAGAATTGCCATATGATCCAGCAATTCCACTGCTAGGAAAATGCCTCAAATAACTGTAAACAGATACTCGAACAAATAGTTGTTCCCCCATGTTCATACAGCATTGCTGACGATAGCCAAAAGGTGGAAACAACCCAGGTGTCCATCAACAGGTGAATGGATAAATAAAATATCAAGCATCCATACAATGGAATATTATTCAGCCTTAAAAAGGAATGAAGTTTTGACTCATGCTACAACATGGTTTAATCTTGACAACACTGTACTAAGTGAAATAATCTGGACACAAAAGGACAAATATTGTATGATTCCACCTAATAGAGGAATCTAGAATAGGCAAATTCATAGAGACAGAAAGTAGAGGGGTGGTGGCTAGAGTCTAGGGTGAGGGGGAAGGAATGGAGAATTAGTATCTAATGGGTACAGAATTTCCATTTGGGAAGATGAAAAAGTTCTGGAAATGGAATTCATGACTGTACAATATCATGAATGTACTTCACCACTGAACTATACACTTTAAAAAATGGCTAAAATGGTAAGTTTTATGTCATGTATATTTTACCACTAATTAAGTCGCATCCAGTCCTAGCAAGGTGTGAGGGTGTGTGTGGCGCTTTCCCCACACCAAGCAACAACTCAACTGGTGTCCAATTCAATTCAATTCTGACATTACCTATCCAGAGATAGTATCAGATTCTTCAGGGTAAGGACCAGTCTCACAAGACTGCCCTTCACTTCAGATGCCAACTTAAAGTTTAGTTTGTTACCTGTGCACTGGCTATTAATCAGAGATTCCCAGAATCTCCCCCTTGGGTTCAACTAATTTGATAGAGCAGCTCATAGGATTCAGGAAACCAGTTTACTCAGTAGGTTATCAGTTTATTACAAAGGATATTGAAGGATATGCATCAAGAGCCAGACGAAGAGACATATACGTAGGACAAGGCATGAGGGAAAAGGCAGAGCTTCCTAACATGCCACTCTCCCTAACCTTTATGTGTTTGCCAACCTGACAGCTTTCCAAACTCATCTTTTTGGGGTTTTATGCAGGTTTCATGCTTGATCAAATCATAGTCCACTGGCTATTATATCACCCTCCATTTCCTCTCCCCTCCCTGGAGGCAGTGGGGAGAGTTAGGAGACTGGAAGTTCCAATTCTAACCACAAGGTTGGAGCCCTTGGGTTACCAACCCCCAACCTCAGGTGATCTAGGTGCTTTCCAAAAGTCACCCAATTAACATAACAAAAGACACCTCTATCATTATCCTCACTTAGGAAATTTCAACTGTGTTGTGAGGAGATCTTGAAAGACCCGCGGATCCCCTTACCCAAGAATCCAACACTGCCACTGGATGCAATCAGCAAGAGGTTCTTTATTGTTACGCAGGCGCCTGCGGGTGGTCAGCGCGCGCCTGCGGGTGGTCAGCAGCTCCTGCTAGCTGAGCACACCTGGCTGGGGTGGTGCAGGGTTTTTATAGACAGGTACAAACAAGTTTTGGGTGGGGCACAACTGATTGGTTGACAGTTTGAACTTTTGAAAAAGGCATATGTGGAGTTTGCTGATTGGCTTTGGGGACCCGCGCGCGCGCGCGAAGAGAGCGGCGCGAAGGGGGAACAAGCTGATTGGTTATGAGGGCCTGCGCGCGCGAAGGGAGAGGCGGGAGAGGGGAACAAGAAGGGGGAAGGTGGGAATGCCATCATGGCGTCTTCTATTAATTCTATAAGCGAAACAGTTACAGAAGGGCAAAAGAGCAATTAGTCACGCAATTAATAACCTAATCTACGCCTAAAAGCCAGCGGTTCACAGAAAAGCAAACAAGCGGTTAGTTATCCTATCTTCCAGGGGAGGGGACTTTCCAGGGCAGGGGTCTTTCAATCTGAACAAAGAATATCTACAAAAATATGTTCCTCATAAATTACAATGTCACAACCACAAAAAAAATGGTTAAAATGGTGAATTTTTTAAATGGTAAATTTTATATCATGTATGTTTTATCATAATAAAAATTAAGTACAAAACTTAAATGAACAAAATACTACTACATGCAACAGTACAGATGAATCTCAAAAATCTTCCACAAGCAAAAGGAACAAGGAAAGAAAGTACACTTGAAGATTATGTATGTAGATCTACAAAAGCAAAACTTAGTGACAGAAAGTAAATCAGTGGTAGCCTGGTGTTGGGGTAGGAGCAGAGGCCAATCACATTTGGGGAACAATAGAGCTGGTCTAAGACATGATTGTAATGTTGGGTTGTGGGACTATATAATTTTACTAAATCATATGAAAATATACAATTAAAATAGGTGAATTTTATGCTATGTAAATCATATCTCAATTAAACTAAAAAAATTTCTTGGCTATTCTGTTAGCATTGCAAACTAACATTGATTGAGCTAGACTTCAAATTATAAGACTTCTTTCAAATATTTTTTAGTTCTAAATAACATAATTTCAAGAAGATCCCATTTATGAGGAACTTTGTAAGGACAGAATATAATTATTTACTTTATTTTTTTAAAGAATTTTTAAAAAAATTATTTGAGAGAGAGTAAGTAGGAGTTAGGGGCAGAGGCAGAGGGAGAGGGAGAAGTAGACTCCCCACCAAGCAGGGAGCCTGCTATGTCGCTTGATCCCAGGACCTCAAAATCATAACCATAGCTGAAGGCAGACACTTAACTGACTGAGCCACACAGGGGCCCATAATTACCCATTTTCTGAGGGAATCTTTGACTTATGTTTGGCCATATATTCCAGTTTCTCCTATGTAGTGTTTCTACAGATGTTAGTTTGGTAGTGGGAGGTTTTAAGGGTTTTAAGTTTGTCTGTTTTCCCCCTCAGGTTAAAAGAAGAAATACTTTGGGGCACACAGGTGACTCAGTTGGTTAAGCATCTGACTCTTGATTTCCCCTCAGGTCATAAGCTCAGGGTCGTGGGATTGAGCCCCGCGTGGGGCTCTAGTCAGCTTGAATCTGTTTGGGATTCTCCCTCACTCCTGCTCTTCCTCCTTCTCATGCTTTCTCTCTCTCTAAAACAAACAAACAAATAAATAAATAAATAAAATCAATCTTTTTAAAAAGGAACAAAAAGAACTACCTTATTTAAATGATACTTCATCTTAACAGAGTTATTTACATTTTCGGACTGAAATATTTCCCCTCCAATTCCTAATTTAATGAATAAGTTCATTTCTCAATAAGCTAATAGGACACATTTACAAGATAAAGACTCACACTTAAACTTAGGTTCAGTTGTAAAATATGTTTTGCTTTCTGCTATTCTTGACACCCTCCTACTATCTCATTACTCTTGGCTTTCTTGATGGTGCTTCAACATCAGAACCTTCCTGTTTTCACTCCCATTGCATTAGTACCCTAAGTAGACTATGAAATTAACTTTAGAAACTAAGCTAGGTTAATGTATCTGTTCCAGATAAAACAATTACATTTTAACCAGCTTCCTGAAAGAATTTAAGGGGATATTCCAACAGGGGGAGTTACAAGTAGATCTGGTGTTTGCAAATATTTCTGAGGAGGCAAGTTTTAGATGGCCTTCATAAAGCAAGACAGAGTGAATGTCAGGGGCCTTCCAGGAAGGCAGGCACTGCAGAGAGATTTAGTTATAAGCCTGATATCAACAGCAATAACAGCTATATGAAGCCATTCATCTTTGGAGAAATCTAATACCCATGAGCTATTTTAATTCATTTAGTAGGTTGTGGCTGGATTGCACTGTGAAGTATTAGTATGGTTTTCTTCTCCTATGTATTTCCTTTCTCATTTGTGTCCTCACTCGTACCCTGCAGCATGAACTCCAAACCCATAATGATCCAGAAACCAAGCCTCAAAGAAACTATTGACCAAATATGAGGCTCAAAGATTTGAATTAATGCTTTTTTAGCCAATCCTGACCTTCCCTCCTCCTTTCCCTCCCTACCATGCTATGAGTGCAGGTGGTACTAGGGCCTGAAGGGAAACATAAGTAAGGAAGAATGAGGCAGCAGAGGAAGCTGTGGAGAATTGGATTTTTAGTAAGGAAAGCAATCTTTTTTTCTTTTTTATTTAATTTTTTTTAAGAGAGAGAGTGCGAGTTGGTGGGAGAGGGGCAGAGCACAGGACAGAATCCCAAGCAGACTCCCCACTGAGTGCAGGGCCTGATATGGGGCTTGCTCTCAGGACCCTGAGATCATGACCTGAACCAAAATCAGGAGTTGGATGCTTAACTGAGAGAGCCACCCAGATGCCCCAGGAAAGCAGTCTTTTAAAAGTTCTTCAGTACTTCTGATATCTTGGTCTAAGTTGGAGGCAGATTTACCAAGAAGCTCAGGAAAACCCCTCCAGCACAGCCCTTTTGCATGGCCTGGAAAGGGCTCTAGCAAGGTAGTCACATGGTCAGATTTATTTTATTATTTATTGTTTATTAATTAATTAATTTATTTATTTATTGTGGTGAGTAAGTTTTCAGAGAGAGTTTCCTACCATTCTACATGCCTTTGTGGGGGGAGGAGAAAATATTTTCCTCTACCCTTCTTGGTTCTTGGCTGAAACACTACTGTTATAAAAAGATGAACAGAACAACAAACATCTAATAACATGTAAACCTCCTATATAATGAGTCAATCTTTGAAATGACCCAAACCACCACCACCTTAAATATCACCTTCAGCTGAAGACAAAGTTTTAGGGGTAGGGGAAGGGAGGCAGTTATGGGAAGTGACCAGGAAAAGCACAATAAGTAATGGGTGAAGTTGTTCTGTAGATTTAAGTCATTGCCTTCTCCACTGAGAGGAGTTTCTAGATATTGAGTCATCCTGCTCCTCCTGAACAGTGGTCCTTTTGACTATGGTTCCAGTCATCTGTGGTCAAGTGTCTGGAAGCATATGAACCTTTTTCTGATTTAAAGTCTGAAGGTAACTAGCAGCCTAACCCCATGTTACATGCCTCTGTCATTGACCTTTCTTCATCTTATCATGTGGGTGTTTTATCATCTCACTGCATAGGCATTTTATCACCCTGATCATCACAAGAAAGCTGTGTACAATATATTCTTAGAGAGAAAGAGAGACCACATTCACATAAATTTGTTGGAGTATACTGCTAAAATTGTTCTATTTTATTATTACTTATTATTGTTAATCTCTTACTGTGCTTAATTTAGAAATTAAACTTTATCATAGGTATGTATGTATAGGAAAAAACGTGGTTTGTAAACAGGGTTTGGTACTATCTGTGGTTTTAGGCATCCACTAGGGGTCTTGGAACATATCTCTTATGGGTAAGGAGAGGGACTACTGCATAGAGAGGGAGACACCATTACAAATAGATAATTTTCCTACTAATGCCAATTTTTCTTTCTTTTTTTTTTTTTTTTACAAAGGGTAACTTCCACTCATTTTTTTGAGCTTCATCTGCGTTTGCTGTTTCTTAAAAATAGCAAGCTTAAAATAATATGCCAAAGAAACATAATCTGCAGTGGTATATTTTACCCCTCTTCACCTTAACATATAACAGGCAAAAATTTTAAGTTTAATAATGCATTAAAATCAAAAGGGAAAAAACTAAGTTCAAGAAAATAAGGGCAAAGGACTTAAACTGAGACACGTCAACAGAAGCTGTTAGATACTTAACAGTGACAATTAAGAGTGGCTTCTTTTTCACTCTGCCATCCCTTCTGCTGTACTTCCCTTTAGGGAAGATGGTGTCAGAGTGGCTGTGGACATTTGGGCATCTAGCTGAGGAGAAGTTTTGTTGGCTAGTATATTTAGATTGGGTTTTGTTGTGATCAGGATTCATAGTCACCTCTGGGTATAGTTATGTAATTGCTGGCTGTGCTAGTGCAGTAATGGCTTTAGGGTTCCTCCTCCTGTCTTTGGCACCATTCCCCTTGTGACATGACATGAAGGTGCAGGGCAGGGGGACATCTCACTATTTGACCACAGGGCTCATACCAGCACCTTGTGGGTAGTACAGAAGAAACATGGTTTAAAATGTAGGGAAGCTTGTTGCATGAAATTGTATATAAGTGTTGCCTTTGATTCCCACCGATCAAAACAGAATTCTCTCCTATTATGACTGCTCTCCATAATGCAACACATAGGAAAACACCATGCATTTTCCCCTCTTCTGATGGGGATTTTATAAAATAAAATTTTTCAAAATTCCTAGAATAGAGCAGAAACTTGTAGCTACACTACAAAGAGCAACTTCGTCTGTGTGTGGTATCACATGGTTTTTTATCCTGGACATTTGTCAGTCATCCATGTGAGAGAAAGGCTTTCTTTCTATTTTTCTGTATAAAAATCACTACAAAATTATTGTCACATGAAGAGATGATCGAAGTTTATGGAATCATAATATGAAAGGAAAATAATATAATAGCAGTATTTCATGCAGTTAATTAAGAAAAATATTGTGTAAGTTTTCTGGTTTTTGTTAGGATGATAGTGTATATCAGTGTATTAGTCAGAGTTCTCCTGAGAAACAGAACCAAGAGGATATACATAGATGTATACAACAGGTGTTTATTATAGAAATTGGCTCATGGTTATGGAAGCCAAGAAGTCCCATGATCTGTATTTGCAAGCTGGAGAACCAGGAAAGCTGGTAATATAGTTTAGTTTGAGTCAAAGGCCTGAGTACTGGGGGCTGATGGTGTAACTCCAGATCTATGATCCCAAACCCAAGAACCAGGAATGCCGGTATCCAAGGATAGGAGAAGATGGATGTCTCAGCGCAAGCAGAGAGAGAGCAAATTCGCCCTTTCTCCATCTTTTTGTTCTATTTGGCCCTCAACAGATTGGATAACACCCACCCATGCTGAGAGGGTCATCTGCTTTGCTCAGTTGAATAATTCAAATGCAAATCTCTTCTGGAAACATCTTCACAGACGTACCTAGACATAACATTTGAACAGCTATCTGGGCACCCCATAGACAGTCAAGTGGACACACAAAATTAACCATCACAATCTGCTTTATAAAGTTCATAATTTCTTATAATTGTTTTTGTCATCTTAAATAAGTATCAACCTCTCATACCTAATTCTTTTTTTATAATTTTGTCTTCTTTAAGAGGGAATCCCTCCAAGTTGTATTCATTTGGGGCCAACAAAATCAGTCATTGTTCCCCTCATTGGATTATTTTTCTTTTCATTCGGTTTAGACTGCAGGGTCTGCCACAACACCCTTCTTTTGCAAAACACCCTTAACACCACTGCCTTCTCTTCATTTCCCTAGTAACACCCCAGCCAAGGCTAAGCAATAATGAAAAAGCTTCTCAGCACCTGCACACAAGTAACTGAACTGGGCCATGGGAAAACAGAACACTGGGGCTGACTGGGCTCATTTTAGATTCAAAACAACCCATTTCAAATGAGCTCAACCCTTTTCAACAATCCTTCTTCCCCTTCCTTCATGTGCATGTTTCCCACTTTCTGAAATAATCATGTCACAGTACGTTCTTCTCCTTCAAGCCTACCTCTTCATTGGCCATGTCTGCACTCTGAGCTGCCTCATATACATTCCCTTGATAAAACAGAAGCCACCACCCCAGACATTATTTCTTCACCAGAAAATTTCCAACACATGCCCTATGTTCAGTTCTTCAGAGGGCAAAAAGATCAATACTGTAAAATGTGAAATCTGTATCCTCTTCATTTACCTCTCGCTCCCACCAAAAAATAAAATAAAATGCAAAATCTGATCTAATCCTCTATGATTATTCCAGTGGCTTCCCATGCCACCTACAATAAAATTGGAACCCTTTGCTCTTGTCTCCAAGGACTTCCATGATCTGAAGTCATTCTTTCTGTCCAGTTTCATCTCCTGCTTCTATCTCTTTCACTGTGCTCTAGAGAACATCAGATTGCTTGCTAATCCTTGAACAAGTGAATTCCTGCCTTACAGATCCTGTACTTTCTGTTCCTCTGCGTGACGTACTCCTTCCTCAAATTCTCCTGTAGCTTTCTCCTTAATCCCCATTTATTCAAATTTTCTCAAAAGTTATCTCCTCTAAAAGTCCTTCCTTGAACACTATTTAAAGCAGTACTTCTTAGCCACTCTTTGGGTCTTGTCTCCTTTTAGCACATATTACTACCTGGTCTTCATATTTATCTGTTTGTTTGTTATCTGTTTGTGTGTTTAATATTTCTCTCCCTTAGAATGCAAATTCCATGAATGCAAGGGCGTTATCTCTATTGGCTTCTGCTTTATCCCAGGGCCTTGCAGAATGCATAGCACATACTAAAAACTCAGTAAGTGTTTTGAGTGAATGAGAGAATGAATTATCTCTTTAATAAACTCCTATCAGGTTTCTTTACCACTGATACCTCTGAAACTTAAAGTCACCAATCAGCTACACGTTACCTCTCCATTACTTTCTTGGTATGTAGGTAAGCTGCTATAACAGATACCCCAAAAGATTGTGATTCTAGAGAGAGGTTAACTTCTTCTTTCACAACAGAATCCAGAGGGAGGTGGGCAATCCACAGCAGATGGGCAGCTCGGCTTCATAAGAGCATTCAGGAGCTTTCATCACTTTCTCTGATATTCCTTATAGTCCTCACGTACATGATTAAAGCTGGGTCACTTCCATGTCCACATTCCAGTTATGGGAACCAGAAAAAGAGGATAGAGGAATACACACTCTATATTCTAAGGACAGATCTACCAGATTGCTTAAAAGTTTTTTCTTACAACTGGAACTTAGACACATGGCCCCATAGCAGCAAAGGAAACTGGTGAATGCACTCTGTATGAGTGGCTATGTGTCCAGTTAGAACTCAGTGACTCCTATTATTAAAAGGACAACAGAGAAACTGGTTGCAGTGTACATTAGCAGAGATGGCCAACATCCTAGGAACATTTGTCATGGCTGATCATTCTGTCCTTCTTGAAATACTTTCGTTCCCTTGGCTTCTGTGACATGGCCCTCTCCTAGTTTTCTGCCCACCTCTCTACCATTCTCAGGCTCTTTGCTTGTTCTAGTTCTTCTGTTGGATTTTTTTTTTTTTTTTTTTTAAGTAGGCTGCATGCCCAGTATGGAGCCCAATGCACGGCTTGAACTCAAGACCCTTAGATTAAGACCTGAGCTAAGATCAAGAGTTGGACACTTAACTGATAGGCCACCCAGGTGCCCCTTCTGTTGGACTTCTAAATTTTGGACCAAGTCTATGTCTGTGTCATCTCCTATTCTGTCTGTCTACATTGTTCAGAGCTAATTTTATGCAATCATATTATTTTATATGCCATTTAGATAGAAATAACCTTGAATTTATGTCTTTAGCCAGGACCGTTCCCTGGAGTTCTGAACTCATATATTTAACTGCCTACTTAACATAGCTGACCATTACTGCTCATTGCTTCCCCCACACTCTTCCCTCCAAGCCTCTTGTTCCAGACTCCTGCACCACAGGAAATATTTTCACCATCAATCCAGTTGCCCTGGCAAAAGCTTAGGTATCATCCTTAGCTTTACTCTTTATTTTACTCCCCATTGGCCAGTACTAGGCACTCAACCTTCTAAAAACAGATCCCAGATGTGTTACCTTTTTTCTATTCCCATCACTACCACCCTGAGTAAAGCCAGCATCATCCCTCTCCTGGATTCCTCATCTCTCTTTTTCTACTCCTGCCCCCTGACAACCCACTTCCACATAGCAGCCTGAATGATCATTTAAAAACATGAATCAGGGATTATTGGGTAGGACAGCTGGTAAAGCATCCAACTCTTGATTTCAGCTCAGGTTGAGCTCTTGGGGTCATGAGACCATGGGCTCTATGCTCAGTGTCGAGTCTGCTTGAGACTCTCTCTCTCTCTCTCCTTCTGCCCCTTCCCCTGCTTGCTCTCTCTCTCTCTAAAAAAATAAAAAATCTTAAAAAAATTTAAAAATAAAAACGTGAGTCAGGTTATGTCCCTCCCCTAACCTCTCCAGTGTTTCCCATTGCATGTAGAATAAAAGCCAAAGTCTTTACCCTGGTCTACAAGACCCTGTAAGGACCGACACAATCTACCTACTTCTCCAGTCTCACCTCATGTACTTGCCATCTTGGTGAGCCCATTCCCACCATAGTGATAGTGGCACAAAACAAGGTCATTTTCATTTTAGGATCTCTGTATGGGCTGTTAGCTATGCATGGAACACTTGCTTTCCACATCTTCCCTGGAGCAGCTTCTTCTCATTGTTTTGGTAACATCTCAAATGCCAGCTTCTCAGAGGAGCCTTCCTTGTCCACAGAGATTTCAGGGGACTCTCTGTCTCAACCCATAACTCTCTGTCATGCCACACTGTCTTGTTTTCCCGGTGGTACTTACTACTATGTAGCATAATCTTTCTGTGGATCATCCTTCTCCTCAGGTGGAATATAAATTTCCTGAGACCAGGTTTTGTCTTGGCTGCACTGTACCTCCACAGCCAGGCATAAGTTGGGCCCTCAGTAAGGATCTATTGAATGAATGCCTGGATATGGTTCACATTTTGACCCATTCTCAGTGTCTTCAGAGTGTTTTAAAGACTATGACAGTCAGAAAAAAGATTTTATATTTCCAGTGTCAATTAAAGACATTCCGTACATCTTTAAGACCATGAAATCTACCTAGTCTTTGACATAAGGACAGAAAAATGATATTCTTATTTGCCAAATTTACCAGAAGTATTTAGGACAGACCACAGTTTGTAGTACAGGGGTTCTTAATCTGGGTCCATGATCTCTTTGAAGGTCCATGGGTGAGCTGAAATTATTTGCAAAAATTTTGTGCATTTTTTGGGGGAAGAGTGTTCATAGATTTGTCAGAGACTCAAAGGGGTTATGCCCAAATAAATTTTACTTTATTGTAGAAAATGTATTAGAGACAGATTCATAAGATGTTTTTATGTTCTAGTGTTGCCACTTGCAAATAATATAAATTTGTGCCAATTATGTAATTTAATTAGATTCTACATTCTTCATCTTTAAAAATAATTTTTTTTGCATTTCAATTTCCATGTACCTGGCATCAGATAAAAATGTATTTAATTTCATCACTAAATGCTAGGTGCTTCACTGTATCTTATGGGTAATGGCAATGAGGCTCAGAACACACTCAGATTACTTGCTCAAGATCACATTTATCCCCAGGTAAGTTCTAGACCAAGACCCATGCTTCTTCCACTCTCCAAATTGTCTGCTGTTTGAGAGTTCGTACTACCCTATATTTGGCAATACATTTTTCCTGGGTAGGATAATTTCTTGCATCACCTCACTACATAAAGAGAAAAGCAGCTAGCTGGTGATGGGTTTCTTCCACTAGGTAAGTCTCATCCTGAACCAGTTAAGAGCTCTGTGAGCTGAGGAGGATAGATCTTATTATCCATTCTTTACAGAAGTGAAAACTGAGGTACAAAGGGGTTCAGTAATTGACCTTATGTCAGAAAGCTGGTAATTTGCAGAGCTGGAAGATTATGCTTCAAATTCTAATATTTCCTTACAAATCCTATTAAGATGACCTTGGGAATCTTTATTCTGCTAAGATTTTTTACTGGAGAGCTGACTCTCTATCTTCATAGTTCACTTTTTGGCTGTTCTTCAAAAAATTATTTTAAAGTACTTTGCAAAGCTTGAGCAATATTTTTCTCTGGAAGACAGGAAGGTATGTGACATGCCCATTGAACAAGGACTAATGACATTGTTAAGAACTGTTAAAAAGGGAGGGAAAAGGATATCACTTCTACATTGATTTCGGCTCTAACACATTAACACTGGACGATGACCTCTAAAATGAGGAAAGTGCCAACTTAACACTGTGAAGTGACAGGGATTTTGGAAATGAGGAATCAAGTTTGGCCAGAGATTCAACTCTGTAGCTACATGGCTACACAGCTAAGCAAAAGTAAAAGGTGAACTGAGAAATCATGTAAAAGCAACTGGTGAGTGTGTGACTTCAATTTTTTCTCTTTTCACTCCATCAATACGAATGGTCTATTACAATTTGTTAAACAAACAAAACAGAGAAAATACTGACACACTTTCCAGCAGAGCCTTTAGGTGCCATCACAGTAGCCAGTCCTTAGGGATAGCTGTGCAGTGCAACTTTTGATTTTAAATACATTTGTCCTTGGGATGCCTGGGTGGTTCACTTGGTTGGACATCTGACTCTGGGTTTCAGCTCAGGTCATGATCTCAGGGTCGTGGGATTGAGCTACACATTGGGCTCTTGCTCAACAGGGAGTCTGCATGAGACAGGCCTTCAATGTCCTGGTCAGGAAAGGACAGGTGATAACACCTGTTATCAGCTCCTGACTATTTTCAGTGCGTGCAACTCCTCAGCTGCCTTCTTTTTTTTTTCCTCTCCTTTCCTTTGTGTTTCCTTTTCCTCCCTTCTATCAATGCCTTAGTCTACTGACCCAGTATCTCATCCATTTCATTCAACACATTTGTCTTGGAATACTTCTGGCTGTCTCTAAAAATCAAATCAATCTTCAAAGGATGAAGGTATGTGCCCTTCAAGAAACTGACAACACAAAAGGAAATTCAGAAATAAAAGGCCCAAAGAGGCATAATGAAGATGTTACAGTTTGAATGATTTCCCTGGCCTTTTACTTTCTTTGCCTATAGCTCTTTTGTTAACATTGACATAGAAAGCATTTCAGGTTCATGGGGGCTGAGCTGGAAGACAGTAAAAGAGAGAGAAAGAGAGAGAGAGAGAGAGAAAGCAGGTTATGAGAAACATTTTTCTTGGCTGTACCACTCCAGGTCCAAAATACTACAGCTCAGAATGGTAGGGTTTGTTCACACTCCCTTGGAACAGATGCGAGAGATATTAAGCCTTCTGGAGAATCACTGGATTAAAACAGTGCCAACAAGCCAAAGGTTAGAAGGGGCTGAGGAAGGATTCTAAGCAGAGGAGGCCTGAAATGGACACACTGAGATCTAGAAAAGTTCTGGTGGTCCCTCAAGGTAGTGGTGGGCCAACAAAAAGTGACTGGCTATTCAGAGCTGGTGGTCACATCATGCAGGGTGAGGAGAGGTGGTTAAGCAGATGGCCCTCCACTAGGAGCCACACCAGTAAGAAGCAGACAGCAAATGGAGAGGGGACCAGCCATGGACTGCAGTGGCCGAGGGGGTCACCAGAGTGTCACACCTCCCTTGATGAAGCACTAAATGTTCCCAACACAAAACCATCTTTCCTGGGGAGAGGAGGGCCTTTGCAGGGAATTTGCACCTTGAATTTGAATACTGACCCCAAAGTGACAAAGCATAGTAAATGCGATGGGAAAGAGATTGTTTCCAACCAGAAGAGGCTGATCTGGAAGAGATTCCTGCCATCCTCAACCTCTGCTGCTCTAGGGAAAAGGCCTCTGGAGTAAGATGAGATCAGTTAACAGGAAATAAAGAAAGTGTCATATTTTTATATTTTAAGCGATGACATTGGGATTTAAACAAGTATCCATAATTTGAGGGTGACAACACTCATTTGGATTAACAATTTTGAAAAAAAAAACCCACTCTATTACTTTATTTTCATGCTTTTTAAGCAAGGCAAATGAGCCCATCAAATCACTAACTAATTAAAAGCAAAAAAAAATTATCTTGTGATAAATGATTGGGTTGGAATTTATGTTCATGCTCAGCTGCATGAAAAGCACAAGGCATATTTCATAATAGACCAGTAATACTGCATTACACAAAGTTCTACACGAAGTTCATCTGCAAAAGAATTATTCAGCTAGTTATTGGAAATGATGTCTCTAGAGGCCCCATGTAAGTTCCACTTTGCCAGGCTGTTCTTGCCCCCTACGGACTCCTCCATCTCCCTGGCCTGACAGCTGGCTTCCTCCCCACCAATAATGTGCATCAGACACAGTCAATGTAAAAGCTACACAAGGAACTTGTAACCATGACTTCAGAGACGCACTGCTCTGGGACCAAAAATAGTGGCCAATTGGATAATGTATCTTATTCATTATATTTGCCTAGAAGCAACTCTGAAATCTAAAAATCACTTTCTGGGGTACCTGAGTGGTTCAGTCTGCTGAGCTTGATCTCAGCTCAAGTCTTGATCTCAGGGTTGTGAGTACAAAGCCTGCACTGGGCTCCACACTGGACATGGAGCTTACTTTAAAAAAAACAAACAAACAAAAACAAAAAAAACCACTCTCATACTCAAAGGGGAATGATTGGTAAGACAACTTTCAAAATCAAGGAATAAGTATTCCTTTTGGAATTGAATTGAATATTCAACTTCACTAAAGATGTTAATGACTTTACTTCTTATAGTATGTAACAAGCAATTTAGCATTTAATAATGCCTTACAATATTGTCAAATTTCTTCACTTAAGACAATCCTTTCTTCCTGAAAAGATGGTGAATTCTTTGAAGGTTGAACATCTGATCTGACACTTTTCTGTTTTGCTTTGTGGTAATTAGCAGAGTGGTAGGCACACAATAGTGCTACCTGCTTATTTATTACATGATTGAAATGAATATATTAATTTTAAACTATATTAACATAGATTAAAGGTCTAGTCAAGAATTTTTATAGGAAAAATATAAACAAAAACTTGGATGTACTATAGAACCTCTCAGGAGCATGGTGAAAAATAAATCAGCTAGACAATCCGCTCTAAGGTTAATGTAATAGTTTCTACTGCTAAGAGATCTAAAAATGTGGCCCAAACAACAATCAGCACTGTTAAAGCAATAAAGCTCTTACCTATTAAGGTAAGACATTCAATGCTTGGACTTATTAAGAATGTTTTTCTTTGATTGTAAACAAACTTAATTTTTAAGGCTTTTCATGTAGACTAAACAAAGACTTTTTTTTAAAAAAAAGATTAATTTAAGAGAGAGAGAGAGAGAGAGAGAGAAAGTGTGTGTGTGTGTGTGTGTGTGTGTGTACATAAATAGGAGTAGAGGCAAAGGGGGAGGGAGAGGAGAAGCAGACTCCCCAGGGGAGCCTAATGGGGACTCCATCTTGGACCCTGAGATCACAACCTGAGCTGAAACCCAGAGTCAAACACTTAACCGATTGAGCACCCAGGCACCCCAACTGAATAAAGACTTCTAAAAAAAATTCACTATGGAAAGAAAAATGCCTGTTAGGGGCCCTCCCTTTTCTCAGAGTTGGAAGAGTCGGACTTGCACAGTGTTGTGTTAGGACTACGCAACAGTGTCTGTTTTGGATAAGTGGTTTCTTACTGCAAAAAGCTAACTCATGCCTGTCTTTTGCACATTCCCTGTATTAACATTATTTTCTCTGCAGCATCTGTTTAATTGAAATAGAATCAAGAGTTTCTGCGGAACACTTGCCTAAGATCTAAGAGGCCTATGAGCACTGGCACAAAGGGGAGAATCTCTAAGGAAGCTTTGGACCAACGACAGTTGGTTTCTTGTGATTGAGGTCCCCCATTCTTAGCAACGATGCATCCACAGATCTTCACCTTTCTTCTCTGGGTAGGCTCACCATGGTCCTCCAGACACATTTTTGTGATCTTTCTCAGCCTGTTTTGTTACTTGGAATGGCCTCTGGGCTACTGCCCAGCTATAAATCCTACTCACCCTGCAATCCAGTTCATGTGTCTTCTCTTCCAGGGAGCCTTCCCAGACCAGGTCTCCCATAGGTAATATTCATTATTCTTACGGTTTTTATTTTCATCTGTAAATGGGGAAGATAATAGTACTTAAAACACAAAGTTGTTGTGAGGATTAAATGACTTAATTCATATAAAGGGATTAGAACATGCTATAAACATACTGATGTTAGCAGTTTGGCTATTATTATTAATTACAAAATATCTGATATTTAAGATATTTTGTCCCTTTTGTTGAATATTTTCTTTCTTTGCTTGTTTCTGTGTTTATGCTTTATCTCCACAAGAGAGGGAGAAGAACAATGCAGGTTTGTAGCTGGAGAGCACCCTTGTTCTTGATGTGCATGTAGTTATGTGCTGCACACTGGTTAGTGTTCAGAGAACCCAAGACCAAGTCCCATGGACACAATGACCGAGGATCCACAAGCCTGAAAACCCATGAAATTTTAATCTTACTAAAACCTTGTTTACCACTCATTTGACTACACAATTCCAAGGCCGAGAAACAGATCAGACTGGCTTGTGACTTACCATCATTGCAATAGGCATTCCAACTCAAAAACTTTCCTGGAAACAGTCCTACTTTTAGCAAGGCAGTGAAAGAAGAGGATGCAAATATCACCCAGTGGTCTTCCAGAGTCAAAGCTCAGGGAATTTGACTTTCCAAGAGAGTGAATTCCTCAATCCCCGAGATGAGCAACAGTGCTGAAGATAAGGGGTACCTCTGTCAAGGGGAATGGTAACACCAAGCAAGACTCACGGGTTCATTTTCCTTTTATGATTCCATGAGGTGTTCATATTCATAGGGAATGGCTGAATTGCTGATTAGACTGGGGTCATGGAGGTGATGAGGATTCCTTCCTTCCTTCATTCTCTCCTTCCTCCCTTCCTTCCATCTTTTTTTTTTTCCCTTTTCATAATATATTTCTAATGTCAAACATTTCCTTTGGTGATTACTTGGATGTTCTAGCACTATACAGACCTGCCCTCCATTCCCCCTACCTCTAATCCCCAACTGGCCAGCCACGGAATAATGAGATTTGACTCAATGAACCTCATTCAATTCCTTCATATTAGAAGCTAACTTTTCTGTCAACAAATATTTATTGAGTGAAGAGCCAGTGTCAGCACTAGCCTAGGTTCTGGGAAAAGAACAGTTAATGAATGAGACAAAATCAGGATATTTATTTTCCAGGGAAGGGAGATAGACACCAAATGAAAAATACCAGCATTTCAGATTATGGTAAATTCTATGAAGAAAATAAAAGGAGGTGAAAGGAATAAGGAATGTCGGTGTGTGTGCACATTATATATGGGGCAGTTAGGGAAGTCTGGTTTGATAAGGTAGAGCTGGACAGAGACTGGAAGGAAGGTAAAGGGCAAGCCACGTATAGATCTGGGGAAAGAACTTTCTAGACAGGTCCACAAATGGAAAGGCCCAGATAGAGGAGCAAGTTTTGTTTGGCGAACAACGATGGGGCAGGATGCGCTGGGAGAAGTGATAGGAGATGAGGTCAGAGAGACAATGGGGCCAGATTGCAAAGGGTACGGGAATGACTTGGGCTTTTCCTCTCTGTGTTGTGGGAGCCATGGGCAAGTTTAGAGCAGAGGAGTGACATTCTGGCTGTTGTGAGGACGGTGAATAGAAAGCGAGAGGTTGGGAGCAGGAAGGCGGAAAGGCAGGAACTTCTGGTGGCCATTTAATTGCCACCTGTCCTTTCCTATTTTAGTACCAGAACCCTGATTATTTGGTGGCGGCTGTGTGCCCAGCTGAAATCTGTTTCTTGGATCTCCCTTAGAACTGGACCATAGTCTTGTGGCTACGTTCTGGCCAAAGAACTATAAGAAGATGATGGGTAGCATTTTTGGAACAGTGTTTAAAAACAACATACTCGGTTGGGAGGAGGTCTTTTTCTTCTTTTGCTTCCTCCTGTTGCCAGCCGGGAACATAAACATAAGGGCTGGTGCTTCAGTGGCCATCTTGAATCCTCAGGTGACATTTAAAATGAGGATGGTGGAACAGAAAACTCCCACAGCTCCCTGATGAGAGCATGGAGATGCCTCACCCGCTCTGCCCTGCCTATTTCTGGACTCTTTTCACAGGGAGAAATGCACCCCCATGTTGTTCAAGCCATTGTTATTTGGGATTTTTTTTAGTTCAACCCAGCTGAACCTGAATATAACTGATACCAGAGCCCACGGCAATGCTCCAGGTGACAGAGCTGGTGGACCAGAGATGTAGCACAGGAAGTCAGATTCTTGTTATGTTTTTGAAGGTAGAACATTTACGATTTGCAGATGGATGAGACATGGGAGTGAGGGGAGGAGAAGAAGTAAGGAAGACTTCCAGGTTTTGTGTCAAGTGTCTTGATAGTGTCATTAATTACAGAGAGGCAGAAGGCTGGAAAGAGAGCATGTGGAGGTGTGGGGCTGGGCTAGGGCGCAATCAAGAGTCCAGAGCAGTGACGAGTTGACCTTGCTAGAAGCAGGGAGAGACACAGTGAGATGGGATGGCAGATAGAAAGCATGGGCCGTACACTGGTGGAAAAATGGAGGCACTGCTGTCCAATGCTTCCATTTTCTCAATAAAGCATGAGGCCAGGTCATCAGCCAAGACTGAAGGGATGGAGGTAGAGGGTGGAGATGGGAGGAGAGAGACAGAAGGGTGAAGCAGTCATTTTAGATTGTGGGTTTGCTGGGTAGCAATGAGTGAGCTTCGCTGGACATTTGGGCTAATTTAAAGCGAAGTGATTACCCACACTGTATGTCTTCCTGTAGTCCAGTCTGGTGGCACCGTTGGGTCTCACAGGGTTTTGCCAGGCAAGTACGGACCATACAAAATGAAAGGATGTAGGGAATGAACAAAGGGGTGTCTGCAGGTTGGGGATCACAAGGAAGGATCAGGAATCAAAATTGGAGAAGGAAGCAAGTGAACACACAAGCCGAATGATGGATGGAAAAGTTGAGGGCTCCTGAAAAGGCCGAGAAATGGCCAGAGTGTGGACACTCCAGGAGCTAAGCAGAAGGACAGGAACTGATGGTTGGAGGGGGCTATTGTTGAAAATGAGGGGTTCAGATGAGAGAAAGAAAAAGTCATTGAAGAGAGAAGGGATGGAGAAGTCCAAGGTACTGAATGGAGGTCAAGGTGTTAAAGTATATTAACTATAAGACTAAGAATAACAATGGTTCACAAATTCCTATAACGAGTTGATTTATAAAAGGCTTGAATAAAGATACCATTCATCAGTATAAGTACTTCAGATAAATTTATTTTATTTTATTTTTTTGGTTTTGTTTTAATGGGACATTTAAAGGACTTCAAAGAGCAAAGTTTTACCCCCAAAGTTTTACCCCCCAAAATACCAGGCATTTTTTCCCATGTGGAACTTCTTTGTTTCTTGGTTTCTTTCCCTTCTTGAATTTTTATTTTTATTTTTTTCCTTCCTGAGTTTTTAAAGGTGATTAGTCCATTAACGCAATCTTTTAAAAACTGACCTGTTTTTTTTTTTTCTTTCTAACTTCATGTCACAGTGTGTTTCTTCAAAGCTGGGCCTCATCCCCTTGTCCTTGCCTCATAACTTTTTCACAATTGAAAAAACACACTTTTTCCCATATTTACTTACTTTTACAGCTGTTTATTTCCTTTCTTCCTGCCTCGTCTCCCTGTTATAATCTCACTCTTGCTCACATTCCTTTGCTGAGGGGAAAGAACTGGAAGCTTTCCCAAATTGTTCCGGGAGAGAAGTCTCTAGACCCTGGGCAGGCCTTGCAAGCACGCAGGACCTTGCACGGTACATCTAATGAAAAACATTCATCTCACAGGGATAGGCCACAGGTACAGGTCTGATTTGTCAAAGGTGGTCTCTGAAACGTCATCAACATTGCTTTGCTTTCCCACCCCTTGGTCCCTCTTCATTAACGCAAAAATTATTAATTGAGAGCCTATTCTGGGCTACTCAGTGTGGTGATTAAAGTAATTTGCATTAATGGGCAATGACTGATTGCCTCAATTCTCTCGGGGGCATTCACATTTCTCAAATGTGCATATTAATCCAAATAAATCTCTGATTTACAGAATAAATGTGAAACAAACCATTAAGAGTCTATTCAGGATTTTTGGTGACAGAATAAAGGGATTTTCCTTCCCTTGGGATCCCAAAGCAGCCGTCTGATCCCTGAGGAAGTGGGCTAAGACAGAGAACTGGGAAGTAGAGTGTGTGTGTGTGTGTGTGTGTGTGTGTATGTGTGTGTGACGACCCACCTCATCTCTAACTCTCTCCAGCTTATGATCTATGTGTCTTCATTGTTTCAGAGCAGGAGCGACAGGTACGTATGGATTACAGTTAAATTCCATTACTCTTAGATTATAAACTCTTGCTTTTAGGATCCTATTCCCCAATTTTCCACGGAAACGTTTTCAGATACCCACCTTTAAAAAGGTTTTCAGGAAAACAGTCTTCATAGAGGTCCTGGCTGCTGATTCTTCCTTGCCACTGGTCCTCTGCTATTGGAATGAGAGAGGAGCCAGAGATGAGGGCACCAAAACTCAAGGTGTCCGTTTCTCAAGGCGGCCTGGGCTCAGTGAGCTATATCTTTTCCTGCAATCGCTGTGCAAATTATGGGAAAAGGATCCTGGCTGGGCGATAGTGCAGTGCAGTGGTTAGGATAGTGGGCTTGAGGGTGGGACAGATATGATGAGTGTGACTGCCAACCCAATTCCTAGGAGCTCTGTGTCCTTGGGCAAGTCACTTTAGCCTCAGGTGGTGCAGCTTCTCTATACAGCAACAAATGATTCTTACTGAAAGTGTGGCTGATGAGAGCAGCCCTTTCGTGCATCGCCCACCTCCGGTTGCCAGATCTGTGTGGGATGCCGTCTTTCTACCTTGGGGGGTTTTCTTTCAGGCCCAGAGGCTTCCCATGGAATGAAGGGAAATGGGGTATGTAAGGGCTCTTCCCCTTCATCTCTGCTAGAGGAAGGACCTCCTTGAGTCTTGCCTCTCTGGTTGCTACGGGGAGGAGCAGCTCTCTGGAGGAGTAGCTGAAGAGTCAGGGTGAGCAAGAAGAGAGCGTCCTCTTCCCTTTCTCTTCCAGGAGTCGGGGCGCTGAGCCTGGCCCCATGGGGCATGTTTAATTTTAATTCACTCCACTTGCTCTTTGACCATCTCAGTGAAGCCTGTAATATATACCCAAGTACCTTTTACTGGCTTTTTGTAGCCGCTCAGGATACAGAAGGAGAATCAAGTTTCTGAAATGAAAAAAAAATAAAAAATAAAAAATACAGATACAGTTAAAGAAGTCGTGCTTCTTCCTGCCTGAGGACTGTTTACAAGAGGGAAGTGAGCGGGGCCCCCAAGAGGTCGCTGGTGGCGCAGAAACTGAGGCCAGATTGTAGAGCAAGGGAGGAGAAAAACACCCAGAAACTTTCTTCCTAGTTGCGAATAATCGCCCCCCTCCCCTTCGTCTCTCGGTCAGAGGCAGTAACGTGACACCCGGGAGAAACCCGGAGACCCGAGCGCGGAGAGGGAGGGAAGAGGGAGGAGAGAGGACTGCGGAGAGCCGGAGAGGGAAAGGGGAGGGGAAGAAGGAAAACTCCTGTCAAGGAGGTGGAGCGAGGGGCTGGTGTCCGCCTCCTGTTCCTCCCTGCCGTCTTTTAGAGGAGTCTGAACCGGGACAAAACCCGCCGAGACCGACAGACACAAAGCCGGGGGGGTCCACGCTGGCGCTGGAGGCGAGCCCCGGCGGCCGCGAGCGAGCCCGAGGCGCTGCTGGGCGCGGGGCGCGGGGGCGCTAGCGGGCGCGGGCCGAGCCGGGGCCGGGCACCTCGGCCGCTCGGGCCGCGGCGGCGGGGACCATGCCGAGGAAAGTCTCCTGAGCCCGGCAACTTCGGCCCCTCCCCGCCCCCACCCGGGCTGCCCTCCGCGCGGCCCTTCCCATGTGCAGCCGGGCGGCCGGGCTCTCCTCCTCGCAGGCGGATGGGTGACCTTTTCCTGGCACGGGCAGGCTGTGCGAGGCGGCGGAGCAGGCGATGAAGAAGAAGCAGCAGCATCCCGGCGGCGGCGCGGATCCCTGGCCCCATGGGGCCCCTCTGGGGGGCGCCCCTCCAGGCCTGGGCAGCTGGAAGCGCCGGGTCTCCCTGCTGCCTTTCCTGCGCTTCTCCCTCCGGGACTACGGCTTCTGCATGGCCACCCTGCTGGTCTTCTGCCTGGGCTCCCTCTTCTATCAGCTCAGCGGCGGACCCCCTCGCTTCCTGCTCGACCTGCGGCAGTATTTGGGTAAGGAAGGGGGGCGGGCGAGGGCGGCGCCGGCCGCGCGAACTTGTGCGGGGGGTGGGGTGGGTAGAGGGACGCCGGGGACTTGTGGCGCTGCGACCGCCCGCCGGCGCCCCGAGCCTCCCCAAGTGGGACTCCCGGGTGCCGGCTTTCTCCCGCGCGTCGGTCTCTCTGCCCCGAGGCGGAGGCGCTGCCTGGGTGGCGCGCGGGGCAGGTACCCCGGACTGGGCACCGCATACCTTCCCCGCCTCTGCCTCTCGGTCTGGGGCGGAGTGCAGGCGTGTGTGTTTGTGGGTGTGTACGAGTGTGTGTTTTCTGGCCCGGAGATGTGGGGAGCGGAGAGGGGAAAGCACCCCCGCCCCCGGGCTCGGGGCATGGTCAGTGACGGTCGTCCTCAGTCCCGTGAGCACTCCGGGTCGTGCGGGGGTTGGGGTTCGCTCCTCACCCCGCTTGCTTCTGCCAGTTCCTCCCCGCGAGTCCCCCTCCTGCTTGTCAGCTCAGTGGCCCAGAGGCAGTTTTCGGGCTCCGTGCTGACCCTGGGCTGGCTTGTCTTTCGGCAACAGCGAGGGGGACGCGGGGAGCCGCCGCGCCCAGGGAGGGGGCGGTCCGGGGCTATCCGAGGGCGCGGGTCAGCCTGGCTGGCAGTGTCGCCTACTTTGACCTGAAGAACCTCTGCGCTGCATGTGTTTTTCAAGTCAGAACTTTTGGGGGGGGGGGAGGGGAGGGCTTGCGCTTGGTTTCTTAAAAGCGAGGCCGCCTATTTTTAGCAGAGGTGAGGAAGGGGTTGCACCCGGGGAGAAAAGAGCGGCTGCAGAGAGAGGGCGTGACCCGCAGCTCTGAGGTGCGGGGAGGGCGGTGCCAGAGCCAGGCAAGCGCAAGCCCAGGTCCCTGGACCGCGGCTGGCGCGCGCCCAGACCCAGGGAGGCTGCAAATCTCTCACCCGTCGTGGCCAGAAGAGGTTTTGCAGGGGCGGGGTGTGGGGGGGGGCGGGGGGGGAGGCAGGGGAGCCGCCAGCTCCTCGCAAAGGTCCGAGGTGATGAACCTGAGCCACCGGGCAAACATCCGGCATCTGCCTGCCGGGAGCCGGTGTGCAAAGGGAAGCCTCCGAAGCGCTGGACCATATCGGGCCGAAAGACTCCAGTTGGCTGGAGGCTGCCACACTTCACCTCAAAGCCCCCCTCACCCCCAGTCGCAGAAGCCACAGGTCTAGCTAGCCGGCTGTGTCGGGAGCGTTTTGATATATAAAAGCAGGTAAAATCATGTTCCTTCCATGTAGAGAAGCTCATATTTTAAAGGTTTCAGTAGAAACTTCGGAGAGCTATGGTTTTTAAAGATGCTTTACGGAAAATATTGTCCAAGCAGATTTCCAAAGCACAATCCTTAGCATCTGGTTTCTTAGAGGATTTGGGATAATATGCACTTTTATTAGGGAATCAAATCTCTTCTCTCCCTGAGTTCTGGATTTTGGAGTCTCTGTAGCTTCTTAGATTGAGACACCTGCTAGTGCTCCAAAGCTAACTTTTTTTCCTTCCTTTTTCTTTCTTTCCTTTTTTAAGAGTTAACAACATCTCAGCATTAACTGGCATTGGGAACTGTTTTTGAAGTCCAGGGGTCTATAAAATCTGATGATGAATTCTTTGTTGAAATTCCCCTTAAGCAAAATGTGGAGGCCATTGAGGCAGGAAAAACAGTGGATGGGGAATGAAGGTATCTGTTTTTAGTGTCCTCAAGAGCACTTGGCTTTAGGCAGGGCACTCAAACTTCCTGGGCCTTAGCTTTTTCATTAGTAAAGTTAGGGGCTGGACTAGGTTGTACCTCAGACCTCCACCCAGGTCCTGAAATGATGTGTTTCTGATCCCTTCTCAGGGGCTGGAAGTCCTGAGAGGTAGAAAGAACAAAGGCTATACCATGGGCAAAATCAAGAAACTGAACTATCCAGCATGTTAACCTTTTGAAAATTGAGCCAGAGTCTGTTGTTCCCAGAATTGAGTGCTTTCATCTTATATTTCAAAAAATGAGACCTGATAAATTTGGGGGCTCAGTTACTAGAAGGATGCATTCACTCAGGGAACTGGGAAGAACTTATGGGGCAAACAAGGCTCCTGCTTCTACTAACTCATCATCAAGTTTCTGACTGACATGATGGGTGAAAAAAATGATATCACTGTGAACTGAAAATAAGACACCTTAGCCAAATTTGCTCCCTGTTGTTTTGTTACATAAATATAATGATTTGGGGGCGAAAGTGTGCTTGTGGTCGAGAGGGTCTAAAATATACCCTTAATAATATAAGGCCAAGGTGTCTGCAGAATACTTACCCCTTGTTTCCTCCATTCTATTATTTTAGTGTCTGTCAAAACAAAATTCGTGGTTAGTAAACATATCCTCTCAATTTCCTGAGTTAGGCAATTTTGGAGACAACTATTTTCCTTAAATGTAAGTTCATATAAAGTCAAAATTTTCCAAATTGAAATATTTATAGCAAAAAATTTTCTTGACAGGAACTTATTTTAATATACTTAAATAATATAATACAACTCCAAATAGTAGCTACTTGATATTTATGACAATAAACTGAACTTATTGTATCAAATAGGTCATATGATATTTAACATATTGAATATTCTCACAGCAAATCCAGAAGATAGGACCATTCATGATAAAAGCTAACATTCATTGTGTATGTTCCAGTAAACACACATGCAGAGTGAAATTGTAGCCACATACCAATATTACAGTAAGCTTCGACTGTTGTTACCAACACCATTTTTAGTGTGAGAGAAATGAGAACACAGAGATTCACAGACTTGCTGAAGGACACACAGCCGGTAAGGCAGGACTTGAACCCCAATCTGTCTGCTTTGAGCACCTATTGCATAACTACAAGCAGCCAAAATGAGAGGGGAATCTGAAGAGCTGACTGGCTAAAAATAATCTCATTATGTATTTGCATAATTTCACTTTCTTTGATACTTTTAATATGAGTATCTTGAAGGGCCATCAGAGAAGGAAAATAAGTCAAGCAGCTGGTCTGTCTGCTCTTAACTCCGCGTTCCTGTATTAATTTCCCTGTACCAGCGAACTCAGCTCTCCCAGAGCCACACACCTGGGAGGGGGGGTGCGGTCAATTACAATCTTAAATTCCTGAACTTTCTGTCTTCCTTTAGCAGGTTGTTCTTTGTCTAGGCTAGTAGTTTTCAGTGTGTGGTCCCTGGACCAGCAGCAATCACCTGGAAACTTGTTGCAAATGCAGATTCTCGGGGCTCATTCCAGACCAACAGAATGAAAAAGAGTCTGGGCCCAGGACCCAGCCGTCTGTATTTAAGCAAGTCTTCCAGGTGACTCTCATGCAGTCTGAAGTTGGAGAACCATTGTTCCAGGGCAAAGCTTTCCTTTTAGAATGCCTCCTATATAGTTGAGTGAAAGAAGGGAGGTACAAGAGAGGCGATGTGCATGGTTTTATTTTTTACAGATCAACTTTAAAAATGCATCTGCTTTGCTGCTTAAGCCCCATTGTTTCAAGGGAAGGACCAGCCAACAGCTGCAGCTCCAGCTGATTTAAACTCTTGGAGGTTAGGAGATACGTGGAATGGAGTGAAGCTGGCAACCAGAAGGAATATTGGGGAAGGAAAGGGAAAGGAGGCACTGATGATGCTTTCTCTTCCCACAGAAGCTGGGTCAAACAGTTCTTGTTTTCTCGTTTGTTTGGGAATGGGCAAAGTGTGTTCTCCTTAAAGGTACTTTCTGCGGCAACGGATTTGAAAAAATCAAAGTAAGTTGGGAGCAGGGTGGATTTTGCAGGAATAACTGTGGTCTTGATTTTTTACCTCCTTGAAATGGGTCCAGGGAGAACAAACACATACAGTGGGGTAAAATGCGTGGGTTTGGCAAATGGCTATCCTTAAGCTTGGGGACCATTGTTTTTCTAATTCAGTGAAATTCTTTGCCTTTTTGAAGTGGCATTCAGACCTTGATTTGCTATGGAAAACAAATAAAAATCAAGTAAAATCTCCCCCAGAAATTAGGTTATGATATAGCCTCTGCCGGTAGTCTCATTACTTATGAGCTGTGGAAATACCAGAAACTTGGAATAACACTCGTTACCCTGATGTAAACTGAATAAAGCCAGATGGCTTACTACCCATCTTCTACAACTGGCAAACTAATGATTTACCATCAAGCTTTGGATATGGCATTTAGCCTTTATGGGAACTGAATCTGTTGGGTCGATCTCAAATTGACATGCTTTCCTTTCCATTTTTTAAATTATACTACTTTAAAGGGAGATACACTACTTCTATTTCAGTTTTCAGAATTGTCAATCTTTATATATATTCTATATGAGCCTGGCAATTTCCAGTCAAAAAACGAGAGAGAAAGAGACGGAACTTCATCGAATTTGAAGTTCTCCAGGTTTAAACGAATTTAAAGAAAATGTGAAAAATAGAGACCCAGATCCATTACAAAATCATTTCTTTCAACCTTAAAAGTCAAATTTAATTTTTCTTCTGCACATCAGGCATGGTTTAAATATAGCTGCTCTGGGCCCCAGACAGCAATGTAGGAAATGAATGGATTAAATGTGATGTGATCAATAGAAATTGTTGACATAAAAAGAAAATGGCATTCTTGTTCATAGCTGCAAATGTGTCCTATAGTGTTGGCTGGGGACACAGTAGCCCTGTATTAGAGGAAGGACAGAAAATGGAATTCAGCTATGGCAGACTGTTCTGTAAACACATGGCATGAATGGCAAAAAGCATTCTGCCTTGTCAACTATTTTTGATGTAGACTAGTCTTAGTATGAATTGTTTAAAAGTCTGTATAAATATGTATTATCTGGATACTATCTTTCCTCAAATTCCCTGTCATCAATCCAGGTTTAAAACACTAGTTGGCTTTGTGTTTGAGAAACCAGGAGGAAAGTGGTCAAGCTTGTTGGGTCCCAGAAGAAACAGTATCTTCTGCTTCCCCCGAGGGTAGTTCAGGGACAGACACTGTAGTTTGCTCTGCAGCTGTCCTGAAGGGGAGCAGTGATGGACAGTGAAAAGGCATCTTATTTGACAGAGCATGGCTGCTTGAATTGTGAGAAGTTATCCCTTGCTCTTTCTGCTTTTGCTTGTGTTTCTATTTTGAAAGGTGTTTAGACTGGACCACAAAGAAATGTCTTACCTGTATTGATTTTTGTTTTAGAAACTCAGCTTGCAGCGATGATCACCATAAACCCTTTCATTTATTAGAAGTGGAGACCCAAGCACAACTATTCCACCAAAAAATTTTAAAAAATGTAGAGACTGTTGGGTAAGAAAATTCCAAATGAAGCCCATTTTGGTATTACTTTTCATTGTTAAAAGTTTTCTTAATGTATGATTTAGAAATCACACAATTCAGACATTTAAAGTTCTTAAAAGTTTGATAGTTTTTGATAGTTTTTAGTATATGCATAGGCAAATGCAACCATTCCTATAGTTGATGTTAAAGAATTTTCATCAGCACAAAGAGAAACCCCGCACCGTTTGGCTGTCACCTGTTCCTCCATCTCCTCAGCCCTAAGTCAACTCTCATCTACAGTCTGTCTCTATAGATTGGCTGGTTCTGGACATCTCCTAGAGATAAAACCATACAATATGTGGCCTTTGTGATTGGCTTCTTTTGCTTGGCTTATTGTTGTTGTAGTTCATTCATGTTCTAGCATGTATCCCAACTTCAGTCCTGTTAATGGCAGAATAATAGTCCACGGGATAGACCACATTTTGTTTATCCATTATAGGTTGATGGACATTTGGGTTGTTTCTATCTTCTATGAATATTTGTGGACAGGTTTTTTAGCTTAAAGACCTATTTTCTGTTCCTTGGGGTATATACTTGGAAGTGGATCACTAGGTTGTATGGTAATTCTATATTTCATTTATTGAGGAACCACCAAGCTGTTTTTCACAGAGGCTGCACCATTGTAAACCCCACCAGCAGTGTATGAGAGTTTGAGTTGTTTTTTGTTTTAAAAATGTTATTTATTTATTTGACAGAGATCCCCAGTAGGCAGAGAGTCAGGCAGAGAGAGGAGGGAAGCAGGCTCCCCGCTGAGCAGAGAGCCCGACGCAGGGCTCGATCCCAGGACCCTGAGATCATGACCTGAGCCGAAGGCAGAGGCTTTAACCCACTGAACCACCCAGGCACCCCGAGGCTTTAACCCACTGAACCACCCAGGCACCCCGAGAGTTTGAGTTTTTCTGCATTCCCATCAACACTTGTTATTTTTCATTATTTTGATTATCATTACCCTTAATGGTTGTGACATGGTATTTCATTGTGCTTTTGTTTTGCATTTGCCTAATGATGAGTGATGTTGAGCATCTTTTCATGTATTTATTGGCCGTTGTATATCTTCTTTGGAAAAATGTGTATTCACATCCTTTGCCCACTTTTTTTTTTTTTTAAGATGTATTTTAGAGAGCAAGAGTGTACATGGAGGAGGGGCTGAGACAGGAGGAGAGAAAATCTCAAGCGGGCTCTATACTGAGTGTGGAGCCCGATGTGGGGCTTGATCTCGTGATGAAGATCATGACCTGAGCCAAAACCAAGGGTCCATTGCTTTGCCACCCCGGCAACCCCCTTCATCCATTTTTGAATTGGGCTGTGTTTTTGAGTGTTAAGGGTTCTTTATATATTCTGGATACTAGACCCTTGTCAAATATATAATTCTGCTACTTATTTTGAAGTTGCAAAAGATGGTACTGGCTGAAACCCAATACTGTTATGGATTGTTCTCTATTATAGGTGTGTAAATTCTCAAGGGGCAAAACAGTTTCATTCTTTAGTCACCTTCAAAGTGCTAAGAACACTGTCTGGGTATTTAGTACATTCTAAATAAATTCCTAACAATTAACCAAAACCAAGGATCTCTTCAAAAGAATTTTGGGGGGTCTTGTTTACCATCATGGATCACTTTGAATCAGAAACATTTTGGTTGTCTACGTTTAGCTGTCATGTATGAAACTTTATGTGGAGCTGGCACCAACCCATTTTATAGATGTCACAAAGATTACTGTGACTTATATGTGAAGTATGTGTTTAGCTAATTTTGAACAGCAGATTATAGTACAATAGATGTATTTTGTCCTATATTTGCTCACTGTAATGGAGCTGATAAGCTCAGTAGGGGAAAACATTTGGGTACTTCATGTCCATTATACAAGTACTACAAGGCTCCCAAGGAGATCTTGGACATTCTCATAAAATTAGAAGTCATATTCAGTTCATTTCTTATTCACACTGTGCTACAACATAGAGGACACATATATAGGAACAGGATTATGTGTGTTTCTCTTTAGTAAATTAACTTACGGATTTTAGAAAGAAATACTAGTTGCTTTTCCTAAAAGTGTTAGATGTTTTTAGTATGTTTTAAAAATATGTGTTATCAAAATGAGAAGCTTTAGAATAGGTACAGTCAATTCTATGTGCTTGGCAGAGGCTCAATTTGCATAGTGTGTAACACTCTCCTATTGAAAGTGACCTGGGAACCAGACAGCTGTTTAATGTTGTCTGTAATTTCCCAGAGACAGACCCTGCCTTATTTTTCTGGTCTCATTATGTGGCTACACTTCTGCAACAGCCCCTCTGCTGATGGTTTAGGAAGTCCACATTCCAATGATGATCTCTGAACTCCCGTCATTAGTTCATGGTCATGTCTGAAGTTGTGATAGTCTACCTTGTGTTTTGATAGTTTGTAGGCAAGCTCCTTGGAAGGAGGAAGCTTCTCCAATACCTTCCATCTCTACTCTAACACCTCTCCTGGGTGCTCCACACAGACCCTCAGGAACTATCTATGGATTCCGTATATTTGCTGAGCAGACTGTTCTTCGTGAAGGTTCCACATCCTGTTTCGTTTGGTCTCTATTTTAAGTAGAGAACATGAGGAGGAGTGCCAGGAAAGACTTAAGCTCAGGTGATGTCTACGGCCTGTCTCTTCCTGTCTCTTCTCTTCTTGGCTGTTTGAAGCATATGTTCCAAGCAAAGATATTAAAGCCACTATGACATAGAGTTCTGTAAAGATTTCCTCTGTGCATGGGGATAATTGTCCGCCTTTTACCTGTGGAGATTTGGAATTACATTTACAGAGTTCTTCCTGTATAATCAAGAATATCTGAGCTCAGTCTAGAGCTTTGGCTGCATATGACTAGAAAGCAGACTTCTTGTTTCTTGTCGTTTTCCCAAACCCTGACCAGTTGTTTCAGGAGCTTGCAGATGGGTTATTTCTCTCTCTAAGACAGTGTCTTCCTTACCTAGTGATTTGTATTAAATTAGCTAGTCCATTGCCAGCATGACTTTTTGTCTTTAAGGAGATGAGACCAAAAGATGACATGGTTTTTGAAGTCCTGAGCAAATGGATTTAAACTGAGAAGGGCAAATTAGGACAAAATAAAATTAGGGCCCGGTGCACAAACCCATTGACCCTTGTTTGAGGAAGGGTATTAATATCCCCTTAAGTCGAGGCTTTGATTAAGCAATTGTTACTTCACTCATTGGTGGGTGATTTAAGTAATTATTTTATATTTAGCCCTACTGCATTTCTGGAAACACCACTGATTTTTTTTTTTTTTTTCCCCTAGCTCGGTGAGTATGACTTTCATAGTCTTGATGACAATAAAAAAGATAGTGTTCTGAAACACATAAATTATTTTGTTCAGTCATTCAACAAATATTCATGGAAGGCCTGTGGGCCAGAAGCATCAGACATCAGGAAGAACAGAGGCTTTAGAGCAGAGATTTTGATGTGAATTCCTGTGCTACTACTTACCTGGGAGAACTTGGGCAATTGTCTTAACTTCTCTGAACTTCAGGTGTGTTGAGCTATACGATGGGCTTGATAAGTGTTGTTTTATAGGATAAATATCTAACCCAGGGCCTGGCATTCGGATTCAACAAATGTCCATTTTTTCACTTGCTCCTTTGCTTTTCTCAGGCTCCCTTTCCTTCTGGCATGAATGCATCCATGCACGGGGACGCACACCCATGCAAACCCATCCTGCTGGAACGTGCAGACCCATCCTAACTGAGAACTATGAATGTACTAAACTAGAGTTCTTGTGGCTTATCTCGTCACCCGCGCCCTCAAATTGGTGAGGGCATTTCAACAGCTGGCCAGTCCCAGTCATTTGCCCCATTAATTATACACACACCAACCTTCCAACTTCTTCTCTCTGTTGCTTCCTGGAAACAGTCTTGAAAGAACACATTCTGTGCACAGCATGCTTTGAACTTATCCACATTTATCTTTTTCCCCCCAACCCCACATTTATCAAATAAAAATAGTTGTGCAGAGGGGGTATGGTGCAGCCGATGCTCTGGGATGGCCCGCTGTTTGAGGACAGGGTCTGTAACTCGTGCCCTATCAAGCAATCAGAATGCCAGGCTGACACTGTGACAGCTGTGAGAACTTCTCTCACTTAAGACGGAACTACCAGGTCCCGCAGTACGGCCGCTTGCTTTTCTCTGTTCCTGCTTCCCTTCTGTTGGAGGTCAGGACTAGAGCAGTGGACCTGAGTCACGGAGTCACGGATCCTGTCTTTGACGGGAGGCTGGTGAACTTGCCTCTGTTTTGCATATTCTGTTTCTTCCTGTTGCCTGGACCTTCCCTGCCTTCCCTGGGTGCTGACATGTGTGAGATCCACAGGCCATCACTCTTTCTGCTGTAGCTGGTCACTCATGTCCTGGAGAAGCTGAAAGCAAAGGTGATTTTACATTATTTAATAGAAAGTTAAATTTTGTTTAGGAAAACCGTGACCTTGCAATTCCAACGTGGAGCTTCCTGCTTTGACCCCCATCAGCTGTAGGGTTTCCATATGGACTTGATGGTCCATCTAAGACTATGACCCAGTGGCCAGGAATGGGAAAATAGGGGTGGATTTGGGGTTCTTCAAAGAGAGTCTCTAGGTGATTTTTATATGTAGCCCCAGGAGATGCTGCCTCTTTTCTTTTTAGAATCACTGAAGGAGGTGTTGTCTAAGGTTCTGCCTACTCTTTTTATTTTTTTTAAGGATTTTTATTTATTTGTTTATTTTATATGTAGAGAGAGGAGAGAGTGAGGGAGTGAAAGACTGCACAGCAGGAGGAGCAGAGGGAGTGGGACAAGCAGACTCTGCGATGAGCGCAAAGCCCAATGCCAGGTTCCATCTCATGACCACGAGATCATGATCTGAACTGAAATTGAGTCTGACACTTAACCCACCGAGCCACCCAGACACCTCAAGTCCTGCCTACTCTTAAAATCATGTGTTCAAAGAGATAAGAACCCATTTAACTGCAGCAACTAAAATCGTAAGGCTCTTTCCTTTGGTACCAAATGCTTATTTAAATGATTGTAGGAATCTAGTGACTAAAGCAAGTAGAAGACACAAAAACTTTTTAGGCCATTATTTTCAAAGTCTTAATCATAGCTTTCTGTTTCGTTGTTGTTTTTGTTGCTTTGTCTTCATTAAAATTGGCACCACTCCCCCAATGTCACCAAGCTGCAACAGCTTATCTAGACAATACTGGGAGAATCTTGTTGCAGAAATTGTGGGAAACAGAGTGCCCCTAGAAAGTCAGAGAGAGAAAGCAGAGGAAGACATGTCTTTCCAGCATTCAGAGTCTAACAATGTGAGAGAAAGAAAGAAGGAAAATGGGTAGGAATAAGTATGTTCTGTTTTTTGAAGTAGGGTCTCACAGCCTCTCTCTGCTGCCAGCTACCGGCCATCCTGTTCCACTGTGGATAGCTCCAATGGCCAAGGGAGCACGTTATGATGTGGCGAGCTACTTCCGTCTGCTTCTGCTAGTTCTTCTGGAAGCTACACGGAATAGTCTATTGGACTGTATCATCTTTCAGAGGATTGAGGATAAGAAGATGACTGTCATTCCCCTCACAGAAATATTGTCCAGAAAAATAGATGTAGATCTCAGTAGTTCCTCATCTGAAGTCACCTTCAGACATAGACAGTGCAAACAACAAAGGAAAAAAATAAAAGACTGTAAAAGTAGAACCTTCTGAACAATGGTACCCTTTAAATAAGGCAGAAGACCCAGACTGGGGACAGATGTTTCTCTAGGAAATGGGATTAATATGTAGCTATGTAAATGTTCAATAAATCAATTGAAAGGAGAAATAATTCATGAGATAAATGGGCAAAGAATATGAGCAGGCAGTTCAGAGACAAGGAAACACAGAGGGCCAGTAAGTGTATGAGAAGACAAAATGGCCTCCATTCTCTTAAGTACCTTAACCACTTGCCTCTGTCTCTGGAGCCCTTCGCTGGCCTGTAGAACTAAGGAAACTTCCAACTGCCTCTGCTCGCAAGCCTACTTTGTGGAGAGGACTCACTGTCAGAAGTGCCTCTTCTAACCCGTCCTCTTCTGAGAATGACGAGCACATCCATCACCACTGTGTGTTATGATAGGGGAGGGGAGGCAGGGTAGCTCTCGGGACCACTGACACAGGCCCGAAATACTGAAGTCTTGGTGAGTTTTTGGTGCCACCTTTGTGTTGGTTGGGCTGCTCACTGAGATGCCCTTCTCCACACTCACAACCGGAGCCAGTGAACCTCACACAGTCAACCCCCAGCAGCGCCCTGTGCCTGCTTTGCCTCCCTCCATCACCGACGCTTTGCTGAGTCTGTCAGAAGCAGAGCAGAAGACACTGATGTCGCACACTCAGAATGCAGCATCTTGCCTGGGAGTGTTTTCTCAATATCTGGGAAAAACAAGTGAAACTGACTCATCTGGTTGGAGTTCTACAGAAAGATGATTGCAGATTTCATGCGATTTCATTCTGCTTTGGTGTCAAAATTCAGCCAACGATGTGCCAGAAAATGTGTGTAAAATCACATACAGATTTAGACACTCGATGAGGAAGTTATTTTTACCAGGGCGGGGAAGGAAACAGAAAGTGACAGTTGGCAGGGAAGTCAGGGCAGGGCTGAGTAAGGAGGTGAGGTGTGTGCACAGCTGGGATGCGGGCTCGCTGGACCGGCCGGGGGTAGGGGTGGGGGGCCTGCAGCATGGTCGCCTGTTAGCAGGTCGAGTGAGGAGTTCCTGTGCTGCAGACCTCCCCAGAGGGCAGTGTTGACATAAGCTCTGAGGAGAATGCCAGCTGGAGCGGTTGTGAGGGTGACATTGTTCCCACCCAAGACACGCTGTGTGCTGTCCGGGGCTCTGTCACAAGAGCCTCTCTCAAGAACCGCGTAAGACACGGATGTGACTGTGGAGCAGAGGATTCTGGAAAGCTATGCAAATATAAAACCAAACGGGGCAGCATCTTTATTTTGCTTTAGCAGATGATGGGAGCGAGGCCGTGTTATTTTGTTTGCTTGGGCTTTTCCCAATTCCAAAGGCTGCCCTTGCTTGCTGGCCAAGCGGAGATCCAAGATCTTACAGAGTCTGAAGTATTTGTGGTTATGTTCTCCTCGTCCTGCTGTGAGATGAAGAGGTTTCCAGAAGTTAACGGGAAGGAGAAGGAAGGATTTGTGAGGATCCATCACCTCTTTTTATTGCCCTTTTCCCTTGGGCAAAGGATGTCTAGAGTGAGAACTTAGCGATGATATTTGAGTCTCCTTTGTTTGTTTTTTGATGATGAACTTTTCAAAAACATTTGGAAAAGACTTTATCCAAGCATTCTTGCACCTTGCTGTCCTATTCCTTACGACTGGGGAGAGGTGTGTGTGTTCTCTGTGCCTGTGTTGTGAAATGTACACGGTCACGGCCGTGCCGCTCTGGTTCTGACATAGAGTGTGTGTGTAGGTAAAGGTGGTAAGGGTGCTCCCTAGCTTGGAGGGGGAACCTGCTAGAACAGACTTGGGTTCCCGGGAAGGCTTCTATTTTTGTCTTTCATTTCTTTCATGGCATAATGCATTGCTCTTTGAAAACATAGTCCCCTTTGTCCAGATTTTTTTTTTTTTTCCTGGCCACCTTGTTGGAATGATAGGTGACCTTTTGTTCATTTCAGAGTAAGACTTGCCCACAAGGCCTTTTTTCTTTTTTTAATTTACTATTTTATTTATTTGAGAGAGCAAAAGAGCAAGAGAGAACACACAAACGGGGGACAGCAGGGTAGAAGCAGACTCCCCACTGCACCCATACAGGTGCACAAATACAGGGCACCTGTATTTGTTAAAAGCTCCCAAGTAGTTCTAAAATGTACTCCCCCAACAGGGAGCCCAATGTGGGGCTGGATCCCTGGACTCCGGGCTCATGAGCCAAAGGCACACTCTTAACCCACTGACCTGCCCAGGAGCCCCGTCCACCAGGGTTATGCTTTATGGAAGGTTCACATCAGTGAGCCTTAAAGGATCAGAGAACATACGTTTTCCCAGAACTTTCACATGCCCACCCTCCTTCATAGTCATCTTGGTAGTTACCCTCTCTTGTTTCCATCTTGTTCCTTCAGCAAATGTCTGTCAAATGTCACTGAAGTGCACACAGGGGTCTGCCTTCTGCTTGGAAGGGCAGAGAAGGCGAAATAGAGAGAGGGATGAACAGAGGCCTTTGGGAGGTTACCGGAAGATAGAAGAAGCAGTATTTGTGCCCGACTGTGGAGAGGCTGACGATCTCTTTGGTTAAGGCCCTGTTTGTGCCAGTCTCGAGCTCTTTGGCCTGGCTGCATGATAGAATTACCTGGGGACCTTTGGAAAATGCTGATTTCCATTCATTTAGCCTGGGATAGTGGAGTGGGAGGCGGGGGGCGGGGGGCGCGTCCTGGGCACCTGTATTTGTTAAAAGCTCCCAAGTAGTTCTAATATGCAAGCAAGGTGGAGAATACCCGACACGGAGACAGGGGGCATCGTGTGCTCACGAAGTCCTCTTCCAGTGCAGTTAGGGACATTTCACTTAATCTAAAATCGCTTATTAGGTTGTGACCTAACCCTTTAACTTTTGGCTTCTCCACACCAGCTCTTCTCAAACTTGAATGGCATTCAGATCACGTGGGAGTTAGTTAGACTATAGATTTGGGTGCAGTAGATCACGGTGGGGCCGGGATTCTGCATTTCCAAGAAGCTCTCAGACGTCGCCAGTGTGCTCCCTGTGCTCGCATTGGAGGATTTGAGTAGCAAAGGTCCACATTGCAGCATTTCTAGGACATCACTGACTGATACTTGTAAACAGACCCATGAGTCAAAGTACAGCCCAGCCCCCTAAAGATCTGTGCATTTAAACATTTTAGAAAATTCTTCTTTTTTAAAAGATTTTATTTTTAGGTAATTTCTACACCCAACGTGGGCCTCGGACTAACAACCCTCAGATCATGAGTTGCATGTTCCACCAACTGAGCCAACCCCTAGAAGCGCCCCTTTAAACTTCTTTAGAATTGAATTTTTTTTTTTTTTTAGAATTGAATTTTCATTCACCAATTTGATTGTTCGAATTTAAGAACACTAGATTTTTCTTTAGTGAGAATTACACACTTGCGTGATTCAAATTTAAAATGCCTGTTTTTTTTTTTTTATTTCTTTTTATCTCTGTAATCCACAGTATTAAAATCTAGGCTGTTTGGAGATATGTGAATACAGATTTTGACCTAAGGTCAAGTTTATTAATAAGCATTGGAAATAAAACAACTGGTGTTGGGTATGAAGTTTCTTCATAGTTGTTGCCGATTCCTGCACCGTTTTAAATTTTCTTGCTGAGGCCTAGCATCAGAGTTCTTTGCCAAGTGTCCCTCTTATCCAAATACTCCGGGTGAAGGCTTTTTATGTTGTTGTTGTTGTTTTTAATAGCCAGAGCAAATAATGCAAACAGAGCAAGTAATTAGAAGGACTTGGTGTCACGCTTTGACAACACAATTTTAAGAAATAATTAGACCCTTAGTAGATGCTCACTGGAGGAAACTGGAAAACAGAAAAGCACAAAGAAGAAAAGAGAAAGCATGTTAATTGCTTTATTCACAACTGCTTTGGTTTGGTTACACCTTCCTCCGGACTGCAGAATCACAAAGGCCCTTCCACGCCTTGACACATTTCTCTGCAAGGTTGGTTTTCATGGCACGATATCTTGGGAATGTTCCGTGATTCCTTTAGCAGGGTCGGTTTCATATTTAGGCTCTTTCCAGTTTTCCGAGATTCTAGATACAGCTGTGATGAACATTGTTCAGCTGTCGCACTCTTGTCTACTTCCCTGGGATAAATTCTTAGACTTGGAACGGCTGGAGCAGAGTGCGTGCCCGTGTTAAAATCGCTCTTCATGCAAACTGCTGTAATTGTTGGTGTAATTCACCAGCAGTCTGTAACCCGTTTTGCTCATACCCTGACAAAATACTGGATATGATATTGTAAAACCTCACCCATTCCATGGGTGAAAAGTGATATTCTCATGCTATAATTCCCATCTGCCTGTATATTAGTGACATCGAGCAATTTGACTATAAGACATGTTTCCTCTTTGGAGAAAGAGTTTTACCCTTCCCCATTTTTTCCCCTCTAGGTGTGTTCTCCTTTCTTTTATCAACTGTACTAGTTCTTTCAGGGTGGAGAGTATTAACCCTTCCCCTCCTGGTTTTTCATTGCCCTTTGGTTTTTTAATCAATATCTTTTATTTTTCTCGTGCACTAGTTGATGTTCTTCTGTTTATTATTTTTTCTTTACTTTTATGGCTTTTTTTTTAGATTTTTTTTTTTATTATGTTCAGTTAGCCAACATATAGTGCATCATTAGTTTTTGATGTAGTGTTCAACATTTAGGAAGGCCTTTAATCCTGACATCAAGTGTGTAGTCTGTTTTCTTCTAGTTTGTTTGTTGTTTCCTTATTTCATTCACTTTCTGACCCTTCTGGGACTTATTCTAGTGTAAATTAACTCAATGATTTTGCAAGTCTGGCTGGAGAAAAAGTCATCATACTTGAATGTTGTCATTCTTGAACAGTAAATTAATTTTTCAAACATTGAAATGAACTGATTTGATGTTAACGTTTTTAGAGGCTTCAAAACTCCTGTTTGCCATCTAATCTCACACTTTCAGAGGTGGGAGGGCTTTGGAGGCCAACCATTCCTTCTCTGTAGTGCTGGAACCCAGTGGCTGGCCTCTTCTTCCACTGTTTCTCCCAGCCATACCTCCGAGCACGGGGCCCCGCTGCCTAGCCATGGCAGTTGTTTCTGGACATAACTGTTTGTGTGTCCATGCATTGCACAGTTGTTTGCACTCTGTGTAGGCAGCCACGACCACTCTCCCTGTCTGCCCTGAGTTGTTCTGTCACAGCATCGGGCAAATTTAGAAGTCTTAGCCTCTTGGATTCTTCCTGGGTCTCTTACTAAAAGCTAAAAATGAGCCTCCCAAAGCCACAAGCACCCTTTTCAGTCTGGCTAGAAATTTAGCAGAGGGTGGAGCTCCTTAAGGACAGCCAGGCTCTACCAGCACTTGGCCCTTTGCAGCATCGTGGGGACAGAAATCATGTTAACACTATTTTTATAAACAACTAAATGACAATAAGTTATTTCGTTCCCGTGGGCTGTTATTCTTTTAAATGTTTATAAAACTCAAGGGATCACAATTTGAAAACACGGACATTTAAAGGCCAACCATATGGTCTAGCAGAGCTGCATTTTCTTTTCAGGAAATCATGTTTCGACTGTGAACTTGCCTTTAACAGGATGTTGAGTATTTCGGGAGGCAGTGTGGTGTAACAGAGCATTGGGTTTCCAATCAGAAGTCTTCTGTTTGAGTCCTGGCATTGCCACTGTGCAGCTGTGTGACCTTGGGTAATTCACTTAACCTCTCTGAATCTCCATTGGAACTTTAGAGGGGCTCTTTCTGTTCTAGAACAACAGCCAGCAGATTCTAAAGACAATGCTGTCTCGTACACTGCTGCCTGGAATCCTGTGAAAACTTGGATTTATAATATCTGCCAATACACATCTTCATTTTAATTATTGAGGCAGAAGCCTGGCCAGAGCAGGTGGTACTCCAGAGGGTAGGAGCAGGAGGGAAGTTGCTTAATTATGAGAAGTGTGTATGTGTGTGTGTCTTCAAACAAACCAACCCATCAAAATTTTGCCTTTCGGCTTTCACACACAGGGTTATTTGTTGTGTATATAGTTCTGCTCTCTCTTTCACAGTTTTATGTGGGAAGAAGACCTAAGATAATGTAAATTACATTTTAATCTACTGGATCTTTTTACTCTTTCCCTATTTTCCTTAAGGAATAAACAAAGAATTTTTTTAAAAAATATGTCTTAAGACCTCTGGCGGTTTCATTTTTAATTTACAAAGAATAGTTTGATGATTAGAAGTTCTAAAAACACTTACCCCCTGATCATTTGGTAAGTTTTTAATTTTTTCAATACTGTTTTCAAAATTTGTGTGCTAGAGACACAAAAGTTCTCCCAAGAGCTGCTGGTCTAGTGTCTGATATAGATGTATAAATTTATCATTTTCATGCATATATTGGTGCTAGTGGAGATACATTCACATTATTGGGGAGCACAGGGGAGGGAAAAATTAGAATAGAAGAGGGCTTCATGGAAGAGGTGGTACTGGAGCTGGGTGTTGAAGTGTGAATAGGAGTTTGCTGGGCAGAGATGTGGGAAAGGGGCATTCCAAACAGAAGGAGCAGTGTTTCCAAGGGCAGACCTGCGGGCAAATCGTGGCACCTGTGGGTACTTCAAGAGAGTACAGGGTGGTCCCTGAGAGACTGTGGCACGGGACAGGGAATGGGATTTGCTACAAAGGAGGCTCCCAAGGGAAAAGGCTGGATTGTGAAGATCCTTGTATATTGCACTGTCTTGCAGTGGGGGAACCACTGAACAGGTTTAGAGAGCAGGGTGACAGCAGATTTGTTATTCATGAAGAATCTGGAGACAGAATGCCATGGAAGAGTCTAAGCATTTGTCTGGAAGGGTCTTCAGATTTGAGTAGCCTCTCAAGTTCATAAAGTACTTGCCCAAGTATTATCACGCCTGCTTTTTTACTCTCCCATGTGGTGGGTGGTAAGTTCACTTTGCAGATGAGGACCCTGAATCCAGAGACACATGAAGGGCCCTGGTTCACTCAGCAGGTGGGTGGGGAGAGGAGGGGTTCTGCATCTGGTCCAGGTCTGCCCAGGGCCCGGGGATCTTGCCCTCTTTACTCCATGCGTGTGGAAGCAGATTTCAACGAAAGCACTGCAGTATTTTTCTAACTCCTTTAACGAGAGCTTTCAAAGTAGTTTTAATCTTGATAAAGAAAGTTGGACAGGAAAGTCAACTTAATTCTTATCCTGCAGGTATTTATTTAGTCTAATAGATTCATGTCGATTTGCCTCCTTGCCGCTGTTTCCCTGTTATGATAGCATTCTACAAGCTGATGGTTTATTTTCTCTGATTAGCTAAAATGGGAAGAAAAAAATCCCCACTGCGTTTTTATTAGGATAGGCTCTACCATATCTTGAATTTATGTTTCATTTATTTCAGGAACTTCGATTATGCCATTTCGTTGTAAATCAAGCCAGCATTGAGGCTATCATTTCTCACGGTTTTAAAAATGATTGTTCACTGAGTACGGCGGGCTTATTTTCTCTGTAGGCTCATTGAAGAGTCTTTAGAAGTGACTCCCCTTATGTCTTGCCTTAAGGCCTATATTCTGGGGCTGTTGATCTTGCTTTCTTTTCCTATTTTTTTTTTTTTTTAAGATTTATTTATTTGAGAGAGAGAGTGTGTGTGTGTGCTCGAGCAGGGGGAGGCGCAGAGGGAGAGGGAGAAGCAGGCTCCCCATTGAGCAGGGAGCCCCACGTGGGCTCAATCCCAAGACCCTGGGATCATGACCTGAACCAAAGGCAAATGTTTAGCCCAGATGCCCCAGATCCAGGCCCCCCGATCATGTGTTTTGAGTGTAGCTTTTCATAAAGCAGTTGAGTCCTTCCAGCCGCTGCTGAAGGACACCTGGCCCTCTCTCAGTTGCCACCTGCTCTAGGAGGTTTCAAGCAAAATGGTCTAGTTTTGTTTGTGCTTGTTTTTGACCAGAAACCAGTTTTAAAATCTCTAATCTTGTTAAAACACAGCTGGAGGAAATGGGTTTAGGTCACAAAAAAAGAAACTGAACTGTGCTGATGGTGGTGGGTGGGTAGGTAGTCCTTCGACCACTTGAATTGCAGGACATCTGTTTAGGGAAAAGGGGAAGGACAAAAAGCTCTCGTGGGTGCTCCTGACCCCCAACCTATCTACACTGGCCCAGGGGCTCCCATATATTACTTATTGGGTAATATATGCTTATTAGAGTAATTATAAGAGGGAGTGAGGTAGTTTTTGTAGCTGTACATTAAATGTATTTCTGAGTTTTCTGGGGGCCAAGCAAAAAAGGGAGTAAAATGTGTCATGTCATTTTTACGAGCTGTTCTTCACGAGCCTGTGCCATTCATCGGCCCTTTGTGAAAGTGGAAGGCATAATATAAAGTCGCAGGTCCACCGTGGCATTTCCCTAGGGAGCTGAGCTGTTTAGGTGTCTTGTCTGTTTAGTTTAGGTGTCTCACTTTTCAGTAGCTTTATGTGTTGAGAAAAGACAGAGCAATGGGTATTGACCATGACCCTGATTGTTTCTCTCAAGTATCCATTTCTTCAGCCTTGTGTTTGACAGGAACAGGAGAGCAGCCCATTGAATGATGTTAAGCGCCGGGGCGCAGCAATCCAGTGTGGGTGAGTGAGTTTGCACAGAACAATGTTCTGGTTCATTCACCTGCGCTTGTAGGCAGCCTGCCTCAGATCTTCTGGGCTGAGAGGAGTGCTGAGCTTCGGACGGGACCCTCCCAGACTCTCAGTGTTATTCCTCATCTGGCAGCTGAGATCTGGGCCAGAATCTTTCTCAGAGAATTCCGCATAAACATATTTTGAATGTTGACACCTGATGGCTTGAAGGACTTTTAAAAAAAAAATCTAATGTATTTCCAATTGTCAATGAGAGAATGGAGTTCATTTTACCAGCTTTTCTTCTGTAGCTTTTGAAATAATAATGATGATGATGATAATGATAACAATATTTTCCAATTCAGCAAACTTCTATTAGTCTTAACATATTTTAGCACTCTTGGATACATGATTTCACAAAAACTTATGAGGAACTTTGTCATAAATAAAGGATATTATGAAATCAATTATAAAGTGTATCGATTATAATTTCCCTATCTTTTAATTTCACTTATGTTAATATGAATTAGAAAATGGTCATTTTTTTCCATATCTGGAAGAAGACGATATGCATATTAAAATTCTAATCTATTTTTCAAATGTAAATGGAAACACCAGAAGCCTCAGATTTTTTAGTTCACTGGAAAAGGTGCATTCAAGCCCTTTTGACATTTTGTTTAATTATTTTTACAGGACCTACATAGACATTTTTCTATTTTTCCCTTTTGGAAAGGACAATAGGAGGGAGAGATGTGAGAGCAGATGTGTGAATTTGCACCACTGCCTGGTGTAGGATTCTGTGGCACCTCAGACTAGGGTTTTGTACACCTCTGGGCACTGTGTACGCAAAGACTTTCTAGGGGAAAGTATTGAGCAGGGATTGTCAGAGAGAATCAAATTCTCCATTGTCAGCTGCCCATTATTCTTTTCTCAAATTGAGCTCCCTGAGAACTTGCCATGCCAGCTCTCCTTTTCTACTCGTTCACCCTCCAGGGCCTCCCCACCTGCCGGCTTTGCAGAGAGGGTGGCCGGACTCATACGGTGCTGGGTGCCAAATACAGGCAGGTGCTTAAGGAAGAAGGCAGAAGGCTGGCGCTGATGACATGCGTGGCTAGCAGGTAACCCACCCTTCTGTCAATCAGGTGGTTTCAGTTCTTTGCTTTCAACCAAAGTGAAGGAGTTCAAATTATCAAGGAATCAAATTATTTAGGAAATCTCTTCCCATAGGTGATCAACAGATTACTGTGGGATTTAGAGAGACATTATAAAGAAGGGAGTGACATCGCTATAATAGACATCTCCATCCTCATCTACTAATTTATGTGAACGAAGTTTCTCTGTTCATTTTATTCAAATGAAAAATAGGAAAAAAAAAGATGCATTTTCAATCAAATTTTACTCGGGCTTTTTAAGCATTATTTGTGAAATTTGTAAAAATCTTTGTGTCACCTTGATCAATTGTGAAGCAATGGCAATCTTAATAACTCAAGCTAAGAATATGTTTTTTGTAGTCTAAGAGCATTATGGTCACAGAAAAGTTTTTAAAATGAATTTCAATTTACATATATATCTTTATTGTATAAAATAGAATGGACTGATGAAAACTATTCTCAAACATAATGATATATTCTTTTTTAAAAAATTAATTTATTTGACAGACAGAAATCACAAGTAGAGAGAGAGTCAGGCAGAGAGAGAGAGAAGGGGAAGCAGGCTCCCTGCCAGCAGAGAGCCCCATGCGGGGCTCGATCCCAGGACCCTGAGATCATGACCTGAGCTGAAGGCAGAGATTTAACCTACTGAGCCACCCAGGTGCCCCAAAGATATATTCTGTTAGAACAAATATTTGGGGTGGGGGAGTGGAATGGAGATACAACTTACTGTAGAAAGAGTACATGGAAGAAAAGCCTGTTAATTCTTCCTTCTTCCCTGTCCTCCCTGTCCTTCCTTCATAATAGTTTCACCTCTAACAAGGATTTTCCAATCCTGAGAGTGACTTAAATATACCTGTGTTATTCTCTCCCACTCTCTCTCTTGATCTTCCCCCAACCTAGGTAATTGGTATCTCAATCTTGTATTTACTCTTCTCTGCCACTTTTTGTGGGGCTTGAACACTGTAAAAACTTAAGAGCTTTTTTTAAAGGAAAAAGGATAAGAAATTATGAGTTAAAAATGCCCAACCAATGAAACGTCATCCAGTTTGAGAGGGTGTATGAGAAAGGAGAAGCTAAGAGTGGAAAGAGACTGTGGTCATAACTAATTGCTTAAGCCGCTTAAGTTTGTAGATTGTACAAAGACTTGTGACCAAGTGAGTTTGTTGCTAATAAGTTTATTTAGGCAGCTCTAAAGGCTCCTGAGACTTAAGCTTCAGTAATTTCACTGTGAACCTCCTTCTATACATTACACGCGTGCACACACACACACACACACACACACGTCCCAGCCTTATAGGAAACAAACTTTTACATTCACAGGGGTAGATATCATTGTGTGTGTGTGTGTGTGTATTTTGTTGGATATATGTATAAAATGATGTAATTACTTTGTTTAAAAATGTTAATATGCATCTTGATGGAAATCATATCCCTTGCAGCTCTTTTAAACATTTGATGAAAAGTTCTGGATGTTAAAGTATGTGAGGGCAATTTCAGAATTCTTATGGGGGTAATTGTGAGCATAGAAGCTTGATAACCATCCCAGAAGAGACTAGTCTTTGCTGTTCTAACACTTGGAATTCTGTTGAGAAAGCACATAGCTGACCACCATGCATGGAAATGAATCCCACGGTGTATTCAGGTTTCCTTGCGGAGGAAACGGTCCTGGGCACCAGAGGCTATTACCAATTCTTGGGAACTGAGAGTCTGGCTGCACGTGGAGCTATGTCCTGGTTTCACATCTGTTTGCCAGGACGGGCAGGGAAAACCAGGTCCCTCCATCCATCTTCCTTACCCCTCCTTGCTGCTTCTATAACCACCCCTTCCCGCCCAACCTCCCCAACCTGTCTTTGTTCTGAGTTGCGCCCTAGATTAAAAACAAAAAATTAAACCATGCAAGTTTCTATCTATGAGGCTGTTTGATCTCATTTGGAACATTTTAACTCTTCTCCAAGCCTTTCCAAAGTGACACCCCCACACCCATAAAGTTTCACTCAGTGAAACTTTAGTTGCCAGTTTCTTAGAAGCCGCAAGGACTATAAATAGCACATCATTTCTTTTTTTTCACTATCACAGTAAAAATCTTATTTCATTTTGGTGATTGTGGTGATGGTGGTGGTGGATAGGTATTAACTTGATTCCACCAACCTTTATGGGATGCTATTTAACTGCGTTGTGTACACTTTATTTCAGTTGTTTGTCAGTGTATGGATGGTGAGGTAGGGACTATGTCTCACACATCTTTTTTGATTCGTCACAGCTTCTTGTGTCCGATGAGTGCTTAGCAGGGAAAATGGAATAAAGATACCGTTAAATGGGCATTTTATTGAATTTAAGTTGTACTGATGTATTCATTTATTTAAAAATATTTATTGAGCACCTACTGTGTGCCAAGGGCTTCAAAGCACTTATTTTCATTTGATCTTTACAAAATCCTGTGAGTTATGAGAACTCCATTTTCCTGATGGACAAGCTGAGGCATAGAGATGTTGAGTAATTTGAGGAGCAAGTGAGGATGCAGGATTTTTAACAGAAGCCATCTTCCTCCTGGCCACGCATTGGTCTGTTGTCCATTGGTCTGTGGCAGTCAAGAGGAGTTGGCCATAGCTTTAACCTTATCAGAAAAGAATCCCAGATATGGGAACTATTTTGATGATGTCACAATTGATTTTTTACACTTGATAAAATATGAATTTCACACTTAGGACTCCAGGAGAATAAGACATATATTTTTAATTGTCTCTCTCTCTTTTTTAACTTGAAGAAATTTGGAGCTGAAGAGTTCATTTATATTTTCTTTTCTATATCTTTAAAGGAGATACGAATTTCAGAGAATTGTTCTTGTTTCTTTTGGCTCAATTAGTGGGGCAACTTTTCCTCACCTCAGAGAAACAAACAGAGATGGCGGATCTTATCTTTAAATCACAGCATGATGCTGTCTGGGGCCAGAGCGGCTGTGACATCTCCTTCAGACCTCCAGTGCTCCCTTCCAGCAGAGGCGTGATTTCTGGTTTGCATTCAGGCATTTAGTGAATCTTTTTCCAAATTAAAAATATATATATATATATATATGACTGTTGGCTTACATTTTCCAACGTATTCAAGCCTTTTTCAGCAAATGTGTTTGTGGTGGATTTTTGAGGGTGGGAGTGTGGTCAGTGATGTAACGAGTCTCAGGGAAGTAGTAATTGAGCTGTTTTCTTATGACAACCAGTTTTGTGCAGAATCATCTCATTCTTCTCTGCACATGGTTCGCCTTAAAGTAAACCTTCAAGCTGAGAGAGATACAGCAGTTGGAGTGGAGCACTTTGAAAAGAGGTGAAGAGACATACTTGTAATGAAAAGTTGTGCAAAACCCTAGTTTTCTAGAAGGCCAGGGAAGGAAGCGCTCAAGGTCATGATGTTTTCCAAAGCGAAGGTTTGTGCTTTTAACCACCAGAATCTCCCTTTCCTTTAACTATTTTGTTGGAAGTCTAACATATTTATACCGTTTTCTTCCTCAAATGAAAGTAGTAGTCCCTGTTTTGTTGTTGTTGTTGTTTTTCTCTTTAATGACTTACAGACATAGCTGGAGCATGGAGTAGGGGATGCATGGTGGTTCAGGGGTGCTCTCTGGAGCTGTCGAGTTGGGGGGGCTGCACTCACTGCACTTGCCTGGAGTAAGGGCTTTGAACTCTGGGGTGTGCTTTTGTAGCCATGCCATCTCCTGTCTTGTCCGTGGTGCCTTTCCCTGCTCACAAGGAGCTGGCAGGTCTTTTTCTCCTGCTAACTTGCTTCTTCTTCTTCCTTTTTTTTTTTTTTTAAGATTTTATTTATTTGTTAGAGAAAGAGAGATAGTCAGAGAGCAAGCAGAAGCAGAAGCAGGGTGAATGGCAGGCAGAGGAAGAAACAGACTCCCCTCCCAGCAGGGAGCCCGATGACAGACTCGATTCCAGGACCCTCGGATCATGACCTGAGCCGAAGGCAGACGTTTAACCCACTGAGCCACCCAGGTGCTTCTAACTTGCTGCTTCTAAATGGCAGTGAATTTTGATAGCAAATAATAGAACTTGTTGGAGTTATTTGTAAAGCAAGGGGGACTGGCTCTCAGCAGATACCTGAACGCACACCTGATGGAACCGTGTCTGATTTATCCTCCCCTGTGTCATTTATCCTACACACTCAGCGCCTGGCTCACTTGCCAGCACTTAATAACGACTTTATTTAATGAATAAATGAATAGCATTTATGATCTTTATGTCTCCAACTTTGGACCATCAGCTCACCAGAAGCCCTGTTTGTTTAGCTCCTCTATTCCGCTGTGTTACAGATGGCTGAGCCTGGTGGATAGCTCTGAGTAAATAAATAAATAAGCTTGGATGGAATGCTGTTTTGATAGGTTTTTCTCAGATAACACCAAGTCAAATGCGAAGCCAAGCAAACAAAAGATTCTTTTCTCTAAAAGAGGGCACGTTATGAATATTTGCAACAGACTTCCTTATGGTTACGTATCAACAAAGTTAAAATAACAAAAACTAAAATAACACAAAAAAAGCATACATTTCCACTTTAATTTTCAATTTAGAAAAGTCACAGGAGACAGCTGTGGGGAGTAGAGAGCTGGTAAGGAGTTTCTGGAGTACAGAGTCCCCGTTACGAGTTTTATTCTTTTCTAGGTCCCTCATGCAAGGCCGTTTGCTGCTTCTTTTTTCTTAGTAATTTCAGAAGCAAGGTAAGGAGTTTTTCCTCTTGGGGATACTTCTTGTCTTATTTCTTACATTGAGTGATTTCTCTAAATGATCCTGAGGATCCTAGGTCCTGCTGGACATACGGTACCTTTGGGAGAAATAGAAAAAAACGCACCCCTTGGGACCAACTCATTCTGCAAAGGTGTCCTTCATCAGAGAGGAGGGAGGCGCTATGGTTGGTGAACAGCCCTGCCCCTCCTAGGCTACCTGAAGCAGGGCACACTGGTGTGGGTAGTTGTCCTGTGAGGGTCCCCATTCCAAGATGGGGCCTAGCAGGAGGATCCTCACAGGGCCACAGGTGTGAGTCCCGAGCTTTCAGAGTCCATCCAGTGCACCTGTTGTCTACAGGCACATAAGATATCATTGCTGACCTTGTGTTGACTTCAGGACTGAAATGCAGGACCTTTGGGCAAATTGCCAAGGATTGGAAATCCAGTGTGTGATAGGATGGGGCCTTGAACCACAGCCCAGGTTTGCTGTGGTGTTGCCCAGCCTTTGTTCACTGAATCCTGACCAGAATGTGTTAGCCATTGCATGCATCTTCTACTTTCTTCTCTCCAGTTGCCATTGCTATGGTGTGCATGGCAGCCCAGCTCTTCTGCCCCATTCTGTGGGCTGTGGTCCATAGCTGTGGCTGCCCTTACCAGCTGTGGTGCCCAAGTAAGACTTCTCCCTTTTCCTTCTGAGTGACTAAGATTTTACTTTACCAGAGAATGTTCTTTGTGGAACATTCTTGTCAACCAGAAAGTGCCCCCTAAAACCTCCTGGAAAATTCCTCATTATTTCAGAAACATCACTGTCCTCCCATTGACTCAGCATTTTGTCTAATTTTTAAGTATGGATTTCAGGCCTCTGCCATCTCATTGAGGAGATGAAAGAAAGACACGAGGGGAAGCATTCTGTAATACTCCATTTTCATCACAACGCTCTCAAAGAGTACTTTTGGAAATTTAAGGTGTTTTCAAGGCAATCTCCAGCTTTGTAGAGGAGATGCAGTCACTGGACAGGAGAATTCAGTTAGCGAACACCAGCGAGAATGCTCAGTCTGGAGGAAAGAGCAGGGGTTGAGGGGGTTCTACTTCTGACCCTGCCTCTGTTTCTTCCACTGTCCCAGGGATAGAATAATTCCCACTCAGCCCACTGTCTGAGAGGTTGTGCAGACAAAATGAGTTGTAATATATGTGGGAGCACTTGGAAAATTCAAAACTTGAAGGAGCTCTCAAAATGTTGGCATCATCTTTACTGGACATATTCATATGGGTTTGCAATAGAAGAGGACCTTTGGTCAAGTAAGTTTAGGAAACAGTGAATTATTCCCTGCTTGGAAATCCATAACACATTTTCGCATATGAAAGCCTCCCCTAAGTCCTGCAGGAAAGACCTCCTATTCAGTTCTGTTTGACTTAGTGTTTCTCAAAATCTTTCCCCTCCCACAGGGGACGAAAAAGTTTTCCTCAACCTTGTTCTGTCCCTGGGGCCTGTCAATTAAATTGCCAACAGATAGGTTAGCAGGAGAAGAAGGCATATAAATTTTAATATTTTATGTGTATGGGGGTTTCACAGAAAAGAAATGAAAACCCAAAGAAGTGGTTAGAATATACCAATTTAACAAAGGGTAGTAAGTTGTATAGAAGGGACTATGCAAAAGAAAAAAGGGTTTGGGCTTCTGGGGGAGTAAAGAAGCCTCCCCCACCCCTTTTAGTAAAGTTTGTCATGCAGAATCAAGTTGTCTCTGGTGATGAGTCATCTCAAATGCCATTATCCTCTTCCTATTCTCTTCTGAGAAAGAACCTCTACAAGTGAAAATTTATGTCATCTTTAAGAGGAAAATTTAAGCATTTAGGGATAAACTGCTTTCACACACTTGCAGGGAGCACAGAGAGCTCCTCCTGTGTCTGCTATTTCTCAGTTGCCTTCAGTTCAAAATAATCCTTCTGCCAAAGTGGCATATTTGGGGTTGCAGATTCAGATCACCTTCACTCCCTTGTTGTTAGCTGCTTATTTCAACTGCCCTGAGTGTAGTTCTTGAAGGCCACATGAATGGTAGGGCCGAGACTTTATGGTATTTATTTTGGCTACTGATTTATTGATTCTCAGGTTTATTCCAGATACAAGAGGTCTCGACACTAAGTTATGGATCAGTGAGGTGCTGCTCTGTTTTATGTTATGCTGTCCATATACAAATGCAGATACAGATACAGTCTCTATCTGTATTGTTTTGTCAGGTTCAGATAAGTCGTATTCTCTTTGCTGGACAGAGCTCAATTTTAATCAAACTTGCCTAGAGTATTTTTGTCATGAGAAAAAAAACTTTTTTTTTTTCTTTTTACTTTTTTACTTTTCTTCAGCCATGTACATCTTTTCTAGAAAAGATCAGAACTATCATCAGAACTATCAAATCAGAACTGTTTAATAATTATTCCTTCTTTGGAGAAATTATGGGCATATTTTCTTCTGACAGTTACTAACAGTCCTGAGATTTTGGTACTAACGATTATATTAAAATCAGAATTTCTTAGAGTTTTAGAGCTGGAAGAGGCCTTAGTGATTGTCTCATCTGGTGGTTCTCAACCCTTAAGCATGTTCCCAGTATGGCAAGAAGAATATGCCTGGGAGTGGAAGCCAGAGAAACTGGAAACCTACACGGTTCCTTCTAACCTCGTTACCACTCCACCATCACTGTAGTAGCGAGGTTGTTCTGCCGAATGGGGGCGTGTCATAAGTCTAGGGGACTGGGGACAGAAACATGTTGCATTGCAGATCCAGCCCAACCCCACATCTTATGGATGAAAATGGTGAGACTGCCAGGTTCAATAACTTCCTCAAAGTCACACAACTTGGTCTAGAGCCAGGCTGCTACTGATCCGTCCACTGCTTTTTCTCCCTCTGACTTTTCCCCAGACATCAGCAGTTTCTTTACTACTTCCATAATTCATGCCAGGTCAGGTACCCCAACCTACCATCAGAGACAAAGTAATTTTAAATAGAGCCTGACTTCTATATGTAAATAATTTATAAAAGAAACTTTATATAAGAACCAGTTTCACCGGCTATGAAAAGAAAGTAACACTAAAAATAATGCAATGAAAAGATAGATATCTCAAATTTTAACGAAGTTACCCATTCAAGGTTCTGAGCCTGAAGCTCTCTCTGCTAAAAATAGAGACTATCCGGAGATATAGAGATATTAAAGATATACTGGCCCCAAACTTGGCCTTTCTTTGTTTATGTAAACTGAAAGAGGATGGTGAAGAAAATAACGTTCTCCCTACATAAGTCTAGGTAATGTTGGCCCACTCACAACATCTTCTGAAATCCTCTCAAGTTCCACCAATAAACGATCTGCTTTTTATACATTAGGTGCTATCCCCCCAAATGGAGGGCCATGTCAAGCCAATGATAGCTTGGTTTATTTCCAGGCTAGTTATAAGAGCATAGACTTTGGGGGGTGCTTGGGAGGCTTAGTGGGTTAAAGCCTCTGCCTTCGGCTTAGGTCATGATCCCAGGGTCCTGGGATCAAGCCCTGCATCGGGCTCTCTGCTCAGCAGGGAGCCTGCTTCCTCCTCTCTCTCTGTCTACTTCTCTGGCTACTTGTGATCTCCATCTGTCAAGTAAATAAATAAAATATTTTAAAAAAAGAACATAGTCTTTGTTGCAATCAGAGTATGCCATTAGAAAAAGAACAGGTAAGAAGTTGTATGTATATGGGCTGTCTATGTTTTGTGTATATCCAACTGAACCACTGGAAGAACTCAAAGCACAGTGCTTGCCACGTAGTAGAAGCCTGATAGATGTTTGTTGAATGAACAAATGAATGAATGGGAAGTCATAGTGTTATATCAAATCAGGTAAAGGCAACAGACTGTGGTACTGACAAGTTACTGTGTTTGGTCCGAAGTCACCTTGAAAAATCTTGGCAGTGGACATGACGTGTAGATCACTCAGTAATAGCAGAGCACAGCCATGAGATATCTAAATTACTGTGAAGAGCACATACGCATTTAAGCATTAAGAAGACTTAGACCACTATTTTTTACAGGTATTGTGGTACTTTCCTTTATGTTGTCTTGGAGAAGCCGTGCATCATGGGGAGAACAGCAACCAAGACCCAGATATGGATCTTGACTTTACTCCCCAATAGCTAGATGATTTGGGGGAGAATTACATCATCTTTTAATGAGACTTCTCAAATCTAAAAATGAAGATCATTATAATGCTTACCTCAGAGATTGTTATGAAAATAAAATGAGGGAATGCACATGAAAATCACTTTTTGACAACTAACATACTGTGCTCACTTGTCTATATTGAAATTGCATATTATTAAAATGACCATTGAGCTGCCATTTATAATGAATAGTTGGAGAATGCGATATTCTGATTATTTGAATATTCAGGATTACATAAGTGTAGTAAATATCTTTCTAGTTAAAAGAAAGATTATATATAATAAAACATCCTTAATATCAAAGCTATATTGAACATCATCATTTGGATGAGATTTCAAGATACTGCTGTGTATTTCATGACTAGCATTTGAACAACGGTATTAAAGATGTAGAAAAATATAGAAAGGGAACTATTTCTAAGTAAATGCCCCAAACCACACAATTAAAAAAAAATGGTTCCTTAAAATACACATATTATGGACATTGGGGAGGGTATGTGCTTTGGTGAGTGCTGTGAAGTGTGTAAGCCTGGTGATTCACAGACCTGTACCCCTGGGGATAAAAATATATGTTTATAAAAAATAAAAAATTAAAAAAAAATACACATTTGATTATTATTGAACCCCTGATCAAGAAAAATATATGTGAACTGAGAAACTGACATAAGATATAAGGAAGTAGAATTTTCTTTCCTGGGTATTTTTTAGGGGGGTAGAATTTTACAAGAATTATTTGATTTTGCTCTGTTCACACAAAAAATTATGCCCTTCCCCCCATGACATAGTACAGCTAGAACCCAATCTTAAGACTTTTTCACTAGCATAAATTCTATCATCGTAAATTGTGATCATTCTAACAGTGGCAGTGCTGTTGTAAAAAACTGTCATCAGACCCACTAATAATACTTGGTAAACTATTGGGAGTAATTTCTTCCCATTATTTCCCTCCTTCCTTCCTACTTTCCTTCCTTCTTTCCTTCTTTTCTTTTTTAGAGAAAGGAGGGGGAGAGCAGTGGGAGAGCAGAGGGGGAGGGACAAACAGACCGTGCACTGAATGCAGAGGCTGGGGGTGGGGGGCTGATCCCATGACCCAGAAATCATGACCTGGGCTGAAATCAAGTGTCAGACCCTTAATGTACTGAGCCACCCAGGTACCTCCTCCATTATGTCATTTCTTATATAGTTTACCTTCTTGAATTTTAACTTAAATATAATAATAGTTTTTTAAACTAAAATAGATTTAATATATATTTCTAATATATTAAAAAATATAATTTATATATAATACATATTGTGCTAGTTATTTTGTTAATCAATCACACTAAACCTTATTTAAATAATATAGGAGTCACTTTGAGGAAGGGTTGTTATATGAAAAGATCATGAAAATGTATTAGGAATTTCTTTTGAAAGTACTGTTATTACGCTACTATTTATTTCGTAAACTTTTCCTTGTGTCAGTGAAATTGAACCACTCCCATAGATCACTCATCATCCTCATGTAATAATTATTATCTGACACATCCAAGCTGGATGACTATGATAAAAAATATGATCCAAGATTCTGATTTATAATATGTCTAAGAGCTCCTTAAAAAAAATTGAACGGTGCCAGGCATTTAGAATAAAACTGTCAAGAGAAACTCAAATCCTTTTGGCTGTAGCAGTCTGCTTAATTTTAAGAGCAATTCTTACTCCTTTTATTAAGAATGTTCAGCAACCATCTCATCAATGGGATGTCTGTAGCAAATTATTTTCACTTAAGGGCTCAGCTCTGACATTTGAGGGGAATTGTTGAGAATGCCAGTTCAGTTCAGGAAAATGCTGTGGTTAAGGGTTGGCCCATTTTCACAGGGAGTAGTATTTTTCAGGTCTTGTTTTGTGGTATTTATGTTGTAAATAATATATCCAAAGTCCACGTAACTACCTGTGCCTGCCAGTAAATGGCACCTCCTCGTGTTGTCTTAGATCCAGACACAGACTGAGGGAAATACTTTGATTTGTTGGAAGTTTTAATTGGGTTCACTTTGCAGCTCAGACAGTAGAGTTTAACCTATTCGATTCTTGGTGCAGTATTATTTCTTTTTTTCACCAGGAGACTCAATTATTTATTTCCTCACCTGAACTTCAACAACCATTTGAGCTAAATGATCTAGAAACTTGTTCCTCGGTGGGTGATCTCCCAATTAGCAGTATCAGCCTCATCCGTGGGCCAACTGGAATCGCGGACTCTCAGACCTACCCCAAATCCATTGAATTAGAATCTGCATTTCATAGAATCTTCTCTGTGAGCACTGCATGATTCTGACCATACTATTTTTTTTTTTTGACAGCACAATATTAACATTATTATAATGCAGTTTCCCATTTTTTTTTTTCCTCTGAATGCTGATAATGTATAGAAAAATTTGGGAGGGGGCTTGGTGTGAATATGCATTTTCCCCCTATTAGAATTAGCAACTTAAAATTAAAAAAAAGAGAGAGAATTAGCAACTTATAAATTTTAATACAAAATTTCCAGGCTATCAGTGAAGTGTTATTGAATCCAACAGCTGTGTGTGTGGTTTTTTTCCCCAAAAGTAATGTTTTTTAGGAGCAGAAACACTACAGATTTGCACTATCATTGTTTTTGGTTTATCAGCATCAGTGCCCAGAGTAACTACTCAGTATCTGAATAATAAAGAGATTTTATATGTTTTCTTTATTAACGGGAGGCAGTTAGCATAAAAGATTGGTTAAATGGAAATTTTTGGTTGCATTGGGTTTTGTGCTGAGACCTCACAGCAGACAAAGTGAGATGACAAGTGCAAACATATAGCAAAATAATGCCTACATACCTGTGCAGAACTCAGAAGGAGGCCATCCTTCCTCTCTTGGACCATACTTTTGAGTTGCAAGGATCTAGAACTATCTCACAGATCACGCACATAGGACTGTCTTCCAAAAGTGTTTTAACTTTATTTTACAAATGTTAGCCATCATAAATTAAAAGGAAATAATGCAACACTGTAACCCTTCGATGACGGAGACTCATAAATGAATATCACAGGTGTATGCTAAAAGCCAAACATCTTTTCCCCAGTCATCAAGATTTCCAGATATTTTCAGCTCGAGGCTCCTATTATTTTTCTCTGGGAGAGCTAATCCTTATAGTGCTTTTCTTTCTCTGGAAATAATAAATTCACATTATTGTTGTATTTATCCTTAACATGGTTTAGACTCTGGCTGCTTACAGTGATTTGTTCACAGAGCGTTCCCTGTTTCTTCCTCTCTGGGTGGATTTAGCAGTTATCTTAGGTCCCTTCATGTCGGCAATCCCTTCACTCCCCTCTTCTCAATATCCTTCCGCTGAGATGAATGTTCCTGGTGAGTGAAGACTCCATTTTGTTCCCTGCTGCGTCTCTGATGCTTGAGACAGTATGGCCTGTTATTATATTTTTGCTGTCTCACTGGAGTAGTAGGAACCATATGAGTCTAAAAAAAGAGACCAGAGATTCGGGTGGGGACAGGGGGAACTGAGATTCCTATCCAGTTGATCTGCTTCTGAAGCCCTTTCTTTTACTCCTCCCATGCACCTGTTCCCGTCTGGTGGAACTTATTCCCATATCATTGGGAGGCAGTGGTATGTCCCCATGCAGGAGGCACTCAGTGCTTCTGTCCCTGGGTGTTGCTGCTGATAGCTCATGGCTAGGTCCCTCCTTCGGCTTTACCCTGTGCTGAAGGACACTTCCTTGCCCAAGGTTGTGCCTCTTCCCTGTGGGGGCAGTGCCTGGTTGATGTGGGGTGCAGAGTCCTGAGCCCTTTGCCTCAATTTGGGACAGCTCAGAGGGGCCATCCTGGTGCTGGAACTCCCTGGGGGACTTGTGAAGTTCTGCCTTGCAGTTTAGTGTAATTTACTAGCTCTCTCCACCCAGTCCTGCTTCCCTTCTTTCTTTATAGGTCATGCCTGTGTGCATGTGCCTCTCCACCTCAGCATGTGAGCGTCAGCAACACAGCTGCTTTAACAGAACCACAGAGAACCCCAATGACCAGGTTACACAGTCATCTAGCTGCCAAATCTAGATGGGAACCTGTCTCAATCGAATGCTTTTCCAATACCACCATTCTGACTCCCTCCTAAGCAGGATTTCTCAGTGTGGGGGCTGGGGGAGGAATTATATTCTCCAGGAAACATTTGGCAACATCTGGAGACTTGAGGAGTTCTATTGGCTTCTAGTGGATAGAGACCTGGGATGTTGCTAAACATCCTACAATGCATGGGACAGCTCTCCATCGCTAAGAATTACCCAAGCCCCAAATTTCCATAGGGCCATGGTCAACAGATGAATGAGGCAGTTGAAGTAAGAGTTAAATACTGCCCTTCCCTCATGTTTTTCTAGGGTGAGGGTTCAATGTTTAAAAAATCTTCCATATTTTCTAGGGTGGGGGTTCAATGTTTAAAAAATCTTCCACTACTATGTGGATGAATACATTTTTGTTGCATATGTTTTGCATAGTTTCCACTTACCAGAGGCCCACGCAGAAGCAGTTTATAGGGTCAGAGAAACACCAACTCAAAGTCAATGTTTCCACTCATTTGCTCCCTGGGGGAACACATGGGTTCTACTCTGTGAGCCTGTGGTGGACAGCAGTTCTGATCACCAAGCCCTGTGGAGAAACACATTTAAATACAATACTCCTGTTGTCCAGGGTCTTATGACTACTTGTCCTAGATTTTCAGCTTTTCTTGGGAAAGAAATCATAAATCCTCTCTCTTGCCTTCTGCCTGTCGAAAGTAACAATAAAGGGGATATGTGAATCTAGGAATTCCATATCAGGATCCTGGAATTTAGGCTTCCTGTTGTTTTCTTGACTGTTTCATGTGTTCAATGGGAACTTTTATCCATTAGCCTGAAGCTCATGAAGAGATTTTTGAAGGAATGAATAAGTGAGTGCCCAAGTTTCAATCACAGGACAGATGGTACCGTGTCTAAGCTTATAGGTTGACTTTGGGACATTCAAATGGAAACACCGTATTCAAATAGTTCATTTTAATTATCTTTGTTGCTTGGATAGGAGGAAATGGATGGCACAGTCCTCAAAGGAAGGGGTGAAAGTGTGCTTGGGAAGAATGACAAGAGCCGGGCATGAGGGAGGGCCAGTGACTCAAAGGAGGAGACAGACAGGATCTCATCAGTTCCTTTCCAATCTTCCTGAATTTCCAGGATATTGGGGTTTATTGCTGATGATGACCCAGAGAATAGCCTGTTTCCCATTAGTGGGATTTAAAAACTGTTTTCTTCACTTGAATAAATGCACCTTGGCACGATGCAGACCAAAATATATTCAAGTTGTATGAGTTATGTAAACTGGAAAAACCAAGAGGCTGCCCCTGTGTCCACAGCTGGTTTGTGCTGGTGGTGAGGTTTCATGGATCTTCCTTTCTGCCAACTCCAGGCCCCAGGTTCTGTGTTCAGTGAAAAAAAACCCAGAAGTCCCCTGGGCCTGAAATGTGGAACCTGCTCAACCTTCTAGATGCTTCTGATTGAAGGATCAAGACAACTTTGGAAAATCCTCCATAAGGGAATGTGTGAGGGCCGTCTGGATATCAACAGCCTCCCATATGTCCCTTTCTTGCTGTCAGCTTGGGACTCAGGGATACTGTCCAAAACTGCCTGCACTCCAGCTTCATTTGAGTCTCTTGTAGCTGTCGTCTTCAATTTTGTGGGAATTTATATGGTTCTACTTCTTTATCCACTTTCTAGGACCTATTTTAAAATAAAAATTCTATATGTAAAGTGCAAAAATCTAATATTTGAAGCATCGTTTATTTTTTGTTTCACTCTTCAAAAATGAATGTCCTCTGAGTTGGAGCTCTTATACACAGCTTCTAACTGCAGAGGTTAGTGCCTGTCTTTGAACTTTATGTAACTGAAATTATACCATCGATACCCTATGGGCTCATGGCTGCTTTTGCTCAACATCATATTTGTGACTCGTTCACACTGTTGGGTGTAACTAAGGTTTGTTCTGTTTCATGATGGACATCAGGATTGTTTCTGGTTGGGAGCATAGTGCTAACTGTGAGCCCTGTCGTGTTGACACAAGCACACGTTTCTGGTGCGAAACACCTAGGAATGGAATTGCTGGGTCATAGGGTCAGGTTTTGTTTAGTCTTGGTAGATGGTGCCAAGCACTTCTCCAAAGTGGCTGTAGCCACTCAGGCTTCTATCTCTATTTTCTTCTCTCTGTGTTTTCTGATTCGGATCATTAGATTTCCCCAAGTTGCTTTGAACTCTCCTGGGTTATTGGATGTTGTCATGTTTCAGATAATTTCTACGTCAGTTATAATTATGGCTATATTTTAAATATCAAGTAGCTGTTCTAGAAATTCTGTGTCACAGTCTACATTTTTAGGTAAGTTGGTGTTTGATGTTCCAGGATGAGCTTTCTTTTTGCTCAGAATGGTTTCAAGTTTCTTACATTTCTTGTGATTGAACACCAGGTGGTCAGTTTTTTCTTCTCATAACTGTATTATTTGCACTACAAGAGTATCATATTCTTTTGTTACCATTAGCAGAATTTTACTTGTAGGGAAGTTCCTTTTTTGAGTTAAGAAATGCTAGAGTGGTATGATTTGAGATATGAAATCCTCTTGTGAATTATTTTCAGTTTTAGATTAGGAGCAAAAGATTTGATGATATTTTAGGTGACTTTTTAAAAAAACAATTTATTATTTATTTGACAGAGAGAGAGAGAGAGAGAGCAGGAGCAGGGGGAGAGGCAGGCAGAGGGAAGGGGAAAAGCAGGCTTCCTGCTGAGCAGAGAGCTAGATGCGGGGCTTGATCCCAGGACCCTGGGATCATGACCTGAGCGGAAGGCAGAGGCTTAATCAACTGAGCCACCGAGGTGCTTGGATGACTTTTTTTTTTTTTTAAGTTTCTTTCTTTCTTTATTTAACAGAGAGAGGAGAACAAGCAAGAGAGAACATGAGTCGAGGGATAGGTAGAGGAAGACAGAGAGGAAGAAGCAGGCTCTCTGCTGAACAAGAAGTCCCACGGGGGGTGCTCAATCTCAGGACTCCGAGATCATGACCTGAACTGAAGGCAGATGCTTAACCCACTGAACCACCCAGGTGCCCCATAGATGACTTCTTTTAGCCAATATTCTCACACTTAGAGCTGGAAGTACTTGACTAGGTGCTGGAAGACCCGCAAAACCCGTTGGCAGAAGATTTAATTCATACAGTGCTTGCTCTGGACCCAGAGCCAGAACATTACCCGACTCTGGCCAGAGCCTGTTAAAACTGGCTCCTGATGTTGTGTGGAGACCATCAGTGAACTAACCAGCTTCATGAGGAAGCGCTTTCATTTGGGGCCATAAATACGTGGCATAATGAATAAAGTATGGAGGTCAGAGGCACTTACTCCATCTGTTTTTACCCTGTTCTGTCCGCTGCCACGGGCATGCTTCGTCCTTTAAGGCTTCTTTCTGACTCTCAGTGTGTAGGTCTACAGTTCTCTTTGAAGGCTGCGTGGTCTTTTCCACATCCCAAGGAAAGGCAGTCAGTCATGCTCAGTACTGACTCATGTTGCTTTTAAATATTAAAGGGCACTGTTTGTTGGTGCAAAGTCTAACGAGCCTGGAGTTTCCTGACTTCTGTTTCCGGTCCAGTTGCAATGGATCATTCCTCTGATTTTCTGTAACATGATTTGTACCTTTTATTTTTTTTAATGGAAAAATCAATCTCAAAACTTTACCAAGGTGTCGTAAGAAATATTTGAGAGCACTGGGGTTACTCTGGACATGTGAGCTGAGTGGGGGAGCATTAATGACAAGAGGGCTTGTGGTGTAAAGGCACAGTGGGAGGAAGAGTCTGGATTCTCTGGCCTTTGGGGCATTTGGGACCTTCCTTGGGAGTTCTCAGGCGAGGCTGGTTAACTTGCCTATGAGTACGAGCATCATGGATGTACTTCTGATTTGTGACACAAAGTGCTTCCTTGTTTGACTTCTTGGACTTAGAGTGAACATGTTTTCTTAAAGGGTGGATTTGGGGCAGTGCTCAAAGCTATATACTAGGGCTTTAGGCTTTTTTTCCCCTACCATACATGAAAAAAAAAAATCCTCTCAACACCTGCTATATTTTGCCCAGGGATTTTTAAAAGAACTCTACCTTTCAGTGGAATAATTTCTTCAGGTGGGGTTATGGAATAGGTGGGAGGGGTCACTGCAGCTCTGTAGTCTGTGGTTAATTCTACTCTAAAATATTCCATTTTTGTCCAGATTAAGTATTTTTGCGTTCTAATGGAGCTATAAAACCATGCCATGGACTTGACTTGTATAACTGCTATGGCAGGTGTGATAAATGTTTATGTAATATTGATTTCCTCATTCTGCTCATTGTGGGCTGGTTGAAGCAATATACAGCCACTAATTTTTTTTTACTTGCAGAGGTAGTTTATTAGACGTAAAACAAAGGTTGACTCTGAACTACACCTGCATATAATACCGTCAAGAAAATGTTTATTGTTCAGCTAATCTTATTTTCGGCGTAAAGTGACTGTGGTTTAATCACTCAACAAACAAGGTAGGACAGTGTGGTGGGTAATCGGCTGTACTTCCTGTGGCCATACTCGGGCCAAGTGCTCTTGGGTAACTCCCCCAACCTGAGAACCTGGAAGGGGGTTTTGAATCCTTACCCAAGAGAAGGATTGAGATGAGAATCCACATGGGACTTGGCTCTTCTCTGCACACAAGCATCTACCCACCTGGAAGGGATATAGGGTTATTCTCTAGAAACACAAACATTTCTGAACAATTGTCTGTAAGTTGAAAGTTTATAAACTGAATCATGGCTTAAGAGCTGAGAGGGAGAAAATGAGGCATACTAAGGATAAAACACATGCTGGTAGGCCTCAGAAATGAAATGCAGGGACACTTGCCTCTAAGGTTCTCTTCACCACCTATTGTTGTCCCTTAAAAGCCAGTGTTTTCTGATAATTTACAACAGTTTAGAAAGCACTGTCATATATATTGTTTATTTTACCCTCCACAACAGAATCCAAAGGTTAACACACTGGAAAAGCAAAGAGGTATATCAAAAAGCATTCCTAATATTTTCTTCATTTATTCAACAAACATTTATTGAACGCCTACTATGGGCCTTGTGGTAGGCATTGGGGATACAAAATCTAAAAAGATGCAACTCCTGCCTGAAGGGAAGACAGGAAGATAAATGACTGCTTGGAGTAGAGGGTAAGGGTATGAGGGAGATTGTATTCACAGGACATTGTGGGAGCACAAAGGGATGTGGGGTTTTATGGAAGGAGCAAGCAGGGAAGTCAGTTCTTGAGTTTTGAAGAATGAGGAAGAGTTGATCATATGAAGGAGGGAAGGAAGGCCATCAGTTGGAAAGAGCATGCATGTAAAGGCCAACATGTTGATCTTGGGAGACTGCCAATCACTTAACATGTCCTAAGCCTAGTGTATGAGGAGATGGATATTAAGGAAGGTAGGAATGGTGTTGAGGGATGAGGCTGGCTAGATGAGCAGTGCACAGTGCATGAAGAACATACCAGTCACTCCACTAACACTGAAGAGTCAGGAGTTTGGCCTTGATCTTGAAGGATGGCAGAGCATTTAAGTAGGTGGGCAACATGGTCAGAATTGAGTTTTAGAATGTTCATCATGAGGCCAGGGTAGGGAATGGTTTGAAAAAGTTTGGTGGGCAGATAGAGATGTGGAACAGTACAGAAATAATTAAGATGAGAGAAGGGAAAGAGCCTGAGCCATGGAGGAAACTGATGAAAGCAGAGTGGGATTTTAGACCAGTAGAGCCTTCTGGGTTTGGTGGATTCCAGGTGGACCAGGGTATGTCTACATGGCACAATTTAGCTTTGGGCTTGCCTTAGAGGCAGGAAGAAAGAGCAGTGGCTTTTTTTTTTTCCCCCTAACAAAGAAGGGATTTTGTTTGTTTGTTTCCTCCCCTGTTAAGACATGGACTACATGAAGTGGAGCATGCTTGGTGATGGTGAATGGGAAGAGGCTACTGAGTTGTATTTAGGGAACACTGAGTTTGTGGTATAAATATTTATGTCAGAGGAAATGATGCATAGATGGTTGGGTCAGGAGCACAGGAGAAGGCTCTGGCCTGGAGATGTCAACTGGGGAGAGACCAGCATCTCTTTGCCATGTAAATTAGAAGACATGGAATACATAGCCTAAGCAGTGGGTAAAGAGTGAGGTCTGGGACCAAGCATGGATCCTTGGATGCTCCCCACATTTGATTTGTGAGCAGGGCAAGAGGAACCTCAAAAGGGCATAGATGCAGGAAGACAACCAGGACAGAGATGGGATGGAAGCCAGAGGAGGGGAAAGTTTTTGAGAAGGGGCCATCACTAGGGTCAGACCCTGCAGAAGGTGCTTTGTGTATAGTAACTGTTGGTCGCTATATGTTAAGATTAACTCCTAGGAATACAGATGAGAGGCAATGACTGAGGCTTGGGATGGTCAGGAAAAGCCATGAAGGAGGAGGCAGGATTGAAATAAAGACTTTAAAATACCTATAGAATTTGGATAATGGAGGGAAGGTGTGCAGGCATCCCAGATCAAGGTAGTAGCTTAGCACAATCATGTCAGTGACAGAGTGATGGTGCTTTGTGAGGAGATGTCTTTAGTAAGAGCAGAAGACATGAGTTTGGGGCCAGTAGGAAGAGATAGCCCTCTCAGCCCTCTCATGCTTTCTTAGCCACTGCAGTCTGGTCTCTTCGGTGGAGGCTTCTTTGATGTCTGCCCTACCTTCTTTCTGCTCAGACAGGAGTCACGTCTGCTTCCTTATTGCCCACGGCCCTTAGTCTGTGTTGCTGCTCTAGCATTTCCCATGCTCTGTCTCACACTGTAGCTTTTTGTTTAACTGTCCCATTTCCCCATATTGGCCCCAACTGGTCCCAGATGGCCAGGGCACTAGGTTGTTCTCCTCTGTATCTGTTGCTCATGTGACACATGAGTTTTTGGCTCCAAATAGTGAGTTAGTAGATGCCAGTTGACAGAGGTGATAAGCTGGGAGCAGTGACGTGCACCACAGCTGAGCAGATGGACAGCTCTTGGCTTCCCCCTTGTTTAGGGAACTCGTTCACAGTCCTCTACACTTAAACTGTTCAAGAGAAGACCTGTTCTTTTATCTGCTCTTATCTCCCTCACAGCTTTTCTCATTCCCTTTCTCCCTTTCTCTTTTCTTTTCTTCCTTCTCTCCATCTCTCCCTTCTTAGCAAATCTGATCAAACAGGGATTTGGGGATGGTTTTTCAGTGAAGCAGTCCTTTTCTGCAGGGCCAGTAGAGTGAGGCCCGCTGAGCAGATAGATAACGTGTGCTTTTCCACTGAAAGCCACATTCTAGGGTGTGTTATTCAGTAGCTCATCACCAAGAAGCATTTCAGAGCAGGGACTCAGGAGCCCCAATGCCGCTTTTCCAATCCTATCTCTGCCATTCGGTCAGCTGTGTTACCTTCAGCTACTTAACCTCTAAGCGTCTTAATATTCATATCTGTAAAATGGGGACTCTATTCTATCCTGGCATGTTCTGAGGATTAAATTAGTTCATATTTGTAAAGTAATTTATAGCATTGCCTGGTGAGCAATGAGTACTATGTGTGTATGGTTTTTTTGCTTTGCTTTGTTTTTGCGATATAATTGACACAAAACATTGAGTATGTTTAAGGTATACAACTTAAGTAGACATTGATTTGATAAATGTATATATAGCAGTAAGCTCACCATAGATTCAGCTAAAATGCCTATCTTATCACATGGTTATCCTTTTCTTTGTGGTGAGAACATTTAAGATCTAGTCTCTTTGCAACTTGAAAGTATGTAATACAGTGTTGTTTATTAGAATCACTATGCTGTGGATTAGCTCTCCAGAACTTACTCATTTTGTAGTTGCAAGTTTGTACCCTTTGACCAATGTATCTCCAGTTCCCCCACCCCCAGCCTGCTAACTAACAGCCATTCTGCTGTGTTTCTGTGAGTTCTGCTTTTTTAGATTCCATGTAGAAGTGACACAATACAGTATTTGTCCTTCTCTGTCTGGCTTATCATTTAGCCTCATGCCCTTAAGGGCCACACATGGACAAATGGCACTGTGTCCTCCATTCTTATGTCTGAATATAGATATACACCCATGTATAATATGTATATATTCCATTATATATATAATTTTATGTATATAATACGTATATATTCCATTATACACACACTTCACATCTTTATGCATTTATCCACTGACAGACACTTAGATGGTCTCTGTGTCTTGACTATTGTGAATAATGCTGCAATAAACAGAGAATGCAGGTATCTTTTGATACCCTGTTTTTATTTCCTTTGGACATGTACCCAGGAGCAAGATTGCTGAATCATATGGTAGTTCTAGTTTTAATATTTTGAGGAGATCACGTACTGTTTCCCACAGTGGCTACTCCACTTTATAGTCCTATCAACAGTGCACAAGTGTTCCCTTCTCCACATCCTCACCAACACATATTGTCTCTTGCCATTTTTTCCCCCCTCAGAGAGAGGGAGGGGTAGGGGTAGGGGCAGAGGGAGAGGGAGAGAGAATCCTAAGTGGGCTTCACTCCCAGCACAAAGTCAGATGCCCAGCACAAAGCTGAATCTGGGGCTCAATCCCATGACCCTGAGATTATGACCTGAGCCAAAGCCAAGGATTGGATGCTTAACTGACTAAGCCACCCAGGCACCACTTGTCCCTTGTCTTCTTGATGACAGACATTCTGACAGATGTGAGGTGATATCTCACTGTGGTTCTGATTTTCATTTCCCTGATTATCAGTGATGTTGAGCATCTTTTTATGTACCTGTTGGCCATTTGGTTGTCTTCTTTGGGAAAATGTCTATTCACTTCCTCTGCCCATTTTTATTTTTATTTTTTTAAAGGTTTTTATTTATTTGACAGACAGAGATCACAAGCAGGCAGAGAGAGAGAGAGGGAAGCAGGCTCCCTGCTGAGCAGAGAGCCTGATGTGGGGCTCGATCCCAGGACCCTAGGATTATGACCTGAGCCAAAGGCAGAGGGTTTAGCCCACTGAGTCACCCAGGTGCCCCTTTCTGCTCACTTTTAAATTGGATTTTTCTCTCTCTGCTATTCAGTTGTGTGAGTTCTTCGTATATTATTTGGTAATTAACTTCTTACCAGATAAGTGATTTTGCTGATATTTTCTCCTATTCTGTAGTTGCCTTTTCATTATGTTGATGATTATTTTGTTGTGCTGAAGTGTTTTAATCTGATGTAGTCCCACTTGTTGATTTTTGCTTTTGCTTTTGATGTCATATCCAAAGAATTCTTGCTAAGACCAATGTCAAGAGACTTCTTCCCTGTTTCCTTCTAGGCATTTTGTCATCTTGGGTCGTATGTTTAAGTCCTTAACTCTTTCAGATTAATTTCTGTAAATGGAATAAGAGGTCCAAGTTCATTTTCTGCATATGGTTATCCAGTTTTCCCAACACATCAGTTATTGAAGAGAGTATCCTTTTCCCATTGAGTATTCTTGGCTCTTTTGTTAAAAATTAGTTGACCAGGATGCCTGGGTGGCTCAGTTGGTTAAGCAACTGCCTTCAACTCAGGTCATGATCCCAGTGTCCTGGGATCAAGCCCGGAATCGGACTCCCTGCTTAGTGGGGAGTCTGCTTCTCCCTCCCCAACTCCCCTGCTTGTGTGCTCTCTCCCTCTCTCTCTGTCAAATAAATAAATAGCATCTCTTAAAAATCTTTTTAAAAAATTAGTTGACCATATATTTAGAGGTCTAGTTCTGTTGTGTTCCATTCATCTATGTGTTTATTTTTATGACGGTACCATACTGTTTTGATTGCTATTTCTATGTAGTCTAGTTTGAAATCAGGGAGTGTGATGCCTTCAGCTTTATTTTTCCCCAGAATCACTTTTACTGTTTGGGGTCTTTTGTGGATCCATGTGAGTTTTAGGTTTTTTTTGTTCGTTTGTTTGTTTTTTCTTTAACTTCTGTAGAAAATGCCATTAGCATTTTGATAGGGATTGCATTGATGTATAGATGGCTTTGGGTAGAGTGGAAATTTTAATAGTATTAATTCTGCTGATCCCTGATCACAAGATCTCTTTCCATTGGTTTGGTTCTTCTTCAGTTTCTTTCATCAAGTTCTTAGAGTTTTCATTGTATAGATCTCTCGTTTCCTTGGTTAAATTTCTTTCTAAGTATGTTATTATTTTTGATGCTATTGTGCATGGGAAAGTTTTCTTTATTTCTTTTTCAGATATTCTGTTGTTAGTATGTAGAAAAACAATTGTTACTCTGTGTTGACTTTGTATCCTGCAACTTTACTGAATTTGTTTTTTAGTTCCAACATATTTTTCGTTAATCTTTTTAAAATTTTCTGTATGTAAGATCACATTCTATAAAAGTAATGACAATTTTACTTCTTCCTTTCTAATTTGGGTGCCTTTTATTTCTTTATTTCACCTGGTTGCACTAGTTATGACTTCCAATACTATGTTGAATAAGAGTGGTGACAGTATATTCTTGTTTCTGATCTTACTGGAAAAGATTTCAACCTTTCATTATTGAGTGTGTTGTTAGCTGTGGGTTTGTGATTTATGACATTTATTACCTGAGGATATGTTCCTTCTGTACCCATTTTGTTGAGGGACATATATGTTTTAATAAATATAAATGCTATCAGAACTGTAAGGCATCAGTATGAGAAATATTTCATTAAAAATGGAAAGTCTACATGTATCTGAGCTTTCTGATACTAGGAGAGAAAAAGTCCCCCCCCCCTTAGCCTCATGAGCCTTTGATTTGAATATGGACTTATGAACAGGGTCTAATGAAAATTCTAGGCTTTACAGTCAGAAAGACCTGGCTAAGTCTTGGCCACTCAGTGGCTCTGTGGCTGCGGGCAATTACTGACTCATACCAGGCCCCAGTTGTCTCATCTGTAAATTGGTTCAGAACTCAGTGAACTAATATTTGCAAATTGTTGCTATACAAAATCAGTACTTAAAGTCCCCTTTTTGTCCTGACTCCACATTTTTACTTCAGCTTTCTTCCTCGCCCATCTTTTATTCTTAGTTAGGACACATCATTGAAAATCAATCAAATAATCTTTTTTTAAAAGATTTTATCTATTTATTTAACAGAGAGAAACACAGCAAGAGAGGGAACACAAGCAGGGAAGTGAGAGAGGGAGAGGTAGGCTTCCCATTGAGGAGGTAACCTGATATGGAGCTCCATCCCAAGACCCTGGGATCATGACCTGAGCTGAAGGCAGACGCTTAATAACTGAGCCACTCAAGCACCCCTCAAATAATCTTTTTATGCAGAGAAAAATCTCCCTTTCTCCTTATTTATTTAATGATTTGGCTTTGAGAATAAGCTGGAAAGTGTCTTTGTCTCATAATATGAGACTTGGCTATTGTCAGTTGTTATAAGGAATGATTATATATTTGTTTACAGCAGACCACTTTGGATTTCTTCAAGGGGTATTTGTATCATCTGTGGTTCACAATGAGGGAGATTGCCAAACACAAAGAAGTTGGGATTTTTTAGTCTAGTTACTGTTTTGGTTGGCAAATGATACAGCCTCCTCACCCACCCTCTTTTTGATTACAGCCAATGATTGCATAACATTTTCAGATCAGATTTTTTTTTTTTTTTGAAAGCAGATTGAGACACGTGGCTTTAAACTCTTCTCTCTCTCTTTTTTTTTTTTTATTAAATATTTTATTTATTTGACAGAGAGAGATCACAAGTAGATGGAGAGGCAGGCAGAGAGAGAGATAGAGGGAAGCAGGCTCCCTGCTGAGTAGAGAGCCCGATGTGGGACTCGATCCCAGGACCCTGAGATCACGACCTGAGCCGAAGGCAGCAGCTTAACCAACTGAGCCACCCAGGCGCCCGAGACACGTGGCTTTAAAGGAATCTTCATATAACCCTAAGACTCTAGGGGAATTAAAGGAGAAAATTATTCCACTTGCTTGCCTCCATCTAGTTCTATATTTAAGTTATCTAAGGAAAAGAATTTCTTTGATAAATCCTTCTTTTGATATATCCTTCTGTTTTTCAGATTAGAGGACTAGGGTCACTTTTTCCTTAAAGCCAATATCAATGAGAAATTTTTCAAAGTGACTGACTAGCTCTTAAAAATTAATTAATTTGATTTAATTAATGAAATAGAGCATTTCCGTGAATAATATGGTTAAAGAGTAAAGCTGTCGTATCAACTTAGTCTCTTGGAAGTTAAATGGTAGGAGAAACACTTGAAAACATGAGGGTCTAGTTTTGCTGTTTATTGTGTCTATTGATGGAGTCATGATAGATTTCTCTCCACTGGGTATTTTATAGTTTTGACTTGTGAGCTCATCTTTAGTTGATTTTATCTGTAGGATTCCTTGGGGTCTGGTTATTTCTTTACAGAGATTTTACGTTTACCTCTGAGTTTTGCTCCAAGAGATCACTGACCTGAGACTACTTATGCTAATCTCTTGTTCTGAGGGCTCCTAGACTCATCAGCGTTATAGATTTGACTTTCAAACCCAAATGGAGAGTCAGCTCCCAATTTTGAATTAGCAGTGAGACTGTTTCTTTTTCTGTCTTTCTTTTTTTTCCACCCAGAGCTTACACTGAAACAAGCATCCTTACTGCCTCATTATGCTAGTGGGTCAACTCTGTTTCTAGTTCATTCTTCCAGGGTCGTCCTGTGAAGTTCGCAGCTTTTCATGGGGCTCTCAGTTCTCATTCCAGCCCATCTTTGGGTCCAGGATTAAACCCTCAACCCTCTTTGGCCATTAAAATCCAAACTCCTGGGTTCCCCACCCTTCTTCTCAAGGGATACCTGTACACCAACAGATGCTTACCACTCCATTTTCTCTTTCTTCTTGGCCTCTGGACATATCCTCTGCTCTCTCTGAGCTCAACCAAGCTTGTAAAACAGTGTTTATTACATTTTATCCAACATATATACATATTTTATACTGGGAGAGTTTTCAGGTTATCAGGTTGAATAAAGGGAAATTGAAGTTTAAAGATTTGGGTTAAAGTACCAGCTCTGCTCATTGATTCTCTGAGTGATTCCACCTCTCTGAATTTTAGTTTTCTTCTCTGTAGAGGGAAAGGGGTCCAGCAAGCTCCCAGGACACTCCATATATAGAAAAGTTTTATAAGAAAGCGAGTTCACCTAGTAAAGACAGCCTGTAGAGCATGCTGTGGGTGCACTGTCCAGGTCCCCCTCTGGGTTGATGCTTCCATTCCCCTTGCTTCTGTGAGTGTGGCCTCCTAAGGCTCACAGCTACTCCTTCTCTGGAGAAAGGTATCCAAATTCCTATCTCAGACTCTCCTTCTGGGGAACTGAACCTAAGCCATTATCACAATGCTTTTTATTTCATAAAAAATCAATAGTTCTTTGAAGTTGAGCTAGTTTCATAGACCAATGAATCAAAAACAAGCCACCTGTCACCTTTTTAAAATTATCTAATTTTTTGCTCTCTTAATTTTTTACTTATGAGCACACATTACATGTGTGAGTTTATTTGAGGTTCAATAGAAGTCTGATTTAGTGGTTGTGGGCATGAAAGTATGGGAAGTAAAGATTATCTGAATCAACCAATTAAAAATGAAGGACTAAGGTCTTTAGAGATCATTTTAAGATACCCTTCAATTCTCTCTGTATGTGTGTCATTTATAAATTATGGGTGATTTTATATATACTCTCTTGGCTCTTAAATATAGCCAGATTTGTAAGTGTTATGTATTGAGGGCCAGGGTGGGAGGAAATGCTAATGTTCTGTCCCAGATTCTGCGCTTGGGAAGTACCAAGAAATTCAGAGACACCCGATGGATACTCAGGAGTGAACACCTCTCTACCCAGAAAGCAGGAATTTTAGAACTGAAATTATGAAAGCAATCTTAGAGCACTGGGCAGGATAGTGGACACAGAAGGAGGTTGTTTTAAACCTTTACCAGGAACTCATTTTGATTCAACCTCTCTGAGCTTTGTTCGCCTCGTCTGTTGCCTGGTAGTGATTTTGTAAGGATTAAGCACTCTCATTTCATTGCCTGCTATAAGGTTCTCAATAAATAGTAATTCTTTTTAATGCTGATGATCATAATGGTAGGAAAATTTCATTATCATAATTTTCATCATCATTGGAGACTGTGTCTTCACAGTACGTTGTACTATAGGGGCTGGTTTTCAGAGTCTGTGGAATAAAAAGATAGTTTAAGTGCTAACTCTTCTGATAATAGGATTTCATGCTAGAGAAGCCTGGTACTTTACAGATTCATAGACAAGAATAATGCTTCCTCCTATGCTCTCCCTTTTGGATCTATTTCTGCTTCCTATCTTGGAAAGGGAAGAAAAAAACTTCAGGTGTGGTATTGAACTGAACAAAGGATCCTGATCTCTAATTCTTTCCTATCCCTGTGATGTTCTGAGGGGCCATGATGGTTCTCCTTCTCCATGTATTGACCAGAGTCCATGTTCAAGTTTGGAAGTCATCCCTAACAAAATCTGTACACTGCCTATAATTTAGTCATGTGTATTTGGCTTCTTAAGTACTTCTTGAAGATTATTACTTCTGTCCAACTCCATTTTGACCCTGTAATAGAAGCCACAATATTCTCTCCAAGCTATCAAACTAGCTTAGCCATATCCACTCCGATTTCATGCCAGATGTTCTTCCCTATGCAGCCAGAGTGAGTTTTTCACAATGTACACCAGCTGAAGCCTCCCATCCCCCATGCCTTCTGCAGCGTGCCTAATGCCCTCTGTGGCTTCCTGTGTCTTAGGCTCTTTCCCCAGCTGAGCAGAAGAGGCCCTGCCAGGGCCAGCTGTGCCTTCTGCTCCTGCTTCTACATCATTCTTCACTTCAGTGCCCTGCATTGGAGCACACTGGCCTTCTCAATATTGCCCTTCATCGTCTTGCCACAAGCCTTTGCACCTGCAGACCCACAGCAGGAAGATTCTGTCCAATTCCTGAACCCCTCCATGTCCTTCAGATCTCAGGAGAGCCTTTCCTGAATCTTTGACTAGGTCCAGGGAGCCTTTGCTCTCCTAGCTCCTCATCACCTTCGCTTGTTGCTTATATGCCCCACAAGGCCAGAGCAAATTGCTGGTTTTGGTCTCCACTGGATCTCCCTCCAGGGCCTTACAGGGGCCCGACACATGGGACTCAACCAATACTTGTTGAATGCATTAATGGAAATGAGGCCAATGCAGGAACTGAGTGACAGGGCAACTGGCCCATTCTTGGACACTCAACGGATGGCTTCTTTAACACCCTGAGCCAGTCTCCCATCAGGAGGGGTCAGATGGAGTGGCTGATTGGAGCCTTGCAAGAGTTCATGCTCCAGTCTCACTCAAAAAGGGAGGAATGCAAATTCTCCAGTTCTGTATGTCACCACCTTGTGTGACTGCCTTACCCCACATAGGGACGAGGCGGCCTGGTACCCCTCTGCTTGTTTTCAAGGCTTAGTGAATGAGTATTGCTTGTTGACGACCTGAGGGATGTTCATGCCCTTATTACATCTAGTTGCTACCTGGGTGGGGCTTTCTGGAAATGTATTTTAGAGGGGGAAGTCATGGCTGAAATTTTATAGGTTGTTTTCTAATAAGTGCTAAAAACATTTGTCTTTAAGATTTAGGTGACAGTGTCATACCCTCGAAATGTAGGTGGATTTCGTATTATTTTGAAACCTGAGCTCAGGTTCATAAAACAAATATTTAATAAGAGATATATGAAATTGTAATTACTATGGATTTTTTCTGTGTGCTGGTTGTTATATATACATAATATATGATTAATCACATGAAAATATACTTGCAGATGTATGAAAATCTAATTTCATAAACTCAAATTTCTGAAATACCGTATTTTTCCAAAGTATGTGTGGTATGTGTGTGTTCAGACTTTAGAATTCTACATGACCAAAATTCTGTATCTGAGGGTTAGTGGAAACATGTGCACATAATAGACCGTTTTTATGTAGCTAAGGGCTTCAAATTGTTCTCCCAGATAATTTTGTTTGTTTGTGATTTCACTTTTGAAGGATATTCTTCAATAACCCAAAATCATTATACATCTCAGTTGTTTACAGAAATGTCTTCTGGGGATTCTGTAGAAGAATTATTGCAGTGTTTGTTATGTTGCGTAGAAGTGTTCGTAAATCACGTTAATTAGAAAAAGAATAGGAAATGAATAATCTGCCTACAGATTGGATTCCATGATTAGCCGCCCAAAGTCAACTGGAAAAAACCCGAGGTATTGGAAAATTAGTGGAGGGTTTTTGGTTTTGTTTTGTTTTTCTTCCAAAAGTTATGTCGAAAAGACATGAGAAAAGAGGGGGAGAGAATTCTCTCTTATAAACTCAGTATCATAAACAATGAATGCTGGAACACTTAAAAGAAATAAAATAAAATAAAATAAAATGGGGAAAAAACAAACAAACAAACAAACAATTCAGTGTCCTGAAAGTCATCCATTTCTAAGTGAAAATAATAGTAAAATGGTGAAGCTTTCTGGAAGAAGTTTCCCAGAAAGGGGAGCACATCTCTTTTGAAGGCTGTTCACATTTGGAGAGGAAATTGAAAGTTGATGTAATTTTCCAACACTATTCACAATTCAGGCTTTTTTAAAGTCTGATTTTCATAAACTTTTCATATTCCTTCAAATCAGTTGGCACTTTGGAAATTTGAACTTTACCCTGTTGTATCTTGCAACGTAGTGACTGTCCAGGAAGTCAGAACAGGTCTTAGAACTTCAGAACACTTTTTACATTCTTATCTCTGCAAGACGACTTTATGGAGCTAGGGAATAGAGCCTTTAACTGCAGGATTGTCCTTCAGGTGCTCAAAGCTACTCCAGTTGGTTTCCATTATCTTGACAAAAGTACTAGAGCTGATTCCAGGGAGAAAAAAAAAGACAGGGACTCAAGTTTACGGGACCCATGAACAATGTCCTTGATGATCCAAATACGCATTCAGAGAAATCAAAGGGACAAGTTTTTCCTCTCGTGCATGTTTAAGTGTGATTCACTTGTAAGCAACGGGGCTTTACTGTCTGCAATCTGAGCCGAATTTATTCAGATTGAATGTTCAAGAGAGTCTTGAGTATGGTTAGTCTTTTTGCTGTTGCAGGCTCAGACTTATCCAGGTTAATATTTATGCATTTACTCCAGGGTTATATTATTTGAAAACTTGTTGCTCTCCAAGCTTACGCTGAAATTAAAAAGGGAAGGGATCTTCCTTCCCAGTATCTTTTTAAGTTCATTTCCTTCTTTTTCCTTGCTCATTTCTACCTACTGCGTGGAGCTCAGTAGTGGAGTTTGAAGGACACAAAGGGGAGGGGCAATTGAAAGGCCTCCTTAAACAAGGGAGAGTCACTTCGTCACCGCCTTGACAATGGCTCTTTTCTGGGTCTGATCAGTACCTTGCTCAGCTGCCCAGACTGGGAAGTGTTAACCTCTTGGCAGGTAAACTGCTGCCGATGATTCGGGCCAGTGGCTGGAAGAAATGTCTGACCCAGCCTCTGCCGCATTGTCTGACTGGGAGGACAGGTGCCATCTTTCCTTCATTGTCCACGCCCCGCTAGGCCTTTTAATGACACATGGAGGAATGGAGGGCAAGGGATGGGCTACGGGGTTAGGGGTTTCAATCCCAGCCGCATGACCATGTCCAAGCTACCGAGTCTTCGCTTCTTTTGTGCAAAACTGGGATAATAATGAAGTTATGAGACTTGAAAGTGTGTGGAAGCCCCCACTGGCTTGTGCATGTACCGTGTACACCAGCTTTCTTCTCTCTTCTAGAGGGCAGCAGGTCCGGCAGGGGTGGAGAGACAGGTCTGGGCAACAGGGTGAATTGTGCCAAGAGGTACTCACAGTAGGTATCAGGTGGGACATTTATAGAGGTGGCTATAGAACATTCAACCAGGGGCTTTGGTAGGTTGGTTAGAAGTGATGAGAAAGGCTGTATCTTCATATGGAGAAACGTGTGACGGGCAGGCCTGTCACCAAATGCGATGTGGTTCCATATGTCTGGGAGAGATTAACAGGGTCACTGTGGATGATTGTTCAGTAAGATGTCGGGTGTGGCTGTCAGTGTCGTAGTTTGAAAGACATCAGACAGGAATGTGAATAGGCCCACTGAGCTGACTGTCTGAGAAGAAACCAGCCAGAGGGAAGAATAACACAACCCACAATTCCTAGCACCACACCGTGCAGCCCATGGATGAATACTTCCTTGTGAGCAGTGAACAGTAGGCATGGGCGGGGGGTGCCTGGATGTCCAGCAGGGCTGGGCTGGCTGAAAGTCAGAGCCACCAGCACGAGGACTGAGATTGCCAAAGAGTGGTCACCGTCGTTCTAGAAGTGACTGGAGTTTCTGTGGGTGTTGTAAGAGAGATAAGTGGAAAGAGCATCCGTGCTTGAATCCATGGGTGTCAGCCCATGGAGAGGGTGTTTCAGACAGTCCTTGAGGAACCTAGGGCCTCTGAGTGAGCAGGGCTTCCTTGGGAATATTCCCTTGGGAATTCCTTGGGAATACCTTCTCACTCATGGCCCCTGGCTTTGGGGGCAGCAAGAGCAACAGTTACCCTACTGGTCCATCCTTATAGGCAAACGTTTTCCTGCCATAACTCTTTTGTTTTGTACCAGGGAAGGATCCTAGACCTGCGTCCCTGCCCAGGGGGAGATGGCTCTTAGCCAGTCCTCTCCAGTCAGGCAGCCATCCTTGGGGGTGGGGGGTGGGGGTGGGGAAGGGAATGGAGGGTGGTTGGAAGGATTTCCTACCTCTTCCCCAGCCACATACTGTTTTTGCCTCATTTCAAAGGGTCAGCTCTTGCCCCTCCTTGGGAGCAGATGGCTTTTATTTGATATTAGAGAAGGGACACAGACAGCTTTTGTGCGCATTTGTTATGAACTGAATGTTTGTGTCCCCCCTCCAACCCTAAATCCATAGGTTGAAGCCCTGACTCTTAATAGGCTGGCATTAAAAAAAATGGGACCATTAGGAGGTAATAATGAAGCTAATAATGAAGAATTAGGAGGTAATAATGAAATCATGAAGTCATGAGGCTGGACCCCACCCGCCCCCACCACCATGAAGGGATTTATGTCCCTATAAGATCAGGGGAAGAGACACCAGAATGCTTTCTCTCTCCACCACATCAGAAGGCAGTCAGGAAGCAGACCCTCCCTACGAACTGAGTCTGCTGGTGTCCTGCCCTTGGACTTCCCAGCTTCTAGAACTGTGAGAAATAAATGTCTGTTGTTGAACCCCACCCAGTCTGTGGCGTCCTATGGCAGGCCACGCTGGCCAAGACACTGTCCCTCACTTGCAACTACCCACAGGCCCAAGGGCCAACCCATCTTATTCTTAAGATAGCCTTTGCTCTCCCTGCAAACCTCAACAGGCCTGTGCACTGGAGGGCCCTCTCGGGGTCTTGGCCATCCTGAGCGTCTCACGAGCATTCAGTGGAAGCCTGTGGAAAAGAGTTGGCAAGTGGGGGCCAGACTCCCCTTGTAGGGATCCGGGGATCCTGAGCTACCACACTCTTCCACACAGAATTTGCTGAAATCTCTGTTATTTTCCTCTCCCTGGCTGAAAAGCAGGCCCCTTTCTCCCACGCTTGGTCAGAGGTGAAAATGCATGTGTCCTTCCTCCCTACAGAGGCATTTGTCACCCTTTGGAGTTCAGTTCACTCAGTTCCCTTTTGACCTCAGCATTCTAATCGGCTCCGAAACTTGTGGTTTTGTAGACGAGCTGTTTTTCTTCTTCTGACGGTTCTGGTGGAAGTGATATTCTCTTGCAGTGGTCTCCATCCTAAGCAGGCCCGGCACTGAAGCCCAGAGCGTTTCTCACAGCTGTTGCCGTGTCCTTGTGTCTAGTAGACCCAGCCTTGATCCAGTCTCTGTGCCCCATGCAAGCTCTCTCGTTTCCAAACTCCTTTCCCCATTTGTGGGGGTATTTCTCAGTGAGCCTCAGGGATGGAAGTGACCATAAATGTCACTTGGTCCAAGCTCACATTTTATTCTCAAATTCACAGGTACTGCCCTCTGGCATCTTTCCAACAGTTGTCTTAACATTTTATTTAAATCCTTTGTTGTTCAGTACAGTGTGTACGTGGGTCTGTCCTCACCCCAGCTCTGCTGCCATATATATGCCTGTTGGTGTCTGCGGCCGTTATCATGTAGAGAAAATTTGATGTCAGTTTGATGGGGAAGGAATGTTCCCTGCTAGAGGACAGGGAGGAGACAGAGCCAGCCTATTTGTTTTGACCACATTTTTTAATGTATTGCCAGAGTCAGCTTTAGAATGCAGTTGGGTTAAATTAGTAGCTAGAAGAGGAAACCCAGTAGCCAGAAGCAACCTGAACATTAAAACTTTTGAACTTGGACCATAACATTGAACCTTATGGTTGACCATCTTGGGGTTAAAAGGTTAGAAAGAGGGCAGACTGCATAGCAATGTATTTTTTTTTTTTTTTTTTTTTAGTCTGCTTAGAATTATAGCTGCTTTGGAAATTTTGGGTAGGCCTGCTATGGATCAAGATTAGAGTAAGGCTATAAATATGGCTCAAAAAATGTCCTTTCGACACTTCATTACATGGTTTGCTATTGGCTTTAGAGGTGGTGCCTTATCTGAATTGATGTAAATAGTACTTACATGTTTCTTTTCCTATGAGCAATAAGTATTGTATGGAGATATTTCTGTTTGTATTACTTAAATAGATCACTGCAGTAGCTTGGTACATAGTTGCCATGTATGTAATTACTGCTTGGCTATTATTAGGAAAAGTGTGTGGGAAAAAATCAACCCTGCTATTTGGTTGGGTCTGAACCTTACTGCCCATCTGCTACGGAATATGGGGGTCAAAATACATACCAGGGTAGATTTTCTCTCAACCTTTTTGGAGGTGGGCTCAACTCCGTCTTCTTTTGCACTCCCCAAAACTGCAAAAAGAAGTATTACCAGAAAAGAAAACCAGTTTTTAAAAAAAACTCCAAAACCCACTGAATGGTTACCTCCAGCCCTGTGCTTTGCCAGGGCTCTGGGGTTAACTCTGCAGTTAAATTACTCCGTTTTTTTGTTTGTTTGTTTGCTTGTTTGTTTGATTTTTTATGATTTTATTTATTTATTTGACAGACAGCGATCACAAGTAGGCAGAGAGGCAGAGAGAGAGGGGGAGGCAGGCTTCTCACTGAGCAGAGAGCCCGATGCCGGGCTCGATCTGAGGACCCTGGGATCATGACCTGACTGAAGGCAGAGGCTTTAACCTACTGAACCACCCAGGCGCCCCAAATTACTCCGTTTTAAACTATTTTTTTAAAAAAATTTTATTTATTTATTTGAGAAAGGGAAAGCACAAGTGGGGGGAGCAGCTGAGGGAGAGGGAGAACAGACTCCCCACTGAGCAGAGAGCCTGATGCAGGGTCCGATCCTAGGATCCTGGGATCAAGACCTGAGCAAAGGCAGGCACTTAACAGACTGACCCACCCAGGTGCCCCACTTTGTTTAAACTATTTCTTCTTTATATACATCATTAGGAGTCATAGATCATCAATTAAGCTACACATTAATCCCAAAACAAAGTTGAAGTGTTGTATACTAATTAGCCTGCATTAAGCCATAAAAGAAAGTTTGACATAGGTAACAATGACCTTTTGCAAACTGGCATTTTCAAGCTGTCTAAAAGTTAACACTGATTATCAGACATTGCTTTTATTATGATTGTTCTATCAGCTATCTATTGCCTCAGTAATGCTCTACAACAAACGAGCACAGAAGCTTGGCATACAGAACGATCCATTTATTAGTGCTGCTGTTCAGGTAGACAGTTCTTCTGGTCTCAGGTGGAGGGCACGTTCATGTGTTTATGGTGAACTGGGACCTGGGTTGGTCTGGGAGCACTTGGGACAACTTGGCTGTAGGTGAGCCTCTTTATGATCTTTCATCTTCTGGAATACCATTGTAGGTGGATCCTTTTTCTTTCTTCTTCTTCTTCTGTTTATTTGCTGGCAGATATGTTTCCATCTTCCCCCCACCCCACTTTCTTCTTTTTTTCTTTCCTTTTTTATTAATTTAAATTCAGTTAGCCCACATGTAGTAGTACATCATTAATTTCAGATGTAGAGTTAAGTAATTCATCAGTTGCAATTAACACCCAGTGCTCCTCACATCATGTGTCCTCCTAATGCCCATCCCCCAGTTACCCCATCCCCCAAACCCCATCTCCCCTCCAGCAACCCTCAGTTTGTTTCCTAGAGTTAAGGGTCTCTCACGGAGTGAACAAGTTGATTGTAAATTTGGTACCAGTTCTCACCCATCTGTGTATGCATATTTGTTGCTATATGACATTAAGAAGTAGATCTTGTTTCCTCCACCTTTGAGCTTGGGCTTGACTTGGGGCTTGCTTTGGCCAACAGATGTAATGGCGTGCTGGTTTCAAGCTTAGATATCAATGGCCTTCTTCCCTTCTACATTCTCAGTTCTATAAGAGTGTAATCTTATAGCTGTAAGACTGTATTCTTATTAGAGTATATTGTTCTGGTTACTACAGCTGCTGAACACATTTCCTAAAACGTAGTGATATATAACAATAATATCTTATTGTCTTCATGATTTCATGGCTCAAACTTTTGAGAAGGGCTCAGCTTGGCAGTTCCCATTTGGGAGTCACCCGGGCTGGGTGTGCATTCATCTGGAGACTCAATGCAGGCCTTTCAGATGGCCCCATCACACAGCTAACAGTTGACACCGATGCATGACTTTTTTCCAACATGTCAGCAAACTTATATGACAATTACTTCCCTCAGAGTGTCCCAAATGAACCAGGCAGAAGCTGAATGGCCTTGTCTATTATGGCCTGGGAAACCACATGTATTTACTTCCAGCATCTTCCACTAGTAACAAGAAACCACTAATGTCAGCCCAAATCCAAGGGAAGATTGAAATAGTTCCTACCTCTTGGTGCAAGAAGTGTTGGTGAATTGCAGACGTGTCTAAAAATCTCCACACATTTACCCCAGTTATTTATGAAGAAATCAGTTCCTCATTTTGTAATGTTAAGTCACAGTGTTTTTATTTTTATATCTTTAGTACTGACTATTCCCATTAAATAGGGTTTCTACAATTTACATAATCAGATGTTTTTCTTATTTTATATAGTTCTGCATATTATAAATGAACCCAAGAAATGAGTAGGGGTAACTGTTTATTTCATTCCAAGTTCTTCATGATCTTTGAGAAAATGTATACATATACAGTTTCTACCTAGTTTAATCAGTGTACAAATTTGTGCTTTAGTTTTTTTTTTTTTTGAGTTATTTTACATGCCCAAAGTGCTTGTAATATTTTTTAATTATCTAGGAGTTCATCAAAATTATTATATCTTAGGTGGCTTAGCAGCTTCCCAGTTGGAATATCTCAGTTATTGTATTGGATATCTATGTCTGTGTAACAAATTACCCCAAAATCAAGCAGCTTAAAGCAATAACCAGTTACTAGTATATGCAGTATCTGTGGGTCAGGAATCCAGGAGTGGATTAACTCATCGTTGGGTCTCTCATGAAGCTGCAGTCCAGCTGTTGCCTTGTCTGAAGGCCTCAGTGGGACTGGAGTATCAGCTTTCCACCTTCACTCATGTGGTTGCTGGCACAAGGCCTCAGTTTCTGGTGCTTTGGGTCTCTCCATAAGACTGCTTGTGACATGGCAGCTGACTTCTTCAAGTGAATGATGAGATAGAGAGAGAGAGTGAGAGAGAAAGAAGATGAGAGAAAGAGAACCCAAATGGAACCTGTGTTTTTTTTGTTGTTGTTGCCTAATCTTAGAAATGATGTACCTCCACTTCCATCATAATCTATTGACCACACAGACCAACTCTGGCTCAGTGTAGAAAGGGAGTGGACATGGGTGTGAGTCCACGGGTAGGAGACTAGATACTATGCATTGCTATGAATATATCTCCTCAAATTGCTTTTTATTGATGCATGGTAATGAGATGCTTCCTTTTGGTGCATCTCCCTGATGGAGAAGTACCAGCTCATAGATGTCAACAAGTCAATGACCCCATTTTTAAAAACGGTAAGATATTCTTGTAAAAAAATTTCTTTTATGTTGCAAGATATTATTACTGTTTTATACAATCTCATATTCTTAATATGAAAATATTAAAGTATTAGTATAAAATACTTCAGAACATTTTACAAAGTATTTAGTTGCTGGTAAACTTCCAGAAACTGTCCTCAGTAAGCCATGGCTTGGGAGAAGGGGAAATAAAAGAGAGGGAAACTGCTGGGTCGCATCATCTTCCAGAAACTTCTTATTTTTTTAATTTAGTGCCCAGTTTCCATAAGTTAGGTCACACTGCCCCCCAACCTCTTGTAAGCCACTGCCATTAATAGTTCCTTTAATGGAAGAAATTTTAATTGGCAAGAAACTTGACCATTACAAAATAGAACATGCCCTTCACCGTTTATGCCAAGTTACAGTTGTGCTATCTTTACTATTTTTGAGGCGATGTGAAGGAAATGTGCTTGGGCCCGGTGTACTGAAAGGGCTCTTCTATGTCAGGTGATTTTAAAGCTTTTATTACAATCTGTGAACTAATTTAATATGCTATAAATGAATACTCATTGGGTTTGTGAGTTCACACCCCCACCCCTGCCATTTATGTGAGATAAAGTGTAACTGATTCATTTTCATGTCAATACAAATCTTTTCAGCCTTTCCAGAAATACATCTGGATTCATTTACGTGATGCACTTTCAATCATTGCAACATTTAATAAATTTTATGGCACCTTCCATGTTGTGGGCACTCCGTAAATTGCCACTACCAAGTTAAATGATGGGGTAATAAGGACAGGACTCTGGTCGTTTATACTTATGACAAGGTCTGCATTTATCCCAGGCCCAGGCCACCGAGGGCGGGAGGAGCACCTGTAAGATGAGGGTGTGGAAGGGCAGCCTTTTAGAGCCCACTGTAAGGGTTACACTGTGCAAATAAACCCAGCTGCCTGTGGGTGGTCCTCTCTCTGCCCATTCACTTTTAAAGACTCAGAAGAGCTGCCAAAGTACCTATGGAAGGTGTTTGATTTAAAAGGTTTAAAAGGAAACACTCCAGTTAGGCCTTCTTGTAGGGACATGTGAGTTTGCAGCTGTGCGGAGGGATAAAGAAAGACTCTGAGCCCTACACAGCGTTTGGAAAGAAAAAAATGATGCCAACAGAGCCTTTGACCAAGAAATTCTCATAGATTTATGATGCCCGGTGCTTGAACTCCATCCATGACACCAGGGTTCAAGCTCTGGAAGCTCTTAACCCTGCAGTTGATTGAGTCAGATTCTCGCAGCTCTGGGGTCCAAGGCCATTTGCTGAATTTGTTCCAAAACCTCAGAAGGACAAGCTGATTAGCTGCAGATTTCCGGAAGCTCTACTGGGTTCTTCACTTTCCCTTTCTCACAAGGAAGCTCCCTAGAATGCCCTGGGCCGCAGGATCCGAATGACAAGGCGTCCTCTTGGACGTATATCTTCAGCCATGGAGAGGACAGGGTCAGCCCATGTTGTTTCTGCTTATGGACTGGAGATGGCCTACATGGGCACTCAGCCAAGTTCTTCTAGTAAGGATAGCTTTTCTATATTAAAATGTGTGTGTGAGTGATTAGAGTATTAATAGTTTGTTATTCATTTGTAACAGTAAAGGATTGAAAACAGCATACCTGTCCATTAAAGGCACTCATTGAATTAGGGTATATCCACACAGGGGAATACTATACAGCTGTAAACATGGAGCAGTAAGATGGGATGAGCTCCAAGACTTGTCAAGTGTAAAAAGCAAGGTGCGAAACAGAGCATATAATTGATGTATTTATTATTCTTGAAGAAAAGAAAAGGAGTATATACTTGTTTGCTTGAATAGTGTAACATTTTCTAGAAGACTTGATGAGAAGCTGAAAACATTGGTTGTCTCCAAGAAGGAAACCGAGTACCTGGAATTGAGAAGTGAGAAGATACTGTCCACTGAATAACCTTCTGTGCCTTTTGAATCTGGAACCAAGGAAATAACACACACACACACACACACACACACACACACACACAAACACACACAACTGCTAAAAGAAAACAATGTTGAAACAAGGTGGTGGGAATGAGACTTGAGACAAAAATGAATCCCGAGAAGGCAGAGATCCACGCCTTCCTTTGCCCCCCCCCTTTGTTTAACTGTTATGTTCCTAGTGCATAGTGCCTAGGAACTTCAAAAAATATTTGTTAACTGGAAAAAATAGGTGCCATGTGGAAAACCACCCTTCATTCTTATTTTGATACTTCAATATCCCATTCAATATGAAGAGCGTCTTGGTCAAAGAGAAAAACGGGGTGCCTGGGTGGCTCAGTTGTTTCGGCTAGGATCATGATCCTCAGGGTACTGGGATCCAGCCCCGGGCCAGGCTCCTTGCTCAGGAGGGCATCTGCTTCTTCCTCTGTCCTGCCCCATCTGCCCCTTCCCCTCTGCTCATCTGCAAACTCTCTCTCTCTCTCTCTGTCTGACATAAATAAAATCTTTTAGAAGAGAAAGAGAGAAAAAAAAAACAAAGAAGGAATTGAGAATGAAAAGTTATATTGCTTAGGAGAAAATGAGTTTGGGTTTGGAAATATATTTTTATCAATGTTTCTCAATGGTTTTCCTATTCTATGGAAAGTCATGTGGAAAGCCCGTAAATTATAGGATGAGAGACTTTTATCTCTAAATGATCATGAACTTTGTAGTTAAAGACAGGCTGAGTCCTGAGTCTGCATTTCTTTCCCTTATACTCAACTGACAACATTTGTCCCCATCTCTCTGTCCAGGACATTGCATTTGCTCATTAACAGCAGATCTGATGAGCCTCCTGACAGGAAACTGTTTTGGGGGCTTGACTGTGACGTATGGGAAAGCTTGACCCAGACCTAAGAGACACCATGATTCTCTGGTGCAGGGACTGGTTGGTACCTTGGGATGGGCTAGTTGGGATGTAAATAGAATATCAAAATTGAATACCGTGTTATTTTCTCCCACTTTTACATACTGCAGTTCAGATTACCAGGAGATGCCATGAGAAGTGAACCAATGGCTTAAAATGCAACCTAGTCCCCTGACTGGTCGCAAACAGTGAATTTGAACCACTTAGTCACTGTGTACAGAGGATGGATGACAGGTGATATCAACATGGCATTTCAGGGGAAAAGTGACTGACACCCAGACAGACAATTGGAATATGAAAAGAGGGGACCCTTAAACCCACTTGAGAGGTGTTTCTTAGTCTGCGGGAAGATCATTCAATTCTAATTTAAGCATGTGTTACTGAGAGAAGAGATACAGCAAAAAGGAAATGTCCCTTTGACTCCTGGCGAGAGCTTTTATAAAGTTCAACGTGTGAAGGGAGTCGATAGAATTCTGTGCAGCTGTCTGTGCATGTTGTATAGCTGATTCCATTGAAATAAAGGTTTCCTGAGATACTCAAACCAAAACAAATCAAAAGTACGTTGCCATCAGCTACGTGATGAATGTATGATGAATTGTAAAGTATGTATGATGATTGTAAAGTATTAAGCAATTAATTTACATATAGGAAAGTCGAAATTGAGATTAAATGGTCATTATATAGGAGAAATGGAGACTAAGATATGGAACATTTATTCTTCCTTTTGTTGTGTTAACATTTTTAAATTTTATTTTTAAAGATTTATTAATTTATTTGAGAGGGAGAGAGCACGCGACTGGGGGCAGGGGCAGAGGGATAGAGTCCTTGAGCAGACTCCCCACTGAGCACAGAGCCAGACATTAGGTGGGATCCCATGACCCGTGAGATTGTGACCTGAGCCAAAACCAGGAGTGAGATATTCAACTGACTGAGCCATTGAGGCGCCCCTGTATTAACATATTTTTAAAAGCAAACAGCTAAATGTTAACACTCATCTGTGGGGTAATAAACAGTCCTTGAGATGAGAGTGAATCTCTCTTTGGGGCTTAAGTTTAGGATAATAAAGTTTTCCCTCAAAACCATGACTCCCACAGATGCAAACTTTTTGTATCCTATCTTACCTTGAAGTTATGGCCCTAAAGATCTTAAATTTGGCACAATGAATTAACTGCTCGTAAACATGCAGATTCCTGGGCCCCACTCCTGGGGACCCTCATCTGGTAAACTTGGGGTGGAGCCCAGGGGTATGAATGGCTTTCAAAGCTACTGGGAGATTCTGATGCACATGGTGTATGTACTACTCTTTCAGAAATTGTTCCAGTGTTTTTGTTTTGTTTTGTTTTGTTTTGTTTCATTTTCTGTATAAAGGCTATCTCTCACTAGACAGCAAAAACAAGAAATGTTAAGGCTGGGGTCAGTAAACTATAGCCCACAAGCCAAATCTAGCCGTCTTCCTGTTCTTGTAAATATAGTTTTATTGGCTCACAGCTGTGCCCGTTTGTTTACACATTGTCTGTGGCTGTTTTCAAGCTACAATGTCAGAGTTGAATAGCAGGCACAGAGACCACATAGCTTGCAAAAATGAAAATATTTACTATCTAACCTGTTACCAAAAAAATTGTCAACCCACCATGTTAAAGGATGAACCTATAACTGATAGAGTGTTTTTGTTTCCCTGAGAACAAAGAAGACCTTCAGTCTTTTCCTTAGTCAGTCAGGAATCTGTTTCCAGTAGCCATGAAAATGAAAAAGACCCAGAATGAAGTAAATTCAAAATTGAATATTAGAGTAAAGTTGTGTGTTGTGTAGATCTTGAAGGAGAAGATATGCCTCAGGCCAATATATGCAATAAAGGATTTATTTCATTTACCAAAGTGTGACCTGGGGTGAGGGACACACTTGGCCTTGTGCTGCGTTTGACTGTTGGTGTGCACATGAGACTGGCTCTGATCTCACTTTCCTTTGGAAGTAGACAGGTGCATTAACTAATCTCGAGACAGGGTAACACATAGGTCTTCATTTTTTCATCGAGAGAGAATGCTATCCCTAATTTAGTTGGTGGGAAATGGATTTCTTGGCTTTGATAATTAAGCTGGCAAAGCAAATTTGGTTCCAACATTTTTAATGAGTGAGTGTGGGTGGCCAACAAATTGCAGGTTCAGACATAAATGTTTCAAACGTGGGTGGCTGGCTTTTAACCCCAGGGCAGAGCCTGTGATTGGAAGGAAATTTTAGGCTGGTAGCCAATTCCAAAAGTATTTGCCAAATATTAAGAAAAAGATGAATTACTCTAAGCAATATTATAGTATTTGAGGACGGGATTATGTTGTCCCTTGAATTTGATGGGGATGAAAAATTAACATCATTTGAGTCCATCCCACTGATTTATTTGCGAATGTTCATACGCGTGCATTTGTACTTGCTCTTCATACACAGAGGATTATTTCAAAGGAGAGAGAGGAATAAAAGGGAAAGGAGTGGATTGTTTCTCTTCTCCTACCTTCTGGTGCCTAACTGCCAAGGTGTTCACATACACACTGTACCTCATGTCCAGCCCTGGTTTTCTATTTGGAGGGGTGGTAATAAAAATCGGGGCTGTTCTGTAATGTAAGATCACTGTTGGGGGAAAAATTAGCCAGACCTGAGAAATGAAGGGTTAATACTTTCATTGAATGTTCACTTCCACTGAGAAACTACGTTAGAAGCAGAATCCTGCTGGGTTGTATGAGCGAACCTTCCGTCACAAAGTTAGGGCCGATTTGCCATGGAAAGTAATAGATTTCAATTTAGGTTGCTTTTCAGCCTGAAAAATAGTCTGAATTTAATCACTGATCCTGTTAGCAGAGGATGCAAAGCAAGTATGGTTTAAACATTAAAAGGGTCTGTAAAAGTACCACTGTGGGTTCATGATTTACCCTCTCCCATTACTCAGTAGAACAAAATATGATTTGACATCACGTTCATTGTGTAGTTACCTCGGGGTCAGGAAACTATGCCCTGTTACCTCATACTTCTTCCATTTGCAGAAGTAATCAAGACTAACTTGAATTGGACTGGAAAATCTATTGACTTAAAGACATAAAGATATCAGGATTCTCTCACATTACTTTCTCTGATTTACCCACTGACAACATATACAGGCTTTGTACATTTTCTGGTGCAAGAGTATCCAGATGGATAATAAAGGATTTTATGCTCTTAAAGAAGTAAAAAAACAATGGGAATTGTGTCTTTCCCAGATTGCTTTTAAAAGTCCGTACGTATGGGCACTGAAGAGCCTTTTTTGTATTTGTAATCGGTGGTAAGTCAGGTTTGTGAATCAGGAGTGTGATTGTCAAATATCAGTCATAGGCTCTTTTTTCATTGCCCTAAATGTAATGTAGCCTGTCTGGAACCTTTCTATGAATGAAAAAGGGAAAAATAGCATCTTCTGCTGAAAATTCTTCTGATTAAGAGCAGTCTTGTTATTCACTCCTCCTTCCATGAAACTCTGCTTCTCATTCCCAACTATTCTGGGTTTTATTACCCTTCAGATTTAAAAAAAAAAAAATATGTGCTGCTTTTTATTCTTGTAATATTTTTAAGGCTCATTTATGCCTGCTGCTCTCTTCCGCACTGCGTACTGGCTTAGTGTAAGCTGTTACACATGTTACTGTGTGTGTCCACTTGTCCCTCTAGATAGTGACCTGGGTCCTTCGTGCATCCCCAGTGGGTTGCAAAGCTGGGCACATAATAGGGGTTCGGTATGCACCATGTGATGGTACTGGTATGGTAAAATATTTGATCTTTTTCCTTTAAAAATGCTTATTTAGAAATAATTTCAAACTTACAGAAAAGTTGTAAGAATAAAACAAAAACTTCTCATATATGCTTTACTCAGATCCCCCCAAATTAATAATTAGCCACACTTGCTTTTCTCTCTTACACTTTCTCTCTTTCTTTCCCTCTCTCTCTATTATCCTCTCTTCATATGTCATTTAATTTTCTATACCATCTGAGAGTTGGTTGAAGACACAATGTCCAATTACTCTTTAAAACTTTTATATCTATTTCCTAAAAAAAGATTTCTCTCCTGTAAAACCACAGAACACCATCAAAACCAGAATATTAGCATAGATTTAATTCTATCAGTTAATGCCTGAACCCCATCCAAATGTTGTCACTTGTCCCAGCAATGTTCTTTATCGGTTCAAGATCTGGTCCAGGGTCATGGGTTACATTTAGTTGTCATGTCTTTTCAATCCCTTTCTGGAATGATTTTCTTTTTTTTCAGTCCAAGTCAATAGCTTTGTAGAATGTCCCTTAATTTGAGGTTGTCTGAGGTTTCCCTGTGGTTGGATTTGGTAGAGGAAATTACTGGAGAAGTGATACTGATTCTTTCGTGTTTCCTATTATGAGATACACGATGCTGACTTGTCTTGTCATTGGTGATGTTAACATTAAAAGTAGTTTTTGTCAGATTTATCCATATAAATTGAAGTAACAAATATTATGTGCTTATTAACTAGTAATAGTTGATGAAAGGAGACATTGAAAGCTAAATATTCTGTCATTTATCAGACTCTCATCCATCTGTTTTATCATCTACTGATGATTCTTGACAGAATCAATTTTATCAAATGTATTCAGTTATTACCAGATTGTTGCCAAATGGTGATTTTCTACATTCTCACTCTTTCTACTTTATTGCTTGGCACTATACTATAAGGCCGAAATCTTGTATTTAGTCATTTATTTAGTTAAATATAGAGTCATGGAGTCTTATTTGAGTCAATGGATTCTAACCCGTTACCATTACTAACTACAGTCAACCTTTGAATAACACAGTTTTGAAATGTGCAGGTCCACTTATGTGCAGATTTTTTCCCAATAAATACAGTATAGTAGTATAAATGTAGTTTCTCTTTGTTATGAGTTCTTTAAGTAACATTTTCTTTTCTTTGGCTAACTTTATTGTAAGAATACAGTATATAATATTTTAACATACAAAATATATGTTAATTGACCATTTATGTTATTCATAAGGCCAACAATGTTGGTCAACAATAGGCTATCGGCAGCTAAGTTTTGTGGAATCAAAACATACAGGGATTTTCAACTATGCAGGGAGTCAGTGCCTCTATTCCTATGTTGGTCAAGCTTAGCTATATTTATTTTAATGCATAAAGTTGCTCAGATTTGGCCAATGAAGGCTACATCAAGTTGGCCTCTATGTCCTTTGTTCATATTCTCATCATTATTTGAGCACTTCCTTACTTTATGGTCCAAAAAGATATTTTAGACTCACCTGGTGCTTTCTCTGCCCTGGAATCAACCATTTCTCCAATGATATCTGGTTTTTCTTAGTAGAGTGTAGTATTTAAAAATCAAAATTTGGGTGGTAGGCATTGCTTCTGGATGGTCATCGTTTCTAAGCCTCAGTGAACAGAACTAGAAAATATGTGCCTATGTAAACACACACACACCCTTATTGATTTCTGTATTTGTTCATGTGTTAAAAACCTTGTGCTTACACTGATACTCCAATCAAATATAATACCTTGGGTTTATTCTAGTCAGAAGAATAATGCTGCTGCTGTTCCCGTATTTATAACTTCCTCTCTGAGAAGAAACTGAACCCAATTATTTTCAACATATTCCTTTACTTGCTCAAGTCATTGAGCAACCAATCCTCACACCCCAGGGCTCTCTCCTGTCTCTTGCCCCACTGGCCTTGACTTCACATGAGAAAAAGTGTGAAATAGCCCATAATTAGCAAAATTCATGAAACAGAAGTGTGAGAAAGAGAGAAAGAATACAGTGTTTTGCATGGTGTGTAAAACCAACCGAGTACAGCTCAAAGTAGGTCTTTGACATCTAGAGACTAAGTAATTATGGGTCATGAGATACTTCTGTGGGGGATAGGAATAATTTACCATTTGTTCAGTGATGTGATTAAAACTGATTTCCTTTCTTTGTGGAGGGGGTTTGTAATCTCTAAGGTAGAAGATACATAAGCCTCAAACATTACTTTTGTATCGAAAGTAAAAATTTTAATGGGAGAACTTGAAAGGGCAAACTATATATTATGGGTAGTGGAAAAAAATTTTTTGTAAAAAGCAAATAGGTTTTAATTGTTTTTATTAATAAGATAATTAAATAACCTGACCATTATAAAGAGTTGATACAATGTATTCACAACTCTTACATGACTTGTGGGTATTTGTATTTGTGTGTGTTGGGGTTGGGGGGTGTAAATGCTTTGTATGCATGTGGGGAGAGGAGAGAGTTTCCCCACATCTGTCTCTGTCATCAGAGACGTGCAGATAATTCTGCTTAGTTTTAGAAGAGGGGGTTGTGAGAGACCATTCTTTTAATTGGAAAATGTGAAATATCACACAAAATGTTGATTTGGGGAGTGTTTTTCTTGCATCACAGCTTGCTTTTTCAGACTATGTAGAAGTTTATGATACAGACTGAAAGAATGATTTAGAAAGTTTTCTAAATCTAAATAAAGCAAACTGTAAGAAAGGAAATTTATTACAATACGAGAATGACCTTAGGAAAAAAAATAACCTGTACATTAATCTGCAGTCCATTGCTCTAAGAATGCTTTTTATATCTCCAGTTAACATCAGGTATTCTTGAAACCAACCGTAATCTGATTGCCTACAGAGAACAGTTGTGCTTCTGTGTTTTAAGCTGCAGAGAAACTGTGCACTTTTGTGATAAACATAATTTAGAGGAGGGTTATATTTTCTTCCTTAATTTATTAGCTATTGATGCTGCCTTATCCTGTTACTTACATTTCCTTTTCATCATTCAGCTGATAGCGTGCGCACACACACACATAAACACACACACACACACACACACACACACACAGAGGAAAAAAAGAAAGAAAAGTGATATCAGGGATGGTAGCAGTACACCTTAATTTGGAAGGGTGGGAAATAAAAGCCTTTTTAAAAACTACATCCTTTATTAGATTAGCCTGTGTGTTTAGTTTTAGTTAATACTGCTGTCTTGGATTCTATGTTCTATACCTTAGACTGGGAGGAGAGGAGTTTTTACAGAATTTAAGATTCAAAAGAGAGTGATATCACAGAGATGGCAAAGTAAGAGACCCCAGCCCTCCTTCCCTCACAAACATAAAAAATTAAACAACTATCCACAAACAAAAAGAGTCATGGGAGAATGCTGGAGTCCACTTAAGAAACTTCAGCAACACAGTGAAACAACAGCAACAACTAAAAAAACCCCTAAAGAACAAAACTTGAGAATAGCATACAAAAAAGGAAAGAATGGCTTCATTTTGCCAGCATCATCTCATCCCCTAAACTGGGATTGCTCATCTTCAAGAGGAAAGTCCCCAACAAGAAAGAATCTTCTTGCTGGGAAAGGGAGAACAGGGTACTTCCCCAGCCTTTTGGGGTACCACATGAAGAACCTGCTTCAGTTTCACTCGGTAGCCCTTCCCTCCTCTCTGGACCACTGATGGTGTTCATCAAGGACCACTCACTTGTAGTTGTTGTGTGACCAGCAGACTGAGGTGACAAGTCACCACGTCTCCCTGGACCTGGGGCTATACTTGGTACACTTCACCTCTAGACCTGGGGTCACAGCATGCTCCAGAAGGACCTCACCCACAGGGAAAGGTCCTTCCTTACCAAAGTCAGTCCTTAAAGTCTGGAAGAAGTGATTGCTTCTGCAAATGTGCAGACACCTACAAAAGGCTCAAGGGTCATAAAGAATCAAGGAAATGCAGCTCCACTAAAGGAACACAGTTAATTTCTAGTAACTGGCTTAAAGAAATAGAGATACAGGACTTGTTTAATAAAGAATTCAAGATAATTACTCTAAAGAGCCTAAGAGAGCTGTAAGAGTCCAAGAAATCAGGAAAACAATAAAAGAACAAAATGGGAAGTTCAACCAAAGAAAGAAAACATTAAAAAGAATCAAACAGAAATTTTGGAGCTGCAGAATACAGCTGAACTGAAAAATTCAATTGAGAGTTTTGAGAGCAGACTGAAACAAGCAGGAGAGTCAATAAGCTTGAAGACAAATCATTTGAAATTATCCAGTCAGAGGAGCAAGAAAAGAAAAGGATGAAAAGGGATGAAGAAGGCCTAGAGACTTGGGGGACACTGTTAAGAAAATCAACCTATGTACCATTGCAGTCCCATTAGAAGTAGAGAGGGAGGAAGGGGTAGAAAGCTTGTTTAAAAAGATAATGGCTAAGAACTTCCCACACCTGGGGAGAGACTTACACATCCAAGTTCAAGAAGCTAACAGGTCATATCAGAATTTCAATCAAAAACCATCTTCTTCAAGATACATTATAATAAAATTGTCTAAAATCAAAAATGGAAAGAGAATTTTAAAAATAGCAGAGAACTTTAGAATTCATTTATATGAAGGAACCCCCAAAGGTTATCAACCTGTCCCTCAGCAGAAACCTTGCAGTCAAGAAGAGAGTGGGTGATTTATTCAAAGGACTGAAAGGAAGGAAAAAAAAACCTGCTAATCAAGAATACTTTACCCAGTAAAGTTGTCCTTCAGAAATGAAGGTGAGATAGGTTTTGTCTAACAAACCAAAGTTGAGGGCGTTCATCACCATTAGACACATCATAATAAGAAATGCTAAAAGGAGTTCTTCAGGCTGAAACAAAAGGATGATAACTAGTCACATGAAAATATGAAGATAGAAGACACCCTGGTAGGGATGCCTGGGTGGCACAGTTGGTTGAGCAGCTGCCTTCGGCTCAGGTCATGATCCCAGCATTCTGGGATCGAGTCCCACATTGGGCTCCTTGTTCAGCAGGAAGCCTGCTTCTCCCTCTGCCTCTGCCTGCCATTCTGTCTGCCTGTGCTCACTCTCTCTGACAAATAAATAAATAAAATCTTAAAAAAAAAAAAAAAGACATCCTGGTAAAGCTGAGTATATAATCAGTTTCAGAATACTCTAATACTGTAACCTGGCGGCATGTTAAGCACTTAACTCTAGTGTGAAAGTTAAAGGACAAAGTTGCTTAAGAGGGGCAGGAAAATGTGATCCTAAGAACACAGGCTCTAGAACCCGGGGCCTGGGTTGCTATCTTGGCTCTGCCACTTGTGAGATATGTGTCCTATTGTTAGAGCTGTAGTAATATGTTAATGGATATATAATATAAAAAGATGTAAATGAAAACAAAGATGTGAATCTTGACATCAAAAACAAAATAGGGGGAGAGAGTATAAAGGGTTAGAGATTTTATATGTGATCAAAGTTTTGTCATTAGCTTAAAATAAGCTGAATATTTATAAGATGTTTCAAGAAAGTTTGTGACTTAACACAAATTTGTCATCTTACTATTCTGGAGGTTGGAAGTCCAGTGAGGGTCTCACTGGGATAAAATGAAGAGATCAGCAAGTCTGTATTCCATCTGAATGCACTAAAGGAGAATCCATTTCCTTGTTTTTTCCAGTTTCCAGGCTACCTGCATTCTTGCATTTCCAAGCTACCTGAATTCATGCGCTTATGCCCCACCATCTCTCTCCATCTTTAAAGCCAACAAAGTCAGCCTGTGTTCTTCTCATATTGTATCCGTCTTACTTGCTTTGGTTGTCACATCTCCTTTTGTGACTTTCCCTTCCATCTCTATCTGTTATTACATTGGGCCCCTTTAGATAATCCAAGATAATGTCCCCACCTTAAGATCTTTGGCTTAATTACACCTGCCAAGTCCCTTTTGTTATGTAAGGGTCCATAGTCACAGGTTATGGGGATTAGAACATGGACATCAGTGAGGGTGATTATTCTGTCTACAAATAAATACCAATAAGTAAGGGCCTCGCCAGTAAATTCTAAAACAGCGATGGTCTTGCCTGTTCTCATGGTATGAGCAATTCAGATACAGAACATACTTTGGGGTTTGCTGGCAAATGGGCTTATGGGCTTTCCAATTGTCTTCAAAATAGATTCACTAATTTAATTCTATTTATGGAATGGATTCTGAATACAAAGAATTATATAACGTTTATTCTTATATTCTAATAGAGAAGTCTGTGGCCTTCTATTGAAAAATAAAAAGGTCTAAATTTCAAATGATGGGATTTCAGCACAAATATCCTTCATGGTCCTGGTCATCTTGCCGTATTGTAAATTTAAAATGGTTCTAATTTGGGGTGGCTCAGTTGGTTAAGCAACTGCTTTCAGCTCGGGTCATTATTGTGGAGTCCTGGGATTGAGTACCACATCAGGCTCCCAGCTCAGCGGGGAATCTGCATCTCCCTCTGACTCTCTCCCCTCTCATGCTCTCTCTCTCTCACCCTCATTCTCTCTCAAATAAATAAAATCTTTTAAAGAAATAGTTCTAGTTTGTTTTAAAAAGTGTAACTGTGAATTAAAGGGTTTACTTTGTATTCATTAAAAAAATAAATTCAACTTGATATTTAGATGAGCATATATCGTTTTCCAAAATATATGATAGGGAGTTTTTACTCTCAAGCATAGATTTTTAGAAGCGTTTTTGTGTTTTTATGCTTTTTTGGAAATGATTAGAATAAGGACAGTGGGAAATTCCTTCTGTAACTATTTTCATTTGTTATTGGGTGGGGGAGCTTTTCCATGGAGGTTGCCGGTTGTTTACATGCCTTCAAAAATGAGTTTGAACCATTCACTTTCTGGATTTTGGGTATTCCAGTGAGGTTTTGACCTCTATTAAATTAGCTATTTATTCAACTTAAGTCTGACAGATTAATGCTCCCAAATACTTTGTTAGTCCGTGTTTTTGTTTTTGTTTTGTTTTGTTTTTTAAACAATAGAAACTATAATTGTGCTCTTCAGAGATTTGATTCTCATTTCAGCACCAGATTCCAGGTCAAGAATCTAAGCTCTTCATATCTTAAGTTAATAATGCCATTACATTATTGTTAGAAACTAGGCTTACAGAGTTAGTTATAGCAATATAATATTTTGAGAATACACTTAAATAATTATATGCTTCTTAGATTTAAAATGATATTTTATTTGCTTAAGAAGGGCAGGAAAATGTGATACTAAGAACACAGACTCTAGAACCCGGGCCCTAGGTTGCTATCTTGGCTCTGCCACATGTGAGATTTGTGTCCTTGGGCAGGTCACTTTACCCTACTTGTTTCATTGTCCTCATCTGTAAAATAGAGGAGAAAATGAAACAAGGTTATATATGTAAGGCATTTGGAGAAATGCCTGATGCATAGGAAATAAATAAATGTTTGCTATGATAATGATGGTGGTGATAATGATGATGATAATTAAGCTGTAGGGTAAAAGTATTCATTCAGTGATCTATTATTAAGCTCCTATGAAGTATCAGCCACTTTTCAAGGCTTCACAAATCACTGAATTAACCAAATTAACAGTAGAAGCAATGTAACATTGCAATGACATTTCATAACCAGTGGTACATTGCAGTTAACTTTTTATTATTTACTCCATTTAAATAAGTCAACTAAAACCAGATTTCCCTCTTTCTTAAAAACTAGAAAGCAGGGACGCCTGGATGGCTCAGTTGTTAAGCGTGTGCTTTCAGCTATGTTATGATCCCAGGGTCCTGGGATGAAGCCCAGCTTCTGGATCCCTGCTTAGCAGGGAGCCTGCTTCTCCCACTCCCTCTGCCCCTACCAACACTCCTCCCTCCCCCACTCATGCTCTCTCTCACTATCTCTCTCTTAAATAAATAAAATCTTTTAATACGAAAAACTAGAAAGCAAATAAGATTTATCTGGGAGGGAATTACTCAAAATATACATTGTCTACCAGAAACACAATGCCACCAACCCTTGAAGTTAGAAGTGGAAAATTTATTCAAAAGGTGTGTTGATCTTGTTGAGTATGCCCAGGAACAAAGTAGTTATTTCCAGTTAAGTCCTGGGATTTTTTTTTTTTCTTAGTTGTTAATTTGAAGATCACACATTTTTAACACTGCTGGAGGAAATAGACCCTAACGTAGGCTTTTATATGTGTATGCATCCTTTGCTCCTACAAATGCATGTGGCTTCATTCTGCCTCTCCTACCCAGCCATCTGAGCAGGGCCACTGTGCTGTAATGGCCATCTCTCTGCCTGAATTCCCAGTCTGGAAAATGCATATATTGTCAGCCACGTCTGGGCATCATAGTGAGCCCGGGAGGGTACAAGGGACAGTAATATATTGTGTGAAAGAACAGGTGCATGTATTCTAAAATATGCTCTGTTCTGTTCAGTCTGCTTCCAAAATCCAGCTTGAATCCATTCTGTTCTCTCCACGTGCACCTGCCTTTCTGTAGCCCATCATTTCTTTGCTGAGTCCTGCCCCAGGCTTCATTCCTGGTCACTTGTGTTCTTCTGGTATTCACTGCTTATTTTTACCCCATGATAGTTTAAAATTGTTTGGGGCTAATTTTTATGTGTCCAGAACCTTTCATTTTGACACTTCCTTATTCTTTTTGCATTCTTCTCCTTCCTAATGTAGCTTCAGTTCCAAAAATGAAATGGTTTACCACACCCATCATTATGTACTCTCTACCCACTTTGGTATGACTTATGGAATATTATTTTAGAAGCTTTTCCTTTTTTTTTTTTTTTTTTTTTTTTTTTTGGTAATTTCATAGTTCGTGACCTAAAGTGCGAGAATGTTCTGGACTTAGGAGCATGGGTAAAGACTAGTACACCATCTCCAAAACATTGAAAAAACCCACCAGGCTCTATACTTAGATGTAATTAACTGCTGTATAAAGGGCTGTAAGTTCTTAAGGATCTTGTTTATGAGGCTGGATAGTTACTCAGGAAGTAAGAATGCTAAACAGCAAGACTGGAGATCTGTGATTTTTAACGTAACTTAAGGAATGCCTCCCTTAAATGGTTCCCTTAATCAGGCAACTTACAGAATCGTTCAGGAGCAGACATGAGCAGTAGAACCTGGACCAAACCACCAATCTCCTTTTGTTAGTTGTTGCAAATAGACCGGGTTTTGTTGAGGACATGAGATGTTTAAAAAATAGTATTTCCCATTATCTTTTCATTTTCACATGTATAGTTCAACTCCTTTAGAGCATAAAAGAAATTTGCCTATTAATATAGGAAGTGATACTCCCAACACAGTTTCAGTCCAGTCCTATCCCTGCAGAGACCACTGGGCAACAACCCCAGGGTCTTGCCACATTACTTCAAGTATATTGAGCACTTATATCAAGCATATTGAAGATGTGACCCCCTGCCCTTGATCATAGAACTGCAGAGTACTAGTGCTGGAGGAGAAGTTCAAGGTTTTTAGTCCAGTGGTTTCCAGACTTTTGGATGAGAATCTAGTAAGAACATTACTTGGGGACTGTCCAGTAAGAACACTTCAAAAAATATCCAACTTGGGGCGCCGGGGTGGCTCAACTGCCTTTGGCTCAGGTCATGATCTCAGGGTCTCAGGGCTCCCTGCTCAGTGGGAAGTCTGCTTCCCTGCTTCCCTCTTCCCTTCCCCCACGCTCGCCTTCGCTCTCGGTCAAATAATAAATACAATCTTTAAAAAATATATCCTACCTTGAAGATACTATGCTAAGTGAAATAAGCCATACGCAAAAGGACAAATATTACATGACTCTACTTATATGGGGTCCCTAGAGCAGAATTCATAGACACAGAAAGTAGAAGAATGGTGGTTGCCAGAGGCTGGGGAGAGGGGAATTGGAGAGCTAGTGTTTAATGGGAACAGAGTTTCAGTTTGGGATGGTGAACAAGTTCTGGAGGTGAATAGTGGATGGTTGTAATTAATTCCACTGAAGTGTACATTTAAAATGACAAATTTTATGTGGTGCGTATTTTGCTACAATTAAAAACATCTCCCATCTACTTTCATAGATGTCACATAAAAGAGAGGAAATTTTCACATTGAAGAGAAAGAAAAAAGAAAAAAGGAAGGAAGGAAGGAAAGGAGGAAAGGAGGGGGAAGAGTGACCTCAAAGGAAGGAATATTCCTTTAAAATTACTAAATGTCACTCTACAAAAAAATCAATTCACTGTGCTTTGTTTTCCCCTTTTGTCACAAACTGGATGGATACTGATTGGTTTACAACCACATACCTGCATCTGGAAGCTCCTACAGTACCGTTCTCTCATTTGGCAAATAAAAAATTTAGGTGCAAAGAGGGAGCGTCTTGCTCAAATGTCATAGAGTGTATTTATGACTGGGACAGTCATTTCATGACTCTCAGAACAGTATTCTTTCTACCCGACTATGCCCATTATTATAGGAAATTTGCTTTATTATAGGGAATTTGCTTTATAGCTGTAGTGTTGTTTTATTAAGACTGTATTGCCCTCGGTTTCATAATTGAGCTCATTTATTAAATACCTTTTGTGTGCCAGGCTTTGTAAATAGTTTCTATTTTCATTTAGGAGACATTTATATAGTGCTTATTGGGAGCAGGCATTGGTCTAAGTGCCTTACAAATAAAACTCATATAATCCTTACAGTAATGCTACGAAATAATTACAACCATTATCCCCATTTTAAAACCGAGGAAACCGAGGCCCAGATGGCATCCATACTTTCTCAAAGCTATAGAGCTAGTAAGTGGTGGTTTGAAATTTAGTTTTGGTTAATTACAGTCAAACTCAATTACCGATTCTGATTATATATAGTACATTTAATATTTATAAATGCATTTGAGAGAATGTTAATTAACTTTAGACCAGACATCATAAAATGCTTTTCTTCCTTTCTTTTCTTTTTTTCTCTTCCTTCCCTTCCTCTCCCCCCTCCCTTCCTCTCTCTCTTCTTTCCTTCTTTCCTTTTTTTAAACTTAGGGATGTATCTGTCTAAGGTTGTTATTACATCCTTAGTGAAACCACCCAAAATTGGAAGCCAGGTTTTGGGGTGTGTCCTCTTCAGCTCAGGCTGCTATAACAAAGTGCCATAGAGCAGGTGGCTTAAACAACAGACATTTATTTCTCATAATTCTGGAGGCTGGGAAGTCTCAGATCAAGGTGTCTGCAGGCTGGGTTCCTTGTGAGAGCCCTCTGCCTATCTTGTAGATGGCTATCTTCATACTATGGGCTTACATGGCCTTTTCTCAGTGTGTGTGCCTAGAGAGAATGAGTTGGTCTTCCTCTTCTTAAAGAGCACTAGTCCTACCATGAAGACCCACTATGACCTAATCTAACCCTAAGTTCCTCCCCAAGGCTCCATTTCCAAATACCATCATGTTGGGGGTGATGGAGCTCAACATATGAATTTGAGGGGTACACAAACTTTCAGCCTATAGCCACAATGTGCATATTAATTTTCTTTACCTTTTAAAGTATCAATAAACATGTTGCTTATCAACTAAACATGTTGCTTATGGTTATAAGTTACATGTCTTAGTTTGAAGCCCTTAGGAGCCTATGGCAGGGCAAATTTAATTTAAAGGTGTAGCTGAAAGAGACCTAGAAACTGTCAGCACCCTGCAGAGGGAGAGTGAAGTGTCTGGTCCCTCCCCAGGTCTGGATCATTCAGACAGTATGGCGGTGGTAGAGGCGTAAAGGTGAGAGTGTCCAGACCATGAATGTTGAGTTGATAGTGACCCTTACGGTGATCTCGTGACCTTTGAGGAGCATTTTCAGAAGGAAAGAAGTCAAAGTCACCTTGATAGGAAAGTGAATCAGAAAATGCAAATCCAAATGCATCAGCAGAACCCTATACATTATTGGCAGCAGAACCCTATACATCACTGGAATCAGGACACCTAGTGAAGAAATGTGGTCAGTTTGTATTCGGAACTCATTGTCAGATGAGGTTCCATTTGATCTTTAGGCAAGGAATCAAAACTTCGGAACTATTTATATTCCTCGGGTTTTTTTCAACTTCTTCTTATAACTAGCAAGCAGTGCCAAATCATATTGTATTTCTGTCTTGCCTTTGTCATAAATGTCAAAACAAATAGTCACTAGAAAAGGATGGGAAAAAAAAATGCTTATCTTGAGACTTCAGTAACAAGAAAAACAGATAGAGAGGCTCCTTTATTCAAAGCGATTTGATGGAATCTTTCTTGACCTTCTTGTCCTCCTCAGAAAAAGCACCAGACCTTCGAAACACCTTTTTGCATGGATTCATTTGGTTCTATGAAGACATTAACTGATAGGGTGTAACACAAGAGTTATTTGCAATGATAAGAATACATCACAAACATGTTTTTGAAACTTGGGGGAAGGAATAAACATATTATTTTAAAACTTGAAAAGAGAAAATAAGATTTAACCCTGGTTTTATAGCATGAGAGCGAGAAGCAAAACATCTTTGTAAAATTATTCTGAGTAGAAAAAGTGTCCAGGATAAAAGGATACTGGTGGCCAAGCAAGTTTAGATGGAGGGCAAATATGCTATAGATGTTCTAACCTTGCTGGAAATGTTGCCTTTCCACTCAGCCACCCACCTAAAAACTTCCTAGTTGTCCACGGTACAGGTCTTCAGCTCAGAAAAGCAGACTGATTGAAACTCAACATGCATGAATCTGAACACTATTTTTAAAAAAACATACCTTTAAAACCAGCCATTTCATGAAAAAGATAAAGGAAGAAAACATTTTTTCCAGATCTAAGCACGGTCTTAAGGGGCTGCATATATCTTGAAGGTTTAAGAACAAAAGTCTTCTTATCCAGCAGCCTTCAGTGAAATGGCTGATGTTGAATCAGTTGCCATGTTGATCTTTTCCCCATCGTGTTTTTTGTTCAGAAATTGATGCTGTTATTGAAACATTATGGGAAAGAGTCTGTCTCGAACATGTAATTTTTTCCACCTATTGTCTCCACAGTTTTATGTTATTTAACAACTTTTAGAAAGACCTCAAAAGGATAGCACTGATACAATGAGGAGAAAAAAAAATCACATGCATTTATACAATTCATTTCATTTTAACTTTGCACACATTTAGACAAAGAGAAAAAAATACCCAGTATTAAAGTTATCTTATTTTGACCAAACTAAGAAAAGGGAAAAAAACCCAAACCACAGTTTATTACCATTTAGCCACTTCTTGGAGAAAAACCATCACTAGTGGTAACCTTTAGATTTTCTAAGTGAAAGTAAACCATTCTGGCCAAGTGTTCTCTTTGCTGAGACGGCGTTATTTCCAATCAACAAGCCACTCATTCATTTAGTCGTTTGTTTATTAAAGAGTTGCGGAGGACATACTATGAGCTAGATGCTGTGCTCTCTGCAGGGACACCAAAGTCAGTAAAACACAGATCTCGCTGGCAGGAAATTCATACTCCTTAAACATAAATTTCATCTGAAGTTTGCTAATAGAAAATGACTAACACGACCTGTCAAAAAGCAACACCCAAATTATACACATAAATAGTCACTCTTTAAGGCAGGAGGTTACTAGCAATTCAAAGTTTCATTTCTGAAATGGATGGAAAGAGTCCCACGGGCTTTTTAATTGAATCAAAGAGGAATACAGATTTTTTTTTTCTTTCTTCCTTCCTCCTTTTTTTTTTTTTTTTTTTTTTTTAAATCATCCTTTTCCAATACATAGAAGGTAGTCAGTGGTCTGTTTTCCAGTTGGGAGAAAGGTGATGACTTCTCAAGTTTTAGCAGAGAGAGACTGCTTCTTCCTCAAGCACATTTCTGGTCTCCAGTCAGCTCTCATCATGGCTTGTTCAGACTTAGCTGATTTATTGGTGATGGAGTCTTGTCACGCAGGGCTCAAGGGCCATCTTTTTCTCAGTGTCCAGTCCGTCAGCTGCCACGTTGAAAAATGGGCACCCCATGTGCACTGAACGAGCCGGCTCACTGGCACCGGCAGGGTCTGGCCTGCCTGCCTGCTTAGCTGGGGGCCTTTTGGGTTTTCCAAGATGACGCCTGGTTGATTCATTTCTGAATCTTCAGTATTGACATTTGTGTGAAACCATGGGAGTGTGTAGGACAGGAAGATCAGAGCAATCAGCTTTCATTGGAAAATATTTTTCCTTCTCAATTTCATGGCTGTTTTTAAAAAGGGATGTTCGAGACTTCAGTTTAAAGATGAGTATGTATTTTCCTTTCGTGATGACACACAATTATTTTCAGGGAAGATGACAAGAAACCACCTTTTTTGTTGTCTCGCCAATAACGTACAAAAATGGGCAGTGCTGATTTGCAGGCCTGGGTTGTGGAGACTGAAAGCACAACTTCGGGCAGTTTCACTTTTTTTTTCTTTAATTTGAACTATCAGAGTTCATGGCATTTTGTGGAAAAGGAAAAGCAATCCCAGGCACACACAGGGGTAGCATCTGCTTGACAGCATTTTCAATTAATCCCTGCCGTTACATGGACTTCTATTAGGTTCTTGCCAAAAGCCAATGCTAATTCAGTGTGTATGGAAATTATTTATTCTGAGTCATGAGTTACTTTTCTTAGCTATAGTTGTTATTGGTACTGTAATGACTTGGCAGCATTTCATCATTTTTTCCTGATGTCTGGCTCATGTTAGCCTGGGCTAACTCCATCTCACAGAAACCCAAGCAAACACGCATTGCATAGGACCTGGTTTGCCTCCAGCAGTGTCTCACACAACTACCTAATTTCTTTCGTTGCAATTCACAGCAAAGATGGCCTATCTTGAATGGATAGAGTGTTTGTGCAGGCCTCACCACACTCTAGCTGAGTCACCTTGGGCAAATCACTTCACTTCTCTGAGCACTGGATACTTGGTGCAGGAAAATCTCGAACTTTCATCTGGCTCTGAAGGAATTTAGAGATTTGGGACTTCATAAATATATTCTAATTGTTCCTTGGATGAATCTGCAGCTTTCTGAGAACAGTTACCATTCAGGGATGTCATTAGAAACAAGGTGGATGTTGGGTCCACTGGGTACTCAGGACAGGAAGTAGGCCCTCTGAGGGGCGCCTAGGTGCATCCCCTGGGGCTCAAAGAACTTCCCCAAAGATGGGTGAGAAAGCTGGACACCTTCCAGGTGAAAGAGATGCTCAGCAGAGCTAAGTTTTTTGAACATACTTAGATTTTGGAGACTGGATCACTATGCCAAGAAAGAGGTTAGCAGTTCTCTTCAGAAGCAATGGAGATCTAATGGAATTAGGATCATTTTCCTCAGTTGCTAATTCATGAGGGCATAGATTGGAGGAGAAAACAGAACTTTAAGTAGATCCATGGATATTTGAACAAGATATTTTGTTTTCCAATGACAACCATTTGTATTGATGAATTATTATCAATGTACCTGATATGAGTTGTGACGTGTGTGAGGATTTTATGAAGATGAATAAATAATGCTCCTATAGTCCTTTTCTGAATTTTGGACTACTTTTGAGCCACTGACGGCAGGCAATTTGAGATCAAAATGGGTTTAGATTTGTATCCAAGTGGGCTTGCCAACTCTTCTCTAAATTGAATTTATCTTCCTAAACTTATGGACACTCTTCTCCCCTTTACTGGAAAAAGGCTATCCCACTAAGAGAACCTAGGGGCAGAGGATGTCAGAATTGAGGAGATAGGCAGCTTCCAAAAGCCAGAAATGTTCTTTTGCTTTTTCCAAAATTCATCCATCAAACAAGTCACTAAAAGGAGGTGGAAGAGATGTCAGATCGGGAATGTTCTCTGGCTGAAGTTCCTTCACTTGGAATCCCAAGGCGTGGAAAAAGGATACTCCTAACAATTAGCAGCAAACACATTGACATATTGGGAACTGTGGTGGAAAAATACGAAAGCAGCATATATTCAACAAGAATTTATTAAATGCCTACCGAGTACTGAGCACTTTTCTGGGCGCTGAGATATAGCAGAGAATAAGACATATAAGGTCTCTCTTCTTCTGGAGCTTATATTCTTAGTGGGGAAGAGGCAGTTATAAGTAGGTAAACATATGAATAAGAGGATTTCAAATATTCCTAAGTGCCTTGAAAAATTAAAACAGGTTAATTGATACAGAATAATTGGGGATAGGTTGGAAAGATGGGAGCTCATGAAATAGGGTGGACAGGCAAGGCCACTCTCAGGATGTGACAGGCTTTCTGAGGAGTCAACCACGTGGAGGTCTGGGGGACAAGAGTTAGAGGGATTAGCCAGTTCCAAGATCCTAAGGCAGAGATGGGCTTGGTGGGCTGGAGGAGCAGAGGGAAGGCCATTGTGTATGGAGTGGAGCGAGTGTGGGTAGCCGTGCTGGGGTGTAGGGTCAGAGGAAGATGGGGGCCAGGTCATCTGGGACGTGGAGATTTCCTCCCAGTGTTATAGAAAGCCAATAGAGTATTTGTACACATACATTCAGATCTCTTGGGGAGCTTGTTAAACTGAAGACTCCGCTTGGGTAGGCCTAGTGTGGGGCCCGAGATTCTGCGTTTCTAGCTGCTTCTAGGTGATGCTGTTGCTGCTGGTTCACGCACCCAACTTTGAGTGTCAAGGGTCTCAACCACATTTTAAAAGATCCCTTGGACTGCCCTGTGGAGAACTGGAGAACTGGAGAATGAACTGGAGAACGAATTGCAGGGAATTGAAAGTAGATGAAGGGAGATGAGCTGGAAGCTGTGCATTTGTAGGTGTGGATGCTCAGGTTCGTGTGACTGAGGCCTGTGACTCCAGAGCAGAGGTTCTAGTCAGTTCCTCTCAAGGGTACTATACAGATTTGCAGCCTAGTTGCAGTAAGTGTTTGAATAAGGCTAACATTTAGGTCCTGTCACTGTTCCTAGAGCACCTATATTCTGGAGCAGAGCTTCTCGCGCTGTATGCAGTGTAGTAATCACCTGGAGAGCTTGTAAAATGTGGCTTCCAGTTTAGTGGGGTTGGGGTGGAGCCTCGGAGGCTGCCTCTCTGGCCCCCGAGGTTAATGTTGCTGGTGTGTCTTGCACACGGAGCCCTGCCACGTGTGTTCAGATCATGCTGTGAGGGTGAGTCACCTGAGGAGATTTTCAAAATTGCTAGTGTTTGGATCACACTTGACGTGAATTATCAGACTCTCCAGGGGAGGAGCCCAGAACTGGATTTTTTGGGGCGCAGTGGGAGGCTAATCCGTAGGTCAGACGGAGAGCCTTAGAGCCAGATGTGGTCACCCGATTCCCCAGGGAGGTGGCTAGGACTGTTGTTCCCACTGCAGAGAGCAGGTGAAAAGGGGCTCATTGACTTACCCAAGGTCACGGGGCCAGGAAGTGATAGAGCGGAGATTTCAACTTAGTTCTTCTAACTCCAAATTTAAGGCTTTTTTTGTAGTACTGTGCCACTTCCCTACTTCCCCATTTGGGGCAAAGCTCACTGTGCTAGATATTAAGGGGAACCTTGTCTGAGGCAGGGTCCAGCTATAAAACAGAAACTCAGCTATTTCAAATAGACAGCATCTTCAACAGGAGATGGGTTACCATGGTGGTGGGAGTGGGGGTAGGTGCTAAGGGAAGGGACAGTGCAGGAGAGACAAAACTGAAGGGATATTTCCAGAGATCAGGAACCACTGTGGTCCCAGGCCAGAAACTAGGAGCATGCATCCGTTCTGTTCTGCGCTGGTAAAGACGCTGATTCTGTTCATCAGGTTACAACCTCTGGGCCTACACTCCCCCTCCCCCCAAACCCCATCTCTGTTCAAAAAGGACTGTGAGTGGGACAATGGGGTTTAACGTATGCATTCAGTTGGAGGGCCATGTGTGCAAAAGGAGGCGAGGAATGCTGTGAAAGCTGAAATTTTAACTACTGGTGTGTCCTAGTGGTCACCTTCCAAAGGAAGCAGATGGTGGTCTTGGGTATTTGGAATCTGACCCTCTTGGGCTCTGGGCCCGTCCCCTGTGGAGCACTAGTGACTGGCCCCCAGCATCCTGTATGCACCCTCTACTTGTCTCTTCTGTGCCTACTGGTTCTCTGCTGCAGACGGTGTCCGTGCTGTGCTGAGCGATGCCCACTGGGGTTTGTTAATGAAAACTGGCCTTCGTGTCTGACCACCTCTGACTACCTGACTGAGTTTCTTCATGACCCAGAAACTTTTGAAAGGAAAAAACAGCTGTAACATTATAGTAGTTCTTGATATTTTAATAGATTTTTAAAAATACTAACTAGTGGGATTTGAGAGGGAATAAAATATCTTTCTCATAACTTGTGAAGAAAACGTTTTTAAAAAGGAGCAAAAGATCACCTCTTTAAGTGATACGTTAGAAAGCGAAGTTAACAGAATTCCTAGGGCATCAGTCATTAATTTGTATCCATAGACCAAATTCCCGTACTGCTGTTTGTTGGCATAATTTCCTTCTCTTATGATTAATTTAGTATTTAAAGAGAGAAGAAATTATTGAAATAATTTTTTTTTTCTGCTAGAATTTCATCCTGTCCAAATTTCCATCTGTGAAAAGAAATTCTATTCTTTGGAACTAGGGAAAAGAAAACCACGGTAAAATGACAGATTTTTTTGTGTTAGTATTTTATGTTCCACTTTGAGGTACTATTTGATAATTACTATTTAAAAGTTTTAAGGGACTTTTCATTTTCTCCCCAGCTCTGCTTTATAATTTGCCCAGGGATGTCTGGTTTTGGTCATCATATGTTTGCCTAAATAGCTAATTGTTACTAGCTTTTCCTGTGAAGAGGCAAAAGAGCTCTGCGATGTTACTGTATGCATCTGAGCAGTTTTTCTGAATTATTTTGTTTGGTCGACCTCGAACAAATCATAGTCTCTGAGGTTTCTGTTTAACTACTGCTATAATGCTGTAAGAGCAGTAAGTTAATCACAGGTCAATGCGAAATCCAAAGGTCATCACAGATCATTACTTGGTGCTTTTGCAATCATTCTTAGGATGTTTAAAGCCTGATGAACATAGGAGAAGGGGAAGAAAAAGAGAGGGAAGCAAACCACAAGAGACTCTTAACTATAGAGAACAAACTCAAGGTTGCTGGAGGGGAGGTGGGTGGGGGATGGGCTAGATGGGGGATGGTCATTAAAGGGGACACCTGTTGTGATGAGCACTGGTGTTGTATATAAGTGATGAATCACTAAATTCTACTCCTGAAGCAAATACTATACTGTATATGTTAACTAACTAGAATTTAAATGAAAACTTGAGAAAAAGAAAGAATATTTAAAGCTTGTCATTAGGATATGGAAAATACCAGTAAAACAGTGAAGATTTGTTTTCATTATTTTCTGGGGGGGAAAAAAGCGAGAGAAACCTCAGTTCATTTGTTGTATAGGCAGGAAGGGTCTTTGCAACCATCCTTCTTCATCTCTGTTTTGAGGAAGAGTTGGTTGCGTTCATGTAGTGTTTGTAATTGTCTTAGGCCAACATGATTTTATTTACAAGGTATAATTCTTCTATGATCACAAAAACTGTGGTTTCAGTTTCTTGTCTCAATCAAGAAGAGTAAGAAAGAGATAGAGGTCATGATCACTAGGGGTTGAGGCTGTCAGTTTACTTTGTTAACAATGCTAAGCCCTGCAGGGGGAAACCAAGAGGTATCAGTCCTCTGAAGGTGGAAGTAGCCTAAGGGAAGGTTGTGGGGATTTTTTTTCATCTGCACATCCCTTCATCTGTGTTATCCTAACAACATGAGAATATTATTTAAACCATGTACTTTATTTTGCTGGAGCATTTGATATGTTTGAAAAGTATAAGACTCTTTCCTAGGTAGACATATGCTTGCACTTAGCCTTAATTCGTACCCTTAGAGGCAGCAAATACAGTGTGGCCCTATTCTGTGTATTTTAAGAGGCTTCTTATAACAGGGCTGGTCTGTGGCAATACTGGTGAGTAGCACTTAGAGAGTTTAAAAACCACTCGGTCACAGTGATGACATACTCAGTGTGGTTCTAGAAGCTAAATAAAACACAGGAAAGAGATATTAAATGAAATAAAGAACACACCTATGTAATTATTGCCAGAAATGAAATTTTGAAACCCTAAATTTGAGTGTGGTCTAGGCACCTGAAGATTCCTGTAGATAAATAACCATCACTTCCCAGATTAAAATTTCAGGAAAGCAACGTCTATCTCAAGTGTCTTGTTTAGATAAAATATTCTGAAAACGGTTTGACTTGATCAGAAGAAGACAGGAAGCAGATGTGGAGTGAGACAGGTGTCCACAAAAACATTCCCTTCTGAGTGGCTCCATTTACGTGTAAGATCCCAAAGACAGTCCATTTCTGCCCGTGTCACTTAGTTTCCATTGGAATACTTCGGGCCAACTCAGGAGACACTGATCATTATGGTAGAATGGTTGTAAGACTTAAAATCCAGATCTCTTTGAAATCTAAAAGTAACATTTTCTTTTAAAAGGACTCATTTTTTAATGACTGTGATCAAGACAATTATAGTTTATGGATAAAGGACACCCTTCTCCCGTGTTTACTAACTCACTCAAGTCTTTGAATTTTTCTGTAACTATTTCCTTGGGAAAGTGAGTGAACGTCTTTTAGGCCTCTGCTACACCCAATACTCCACTGGACTAGATCAAGTCTCTACCAGATGATTTTCTCAGGTTATCTCATTTTCTCTTTGAGATAACCTTCGAAAGCATTTTGTAAGTAAGAAAACTGAGGCTCTGATTTGTAAATGTCTGCCTGGCAAAGTAGAGGGTCCATTCCAGATTCCAGACCCAGCTTTTTCTAAAATTATATTGTTGCCCCCAAATACCTTAACAGCCAAGACTCAATGTTATGAGGGCCTGCAGGTTCAAATACATTTGTAATTTGGCTAGGCTTTCCATTTACCTGAAGCTAACCACACTCCCAGTATAATCCAGTAAAATTTATGGTTTATTTTTGTGTTTTGCTATTTCTCCCATTTACAGTATCTAGCAGACTATGCGGCATAAAGCAGATAATTGATAACTACTTCCTGAATTAATGGATTTTCAGATTTCTTGAGTGCCTGCAAAGCTGCCTAACTTAGAAGCATCACAGTCACTTTTGTTTTTTGTTTTCTGGGCTTTTTTTTTTTTTAAGATTTTATTTATTTATTTGACAGAGAGAGTGTGTGAAAAAACACAAGCAGGAGGAGCAGCAGGCAGAGGGAGAAAGAGGCTTCCTGCTGAGCAAGGAGCCCAATGTGAGGCTTGATCCCAGAACCCCAGGATCATGACCCAAGCCAAAGGCAGCTGCCCAACTGACTGAGCCACCCGGGCACTCTCACAGTCACTTTTGTTAAAAAAGATGAAGAGTTAAAAAAAAAAAAAAAAAAAAAAGATGAAGAGTTAAAAAAAAAAAAAAGATGAGGAGTTGGGTTTTCTCCACCGTCTTTCACCTCGTAAAATCATAATGCCAATGGTTAGGCTAGTTCATATTGTCATCTCATTTATGTAGCTGGTCCACTTTGTCCTTGAGGCAAAAATGCTTCTTTTTCTATGTATGAGTTACCACTTTATATATTTTTTCATGTGTGTGTGTGTTTTTTTAAAGTAAGATCGATAACTTAGTTACTAGTTGTCTAGTATTATAGATACAGATTTTATACTGGACTAGCCATGAGGATAAATACACTACAAATATTATCTCCTTTCATTCTCAAAACAACCCTGAGAGACACAAACCTTAGGTATTATTATCCTATATTACAGTAAGAAAACTGAGTTTCAGAGGAATTAAATAACTTGCTCTCAATCACAGTTAATGAATTTCAGAAACACACGAGGAATCCAAATCTGATTGGCTCCTAAAGCCTGTGTTCACAATTTATTTTATTTTTAATTGAGACAAAGTTTACATACATGTTAAGTATACAGTATCTTAAGGGTATAGTTTGTTGAGTTTTGGTAAGTGCACGCATCTGTATAACTGTCTACCCAGTGAAAATGTGGAACATTTTCATCGCCCAGAATGTTCCTTCATGCCTCTTTGTTGTTTCCAGCTACCCACGATGAAGGCTGCCTGTTCTTGAACTTAAAGAAATTGAACTACAGACTTTTTTTTGGGGGGGGGGTCTATCCCTTGTTTCACGCAACAGAGTATTTTCGAAATTCATCCACGTTGTTGTATATACTGATATCGACCATATGGTTGGTTAATTCATTGTTATCGCTGTATAGTATTCCATTTTATGAATATATACAAGTTGTTTATCCATTCTCCTATTGATGGGCCTCTGTAGTCTTTCAAATTTGGGGCGATTGTGACTAAGGCTACTGTGAACATTTTCATACACAAGTCTTTTTGAGAATATATGTTACCATTTCTCTGGGGTAAATACCTATGTGTGGAATCACTGGGTTACAGACTGGAAACATGTTTAACTTTAAAAGGGACTGCCCATTTTCCAAAGTGGCTGAACCATTTTATATTCTCATAAGCAACATAGAGTTCTAGGGTCTCCCTATCTTCTCTAAAATTTGATACCATCAGACATTTTAAGCTTTTATGTTACCTTTTAAAATGCCCCCTTCCTTACTTAGCTGGGAGGCTCTCGAGATCAGAAAGTAGGTGTCCTTCATCTCTTTATCCACAATGCTTAATTCGGTGTCTGGCAGAAAGATGACTCATGTGAAACTAATTTTGAGGATTGCAAAAATGGTTGTCTGGATCCCTTCCAGCAGTGAATCTCTAGAAATCTAACCTCATGCCACGTAGCATGCAGATTGTTTTGAACCAAAAGGCCTTTGGATTAACATCTTCAGCGACTAACAGGGAGGTGGCAGATCAGTGATCCTTAGTGAGTGACTAGCCAGTCACTGGTTCTCCTGAATGAGGTGGCCCACTATTTCCTGGGAGGCTTTTCTTCAGCAGTGGGCCCATCTGACATGGGAAGTCTACTTGGACATCAGTGAAACCATAAATGTCGACCTCTGACCCATCTTTAGGATAGCATTGCGATTATCTGTTGTTGCATAATAAAATGACAACAAATTCAGTAGCTTAAAATAATACCTATTTACTATTGCACAGTTTTTGTGGATCAGGAGTCTGGCCATGGCTTAACTGGGTCTTCAACTTCACAGGGCTACAGTCAGGTGTTGAATGGGGCTGTGGGCTCATTTCAAGCCTGGCCTGGGGAAGGATTCATTTGATTGATTAGAAACAAGTCACAATCAAGGAGAGAGTATTACACAAGGGCGTAAATACCAAGAGGTGAGGATAATTGAAAGGTCATCTTAATGTCTGTCTGTCACAGATGGTCGGTTTACATCTTTTTCAAAGTGGAAAATACAGATATTACAAGGAAAATAGTTGTTTTGACCCAAAGAGAGCATTAAATTTTTTCCTGTCCTAATGAATAGTGTCAGAGGCTCTAGTTTTACCCCAACACAGAGAGACACTGTTCTGGATCAATTATCTGCAGTTAATGTCCACTTGTACAGAAGATTGATAGGAAAGCATGAAGTGATTTCTGGATAAATACTTCTCAGTGGGTTCATTCAGTGTAGATGAATTGAGTCTTTTCTGTGATCTGCTACTGGACAGAGCTCTGGTCTGAAATTTGCCATGGATTAAAGAAGTAGAGAGATGGGCAGAGTGACCCCTGTTACCACAAGGGTGGGAAGCCAGGCTTTTTGGCAACAAGTTTGCTTATCTGGAATAGAATGATTAACCCAGACAAAACACAGAAAGAAATCCAAGTGTCATATGAAGCCAAGTTGTCTATACTTTCAGGGAAAGTATTATTAATTTACAAAGTAAGCCACATGTATAAAGATGGGCACAAACAAAATATTTTACTTATTAGAAGATATCTGGAAGATGTTCAAACTTGAACCCTTAGCCTTGGAGAGTTTGGACAGTGCAGGAAGACAGCAGAGCCTTGTCCGAACTTGACCATATGGTATTTATTCTATCCTTGATAATTAAAGATTTTGAGTGCCCTAAGTGTTTTTTCAAATTTAAGTTAAGCACAAAGGCTCACTTCCAGATTTTTGGATAACACTATTAATATAGTCCTTTAATAGTTTAGGAAGCTTTGAGAAGCTAAAGGCTACATATAGCTGTACTTTGGGGAAAAAAAGTTTGTTTCAAAATTCATCTCCTGAATAAGCTGCATAACCTACTTTCCTCGAGTTTATGAATTAATCATTTCAAAGAAATGGAAAGTAGTATATATCTCTTCTAGTTAAAAAAGAAAGACAATATTAATAGACATTTGGAAACTTCTTTTGCCACGTTTCAAATTCATGCTAGGTAATTTACATTCAAAGCAAAAAAAAATGCCTTTTTTGATGGATGCACAGTGAAAGAACAATTTATTTTAGTTATAGAATAATAATATTGAAAGTTATATAGCATCTAGTATGTGCTAGGTACTGTTCTACCCAGCATAGTGTATAATACTAAATATATACATATATTATTATATACACAAACATATACACATATATTACTCATATGTATACACATAAATATATGTACTAATTTAGTTTTCATAGCCACCTGTGAAACAATTCCAGAACTTGGAAATATATATATGCTAACCCACATATTCTGTGAATTGGTGTTCTCAACCCGTTGGTTCCCTTGTTAAGGAGTGAAATAAGTATTTGATTCATGCTCACTGTACAGTTACATGAGAATAGTGTTTTAACTTTTTGAAAAGCGTGCTTTGGTTTCTCTGACACAGGTACTATCATTTCTGTTGATGAGGCAAGAGAGGCACAGGGTAGTTGAGCAACTTGCCTGGGGCTTCACAGCCATTCCTGCGTGGAGGCAGTACTTGAATACCAGCAGCCTGGAGGGTGTCTGCTCCTAACTGTCCCACTATCCTCCCCCCCACCCCCCACCCCTCCCACCCCCGTCTTGAGGGATTTGCTTTCTTTTCATGCATAAACCATAGCCAGCTTTACCAACACTTAAAAAAGCAGGATCAACAAAAGGGTCCAAGATAAACCTGTGCAATCCAGCTTAAGGAAAACAAATAAACCAAAAAAGCACGCTCGCTCCAGGCTGGCACAAGCTTCCGGGTTAGGACAACCAATCTAAGAAAGCTCACACTTCACTGTTTTAAGGAAAATAAACACCCAACGGTGATGGCCTAATTATGATTCTCAAGGGCAACATACAGTGCTTCCCTGGTGGATTCAAAAACAACCTCCAATGTTGTAGTAATGCTTGGAGCTCCGTGAAGAGTCTCAGTTGGCATCAGGCAGTGGAGCCTCCAGGGTGACAGCAGGACGGCGGAGAGGCCAGGAAAGGGAAAACAGTAAGAAGAGATGAATTGTTCATGAAGAGTGGTCGTGGCCTCACTCGTGTCGTGGACTTTACACCAATAACTGGTCCCCACCACAGTTCCTGGGGTCCCACTCTGAAGAAGCCTTCAACAGAGCCAGAGTCCGTGCCAACAGACTTCCCTCGGAATCTGTCTGTGGATGCTGTGGGCAGCTTGCATGGTATTGGGACATTCTTGGGCTGGAGTTAAAGCAGAGTCCCCGAAACCCTAGGCTCTGAAGCCCACCATATCAATAATGGCATCACGCCATTCCTGATGAAGAAGATAACTCAGGACCTCCTACCCATGTTTGGAGGACTTGACGGGTAAGAGCAGTGAGAGCAGAGTAGGGCTCAGCCTGCCCTCATAGACCATCCTGAAGCTGGACTAATGCCTCCCAGACATCTTGAGCAAGGAATGGTTGTTGTCATGGACCCTTATGTCCCTGAAATGTAGTCGGGGGACAGTCTAGCCAGCTGTATCTTCAGATTACCCTGGTTGTTTTACTAAGAAACACACACACACACACACACACACAGAAACCCAAACTATAAATAAATAAATAAATAAATAAATAAATGTTATATATACAAAGTAAATATGTAACTATGCGTATATATTTATGGTTTTTATTAATATGTAATACATATTTATATAAAACTCATATTTATAGTTTTTATATGTACATATATATTTATAGTTTTTACTGACAATAAAATAAAACATTCCCATTTTATAGAAACAGTTCAAACCTCACTGAAACTTATAAAGAAAAAAGGTAGAAATCCTCTAACAACCCGCCATTCACAGATGTTGGCTTATTTACTAAGAATGAATATTGACATTTTGACTACCCTCTCATACAAATCTTCATGAGTATGAAACTACCTAGTGACACGTGTCGCTGTGTGTGAATGAAAGCATACTAAGAAGGATGTTGGTAAACTTTCACCTGATGGGGGGTGTGGAGGTCTTGCATGGTTGGTAAATGTTGATCCAAATCATCATTTGAGTCAGTAGAAATGAGAATGCTGTTGCGACTAGGTTTTTTTGAGGTTGGGAGACAACAGGAATAGAATTACCCCAACATCTGGGCTTGGGCAGATTTTCCTGAATCTTTGAAAACTTTCTGTGTGCATGGGATCAGGCAGCGTGTGGCGGCCACCAGTGAAAGCCAAGAGGAGCCCTCTGGTTCACTGGCTGGTTTCTTGGGGGCCGGCAATTGAAGAGACAGATGTGGTTGGTGTTCACCATGTGGTGTTGATCTTGGACTTGGCCCTGATAAGGCTTCAAGAGCAAGGTACACACTGCATGAGGTTGGGAAAGATTTTGGAATAATGGCTTTCTAAATCGTGTTCATAAAAGACACAAAGAAGCATAAGATGATGGCTGGGACTGATTTAATTAGCAGCAGAGGAATCAAGCAAACCAGCGACCAGATTCTTTCATCTCTCTCCAGAAAGGACATTTTTTTAACCAGACTCGTGTTACAAAATCTGTGATAAAGTCCACAGTTGTGATTAAGACAGGACCTAAAGCAGAGGAGAGTCAGATCACTGTGTTTAAAATGTTTAGAAACATACGTGGACAAAGACCACTGATTTTTCCTTTGGGGAAAAGGCGACAGTCCATGTGACTAGATAAATTTTGCTGAATCCATTAAAAACACATGTCGCATTGGGTCATATGCTAATCTCTTGTTTACCCTCCTGCAGCCCAGGCCTGTGGTTGCTGTCCAGGATCGGAATGTATGTTTGAACCTGACAGCAGCGGGAAAGAGCCCAGTCTTGTTTGTGTTACACTGAGAACCCCGTTCTCAACCTTGTGGATTTTCAACCCGGGGATTCTAGGGAGATTGGTGTCACTGTGTATCACTGTGTAAACCAAGTCCATTCTTTTCTTCATCATTCATATGAGGAAATACCATAATATTCAGAGCCTTAGAAGCATCACAGATTGCTGCCCTGGCATGTGAGGTAGGGAGCTGCTCAGTGAACTCTCTTCCCTTTCACCTAGAATGTGCTTCTCTATCACCAAGCTCCTGTTTATCTTCGAATTCCTACTCTTCTTTGTCATTGCTGCACAGATAACACTTTTCCCTGAGAAGCCTTCCCTGATGGACTGCCCAAGCCTGAGCTGACTGTTCCTCCTCTGTGCTTCTCCAACCTTCCACTTCTTACCCCTGGTTACAGTCGCCTGCAACCCGCGTCCGTCCTTCACCAGACGGATGGTCTATGAGGATCAGAAGCCCATCACCAACGACAGAGCCTGCCACATGATTTTAGTAAACATCTCTTCGATGAATGAGGACACCCCTCTGCTGGGTACGCGCCAAAATTTCTGGCTCCCAGGGCCACCTCCACCCCGCCTCCCGAGCTGCCATACCCAGATCCTTGATGTGACATTTGGGATTTCCATTCCTCTAGGTACATAAGGACAAAAAAGTGCAACTTTGGCCTCATGTTACCAAACGTCTTTATTCCCAAACAGTTATCATATGTGATTAAGTCTGGTAGCTCACAGCACGTAAATGGTCAAACACAAACAAAAATTTAAAGACAAAAGCAAATCTGTCGTCTTTGACATGAGATTGCATTGACTGAATTATAGAAATAGGACTTGGAAAATTGCAGTGAGCATTCCAAGGGCCGTCTCTCTGCCACCTCCGGTCCTGGAGCCTGGCACCCTACCCCGAGCTGTTTGGGGACACCCTCCTACTGAACCCATTCTGTGGGGTCTCGGAATCAGGGGAAACCTGATTCATGGTGGCTGTGATTGTGAACGTGTGGCTAGGGAGGAATTTGCCTGATCTATTTCAGGACACCAAATTGCACAGTGACAGAAAAGACCGTCCTATTTTCTTCAGAAGATCTTGGCCTACTCTTTCTCTTCTCCTTTTGCAACACTGAGAATTCAGTGTCTAAATGTGCTTTTCTTCCTGGTTACCTGTGCTCTTCGCACTGGGGTGTGCTGTCTAGCATGTTCATTATGAATCTGGTTTTGTCCTTGTGTTTTATTTCAGGACGAGGTTATTCACTAAGGACCAAATCTTCATTTTAATATCACCGTGCTTTGGGAGAACTCAGAGTCATAAAATTCTAGACACATGGGGTGCTGGTGTGGAAATATTAGGGAGGAGAAGGAATGAGACTTGTGGGAGATGAAGGTCCTATTCCTAATTAATGGAGTTAATGTGTGGGTGCATAGATCACCATGTAATCGGTAACACTTGGTGAAGAGGGTAGAAATTAAAGGTGAGAAAATATTTTAGTAGCCTGCACTGTTGAAATATTTTGGCCTTGGAGCTGGCATCAGTCATTCCAGTGGTAATTCTTTGTAAGTGACCTTCTCAGCTTTTGGCACAGAGTGCTTGAAGATGTCCTCCTTTTCTAGCCTACCTGCCTAACAGTAGGTGGGATTTATTCATTTGTTCTCTTTTGAGTGCTCTAGCCATCAGCTGTGAGTCCTGGAGCACACAGCTGTTCTCTGGGGAGGAATTCATGCCCCTCCCCAACAGCACAAGAGCATCCTAACTCAAGACATACCATTTCTTGTGAAGGTCAGGTAGGGAAGGAAGGCCCGTGGGGACAGGCAGGAGAGCAGGAACGTGCCACCTTCTGGAAAGGTGTCTGCTCACGTGGTGAGGATCTATTTGGAGCCTCAGAGCCAGGTAACCTAAGACAATTAAGTGGGAGTTTCCAACCAGAGTAAAGAGGAATCTGAGGCAGGTGGGAACTTGAGTCTGGAAGCAGTGTTGGTAGAATTAAATTTCATCGGTTACATATGCGCAGGTAGAGAAATCTGTGCATTTTTTACCTGAGTGCTGCTCACTACTGATCATATGACTTTGGAAGAAAACGTGATTATCGGAGACAAAGAGGTTAGCTGGAGTGCTGGGCAGGGTGTGTGTCCCTGGGCTGAGCCCACGGGTCCCACGGCAGGTACATGTGCGTGCACACAGCCCAGCGCCCAGGGCATCATTCAGACCTGGCGAAAAATGTCATTCGACAGGAGAAACGTTTCTCCCTTGTATTTACGGGAAAACTCCAGCTTTCATTAACCTAACGAAATGGTGTACCACCTTGAAAAATAACTTTTGATTATCATTATGTAAGGAAACCTGGTAAACATGCACAGAAATGACTCATGCTAAACAGATAAACAAAGCAGAAAATCGTGCACCATAATCAAGGTATATATAAACTAAGTTGTATTCCTAGGATGCAGCTCCCCCTGAGACGGACTCACAGGGCAGCTATGTCCACAAGTGTCCGTAACGGTGGCTTTTCCTTTACTCACGAAACTGGCCGAGGCCTAGTAGCACCTCGAGACTCGGGATGAGACTTGGGGGGTGGGTTCCCCCATGTAATCTCTGGTGAAACATCAAGGATTCTCTAGGTAAACCAAGTATGTGCACACAAACTACTGGCTCGTCTCTGTCAGGAGCAGTGCCTTTGAACCAGTCGGAATGACGAGTATAAACGTGCCCTAAGTTGCATTTCAGGTTGGTCTTCATACCGGAGCTTGACTGAGAATTGGGATCTAAAATCATGACTGTGGTTTAATCCCTCTCTCCTTTTCCTTCTTTTCTGATCCCCAGAGATAACATTTTGTAGTGAATAATGCCTTACAATTGGATTATTGGAGAAACACTGACAATGAGAACTGAGTGCTACATTTATATTTTGTGTGTGTGTGTGTGTGTGTATGCTTTTTTAAAAAAAGATTTGATTTATTCATTTGACACAGAGAGAACACAACTGGGGGAGTGGCAGGCAGAGGGAGAGGGAGAAGCAGGCTCCCTGCTGAGAAGGGAGCCACCATGCAGGGCTTGATTCTAGGATCCCGGGATCAGGACCAGAGCCAAAAGCAGACACTCAGCCAACTGAGCCACTCAGGTGCCCCTACATATGCTTTTAAATATTTGCAGGACAGAATGTAGGTATAATAGTATGTTACGTTACATTTGGGGAGGTTTTGATCATTTCTGTGAGAAACTTGATTAGGAGAATCTTGAAATTGGTGAACATATTCAGCAAACAGAACCTGGCTTCAACTGTAACTTTTCACACATAGGTCCACGACAAATGGTAAGAATGCTCAAAGGAGAGCTGCAGATGCTACTATGTTCATCTTTCCTTTACCATGTTGTCTCCTGGGGTACGCAAGATGTTCCCTTGGGACCCATACTAGCCAGACTGACTCCGCCCATCATGGTGATTGCTTTTGCTGTTCCCCTTGCTGTAAATGCCCTTCCCTTTATCATATCTGAGTTGGATCACATCTAAGGCACGGCTTAACTATTACTTCTGCTATAAGTTTGGCCAACATGGGTTGCTTGTCCTGCTTCTGTTGAATTTACAGTCCGTCTGTCAGTCAGTCAGTCAATTGATACAGTTTGATAAGTATAATTAGACAGCTGCAGGCAGGGGCCAAAGAAGTCCAGAAACACTCAGAATAGAGTGTTTATACCATAACTTTAGATGCTTATGATACTCATCTTAACCCAACTTTGCATACGAAGGAGGTGAGTCCGGGAAGCTACGGGGTGTGACCAGGATTCTACAGCTTGTTAATGGTGAAGCCAGGACCCAGATTCCAGCAGTCCTGGAGGAGCTCTTACCCTTTACAAACTTCCTGGATGCTTCAAGAGCAGGAAGCATAGCAAGGCTTCTCCACCTCTGTTTCTTTTTTCTGTTGGACCCAGGCCTGGGTAGTTAGTGGTTGGGAAACCATGGGAGGTATTTCTCCTGTCTGTGGACAAGGACACTCTCCAGATGAGAATCCGGAACCTGGGTAAAAATGGGAGAAGTCCAAGTACATATTGATTGCAAAGAGCAGTGTTTACTTGCAGCGATGTTGTGGAACGATCGGTGTAAAGCAGACTCACTCACTGGCTTGCCGAGGTTGAGAAAGCACTGGGCAAGAATCAGGTGGGAGGGTTAGGTATAGCTGTATGAATTAGTACTCATGCTCAGCTGTCTCTGAAATGTCATAATCCATATTCATAGCAAATGAAAAAAAAATTGCCACTGGAGAGAATAAGATGTTTTAGAGTCCAGTTCCCTGGGCAGTGAAACAGGTCATTAATCTTTCCTCTGGTTCCTCTTGTTTTTCCCTCAGCACACAGTGCTTCAACGTGAGAAACCAAGAGTGTTCCAAAAGGCTAATGGTTCTTTTCTCTGGGAGTGCTAAGCAAAATATTTATAAATTTGGTTCACAGGATATATATTGTCATTGTATTCATAAAAGGTTTAAAACCTAGATAAACTAAATTTTAAAAATGCTTCTTTGTACTTGGCAATATTTAGATTGAGAAGTATGTCTGGTCACGATCGTGAACGCTCTGTTGGCTTTAAACTTGAAACGTTACTTCGGCTTCTACTTGTGAGCGCCATTTGGATGTCTTGATAAAGTACAGGAAGTCCATAGGGGACTTAGGTGACTGTTTGTTTGGGGTGGCACATTGCAGAGTGGTTACTCTTGGAGGAATTTGGCCCCCAAACAGCCCTCTCTCTGCTGGTATTTAAGTTATTTTTTGGTAACATTAGTGATTGGAATAGGTGCTCAGAATGATTCCTGGGGTCAGGCCACGGCAGGACCCACTTTTGAAATCATCTCTCGAGTGTGTTTTCGGGTATGGTTCATGGTATTTAAAAGCTTCAGAAGGACTCCCTGTAGAAACAAACCGAGCACTGAATTTTCGGTACGGCCCCTAATTCTGTGATTAGAGGTCCGGCGGGGGAAGAAGCTGGTTATTTTCTTAAACTTCTTGGCTTTCAGGGGAAAGTCATTTACTTCTTATTTTTAGTATACAGGATGTAAAGAGAGAGAACATTTTGGTGGTTAGACCAGCTGGGTCTATGCCAAAGTGAAATGGGACATGCAGCCGTCCAAATCGATTTGCTCTCCGGGACTGGTGTAACCCTTCTTCTCCAGGTTGAAAAAACAGTAATAAAAATTTTATACACAGACACACACACACACACACACACACATATATAAATGTATTTCTCTCTTTCTCTCTGTCTCCCTCTCTCATAGTGAAAATTCAGAGAAGGGACAAATGAGCATTGCCTGGAGTTTTCGAAAATAGGCTTAGGGAAAGAAGTAAGATGGGCCTTGTGTGGTTAAAATTTGGATGGGTGAGAAGTGGTGATAAAACACTCTATCTAGGTTTTGAGATAAAAACCATCTTTTGGAAACTTGATTTAAACGTTCTTGGGAATATTCATGGAACTTACTTAAAAAGAGATTGAGAGTTTTCAATCAACATGCATATCTCCCCGAGACAAATATCTCTTATATGCACAGCTTTATATGACAGTATTTTTAGAACCTTAGAATCTATGTGTGATGTGTACAAAGGGAGTTTTAAAATTCTTTCCTACTTTGTCCCTTGATAACATGGGTTATTTCATGTGATCAGTGAAAAGTAAAATAACATACTTTTAGAAACCTATCATAGGGCCCCAAACGTTACTTTTTCCACTAATTTGGAAGGCTTGTTACAATCCCTGATGCTATCAAAATTGCTGTGACACAGGGAGAAGAACCAGTCGTGTGTGGTGGGTCGGAATAGAGAGGGGAGGCCTACATCAGGCTCTGGAAACATACTAGCCCTGCCATCAGCTAGTTGTTCCCTGGTGGGAAGGAATTTTGATCTCTGGGGGTCATTTCCTCATCTACAAAATGAGGAAACAGTATCTACTTAAACACTGAATGAGAGAGTTACATGTAATGATTTGCCTAATGCGTGAGTCGTGATCGGCACATAAATACTCATTCCTTTCCCTGTTTCCCTGCGCTTCAGGCAAGGATCAAGGGCTCCCTACCTAAAAATCCATTTTTTACTGCTCCCTAGTTCTATTAGCTAGCCTAACCTAATTCTCTGTTTCCAGCCTTCATCAGCACGATTCCATTAGCATATTCAATTTCTCATATTATTTATAACCTACACTATTATTTTTATAATCCTTACAAGTTATTTTTGCTCCAGTGCCCCTTTGCACCATCATGAAATAGACTTTCTCCATTGCTGAGCGGTTTCTTCAGTTATTCTTGGTTACATATAAAAGCACTCACATACTCTCCTCTGATTTAACTTTCTATGGCCCTCCTGGAACATGGTTTGGTTTTTGGTTTTGTTTAGGTTTGTAGTGGCTTTGCTTGAGTCTGAAGGCTTCTGGATTAACTGGAGTCTTGTCTTATTCTTCTTGTCTCCTGGTCTGTGGCTTCTCTTGTAAAACCTTCTCTACAAAATCCTTAACAAGGATCCTTCGATTCTTCCATACTCAACTCTAACATCAGTCCTTGTGTCCTGAAATCAGTCTCTCTCATCTTCATGGAACTAGACTTCATCACAATAGAGGAAATTGAGAAAAACCTATGACACTTAATCCATTTGCCTGGCACGAACTTGCTCCCGAAACACTCATTTTGCATTAACTGGCTTTCCCTTCCCTAGTCTACCTTTTTTAAAGGCAGTGTTGAAGTTTCATATATATATATATATATATATATATATATATATATATATATATAGTGTTTATAGCCATCTCATTTTTCAAATTCTGTGTTAATAAGACTCATGCCCAAGTTAAAATGTCTTTGTGATGTCACTGATATCCCTATGCATAGTACTCACACTTATTCATATGATTGAAATCTGCTTGATAAATTAGGGATTTTTAAGAGATGAGCAGTTTCATTTTTTTGTGCCTTAAAAGGTCTTCAAAGAATCTGAGAATTGGAAGAAAGGTAGGGCAGTCGCTAGGTACCTCCTTCTATTCAGCAAAGGCAGATCCTTGACGTCTCAGACTGGGACTGATCAGCACCTGCTTCGTTGCCACTGCTCAGCCTCTCTGAGCTCCCATTCCACTTCAAACAACTCTCCACACTGAGAGCTCTGCCTTCAACGAGCTAAGGCTCTCTTGGTGCACCATGACGGTTAAAAATTATTTTGGGGAGGCATAGATTATTTGTTTGGTGTTTTCTGCTATTGGAGAAAACTCTTATCTTTAAGAAGCAATTTTCCAACAAGCAAGTTGACATCGAATAGGCTCTGATATATTTGGAATTCATGAGTGTGAAAACCAGGAAAAACCATCCATTTGTTTTGATGCAAAACAAACTCCGGTTTTCTCCCAGGAGACCTCACACTAGCCTCTGCTATGGGACTATCTGTCTTTGTCCTCCAACTCAACCTTTTATTGGTTCAGGAAAGTGAGTGACTCACTGGGACTTTGAGAGGCATTATTTTTCCAGATCTGTGATGAATTCAAGATAGTCGAGCTTTTAGGAAGGACTCCTTTTCCTGGGTCCAGGAAAGCACCCCCTGCCCCAACTCGTTTTGTTGAAAGGCAGAATTAAGACTTTGCTAGAGAAAGAAACCGATCTACTCTGTGCTGAAGAGTATTTATGATCCCTGTACACTTTACCTTTCAGAATAAGAATAAAAGCGTAGGAATACCTAAATCCTACCAGGGTTTTAAAAATTACATTTCATTCATGCCCAGGTATAACCTCCCATCATAAATCCTGAAAAATGTGGAGGAAGACAATGACGGGCCATTCTAGAGCATAATGAGGGATATATATTTCAGTGCCTGGGACTGATGTTTATGTATGTGATCACTTGGAAGAGGTTTTATTTAATGCACCATGTCTTTAAATTGGCTCTATTTTGAATATAATCATAAGAGCTACACTTTATTGTGTACATGCCAGGCAGTTAATAAAGGCTAGTTCTAATTCATCCTGATCCTGTGAGGTAGGTTTTATTCTTCCTGCTTTCCCTGTGGGGAAGGTAACACTTAGAAACTTTAAGACCTTGCTCAAGGTCATATCCAGTTAGTGGATTGTTTGTCTTGACTGTTTTGCTGCAAAGTCCACCATCCTTCCCCCACATTCTTTTCCCTTTAACTTCAGTTCATCTTTGGCAAGGATTTTCTGATTTTTAAGCACCACTTTGTTTGGGCTTTTTTGTGTTTGCAGGTGTGTGTGTGTGTGTGTGTGTGGTGTTTATCTGTGCCTGTGAAGTAACATATGGAGCCATAAGCATCCTGTTTTATCTTCCAATATTACAGTTCTATGAACCACAAAATCTCACCGAAATCCTGTTAAGTCTGATACAAAATAGAACTAGAGAGGTGATAGAAAAAGGAGAGATGATGAATTTATTGAAACGCCCTCTTTTTTAATAAACACCTCCAGGCTCATAAGTTAGATTGCTAGTTAATTTTGTGAGGATTACTGCTCTGAAGGATTTCAATAATTTCTGCTGCTCTCTTAAAAATCCTCTTTGACATCTGAAGACCTAATAAAGGAGAAACTATGATCTCTTCCTTGTGTTACTTGAAAGTGTACATGAAGGTATAATCCCAGATGGGATAGTTCTGTGCGCACGACCACATCTGTGTCAGACCGACTTTGCCATCAGACTCATTTCATCTGCACACTTTCTAAATCACATCAGCATTTACGAGCAACTCTTCAAATCTCTTTCTCACATGCATATCATTTCAGTGCAGTTTATCTGAAACACGCCGTAGAATGTTCCTTCGTGCTCATTTCCCTAAAGCATGAAGGGAATTGGCAAGTGACAAGTAATTTTTCTGTCAAACATAGGACTGTTTCATTTACAATATAGAAGACACAGACGCTCGTTTACCAGTGGCCTCGGGCTATGGCCCGGACACCCATCGAGCAGGGACGCAGCTAGAAGCACAAGAGCTTTTTTTATCCATTTGAAAATATGCATGGTTTGTCACCAACCTTCAAGCAAGTACTGGTCCATAACCCAGCTCAAGGTGTTTCCCCACTAGTACCTGCTAGTGACTTTCCCACAGCGTTTCCCTCTCTTGTCCTCGTGGACTTGTTTCCATCTGGATTCTGGCTCCAGGCTCACGTGCTATGGCCCCAGAAACCCCTCTATTCTGCCCATGATATGTAGAACCCTGAAACAGTGCGGACTGCAGTTCCCATGAAGTCCTGGTCCAGCACTGACACCTCCCAGCTGTGTAATCTTGGGCTCAGCTTCCTTCCTGGTGAGGGGAGGATCCTTGCCCTGCCCTGCTGATCTCCTGTGGTTAATGGGGTCGGAGGTGGGGGCTGCTGGGAGGATGTAGGGGAGCCCTGCACAACATTAGCTCCTTGCAGACGTGCCCCAAAGCCCTTGGCATCTTTGCACAAACTTCCCTTTGCCTCTTAAATTAGACATCATCCCTGATCTTGATTTTAAGGTCATGAGGACGTCTTTAATTTGGGCTTGCCATCGTGTAGGGATCTGCTGATGCCATGCCTTCCTCCGAGGGTTGCACTCCCAGTGCCAGCACCAGTACTCTGTTTCAGGACACCTGTCCCTCTTTTCTTTGAGACATAGCTGGGGAGACTCCGCCCACACGGAGCTGTGCCTGGTTTCCCTGCCGAGCTGCGGGAAACAGTACAGTCTTCTCTTGGTTCCTCACTGACTTGGGCCATCGACACAGGCTGCTCTCCATCTGCCTCGAATGCTCTCTGTTCATCCTTTACTGCTTCTTATTCTTGAGGTCAGGGACTTTGTTCCTTTGTTGAAACCCTCACTCCTAATGGGCCGGTACTTAGAGGTGGGGCCCTTGTGAGGTAATCAGGTTTAGATGAGGTCATGAGGGTAGGGCCCCCCTGATGAGATCAGTGACCCGGTAAGAGAGACAAGAACTCGCTTTCTTTCATGTGAGAATCAGCAAGACCACAGCCATCTGCAAGCCAGGAGGAAGGCCCTTGCCAACACCCAACCTTGCTGGCATCCTGATCAGAGACTTCCAGCCTCCAGAACTGTGAGAAATTAATATGCCTTGTTGAAGCCACCCAGCCTGTGGTAATTTGTTCTAACAGCCCAAACTGACAAAGTGTGACAGGGATCCTGTCTTTTCACTCATGTCTGTATCCTTAGGGCCCAGCACAGTGCCTGGCATAGGGTAGGCACTCGATAAGAACGTGAGGTACAACAGGTGACGTTGGGAGTGTCCTGCCTCTGATTCCTCCCTGTCACACCCACCTTCCACTGTCCCTTTCCCCTTGTACTTTCTCAGGTATTTCACATACTTTTCTACACAGGGCACCATTTCATGTGCGTTTCATTCATTTATGGAAGTTGATTCCCAAGTATTCTTTTCAACAAAACATGCTGAGATTTGAGCATCTGAATTAGCCATGAGCCTCGAGAGGCTGTGAACTCTCTTCAAGCCATTCCTTCTGGGGATAATCTTTTGTGTTTGAGGCATATATTTTGTTAATCCTCTCAATCATGAAATATCTTTCCTCATGGAGAAGTAACTTGATGACCTAAGAAAAGCACAGAGTCCTTCCAGCTTACGTTTGGCGAGTAGGCAATGTGGTCAAGGCCAAAAATGATGTTTAGGGTGAACACATGGCGTGCAGTAAAATTGTTTTGTTGTGGTGTGAGCTTCAGCAACCTGGGACTATTCTTAACCTTTGCTACTAACCTAATAACTATCCGTGGATCTTGGCCTAATTATTTGACCTTTTGGATTTAGCTATTTCCTCTGTGGGGTGAGGCATTAGACTATCTATCTGTGGTGATTTTCCTGTTCTGAAATCATCTGGTGTGTGTGTGTGTGTGTGTGTGTGTGTGACCCATAGTAGCTCTGATAGCAAAGCCAAAGAAAAATTCCAGACTTAGAGCAATGGCAGTTCTGTTGGACTGAAGCCCTTTTCAAAGACAGCAGTCTATTTGATTGATCTTCTGTGTGTTTATTAACAAAACTTTTCCAGTCATCAAACACTTTGAAAATGATGTTTTTATGATACACTGAAGTCCACTGGTGAGGATGGAGGTTATCTCTCCAAGGTTTGATGAAAGCATTCATTATGTTTTCCTTTTATTGTATACTTATTAGAAAAAGATGATACAAATATGAGGGGAGGTATTAAATTTGGGAGTCACGGAAGAGTTACAAATAGAAACATTTCAAATTTATCATTGAGAGTGATGAGCTAGTTTTCAGACTTCTTCCAATTCCCTATATAGTCTTTTTGATGAAAATTTCTTCCAAGTTCTTGAGAATTACCACTGACAAGAAACTTTATTCACATAAAGAGGTGGTTTTTAAAATGTAAAACCATTTTAAGAGCTGTGTTAACTCCCTGTTGCCGTTTTAACGATTTACCACAAATTTAGTAGCCTAACACAACACAAATTCCTTATCTCACAGTTCATCTGAAGTAGATTCTCAGTGGCTCAAATCAAGGTGTGGGCAGGGTGGCATTGTCTCTGGAGATTCTAGAGGAAAATGCCTTTTCCATCTTTTTTTTAAGATATAAGTATCTTTTTTTTTTAAATTTATTTGACAGAGAGACATCACAAGTAGGCAGAGAGGCAGACAGAAAGAGAGAGAGGAGGAAGCAGGCTCCCCGCTGAGCAGAGAGCCCGATGCGGGACTCGATCCCAGGACCTTGAGATCATGACCCGAGCCGAAGGCAGCGGCTCAACCCACTGAGCCACCCAGGCGCCCTGCCTTTTCCATCTTAAAGAAGCTGCCAACATTCCTGGACTCATGGCCTCTCCTTCTATCTCCAAAGCATATCCCACCATCCTCTCTCATGATCATGTCTCCTGACCTTGACCATCCTGTCTCTCTTCGATAAGGACTCTAGGGATTATAATCAAGGCTCATCTTCTCATCTCAGGATCCCTAACTTAATCACATCTGCAGAGTCCCCTGTGGGATTATGCAAGGTCACATATTCACAGGTCTGGGATTAGGATGTGAGTAGCCTTGGGGGCGGGGGTGGCATTATCCAGCCCACCACACTACCCTTCCAAATTTTGCATCAATTGTTTATCAACATCAGCGTCAAATGTTGATTCCAATTTATTCAAGGAATCAAGCAGAGCTTTTTCTTTTCTGTAGTTGACAAATATAATGTGGGATTTTCTTTTGCAATCATGTGAATGGATTTCTAATCCCAGCTAACTTTTTTATGTCAGGCATTTCAAAATAAGATGACGGCAGAAAGGTCAAACGCTCAAAGTTCAAAGCGGACCATCCTTTGGCTAAGCAGGCCCCACAAAAATAGAACATCAACTAGAAAGGACCCGAGGTAGCCAGAGGCTCTGAGTTGCCCCTGGAATCTGGGCCCCACCAGACTTGTCCCCTCGCATCCCCCTCTCACCCCAGTGTTGTGCTGGCTCCTTGGGATCCCAGGACATTCCTTTCTTCAGCAGCACACAAGCCTCTTGCCCTTGGGTGGAGTTGGGGGCTTGGCACATGCCTGAGGTCCCGTGTAGCTGGTTTGGGCCAGATGTTCCTCAAAGTGCTCAGACCCTGCTCTGCCCAGGCCATCCCAAGCAGCCCCAGACTGCCCAGCTCGAGGTACCATGGGAGCCAAAGACTCAGTATCTCAAAGCATACTGGGGCCCTCAGGCTGGGGTCTCTGGGCAAGACAGGGTGGTGTGGCAGCTGTGAGCACAACCAGGATCTTGTGCTGATTTTCTTTGTGCAACATGGTGCAGATCACTTCATCTTCCTGAGCCTCGGCTTCCTCTGCTGTAAAATGGGCGTAATACCGTGCTTGCCATAGGAACTCAGTAGGGGGAGGTCTGGAGAATACTTCTCACTGTGCTTAAATCAGCGTCAGTGCTAACTACTGGTGATGCTAACTAACACAGATGCTGATTGTTTCAGCCTTGTTTTGTTTCTTAATCGGCGGCATCCCGTCTGTCTTCCGCTGTAGTTATTAGGGGTGCTTTGAGAAGTAAGCATGTGATGGCAAGTGTCCGTTCTCACGGTGGCTATGTTCTGATGGAAGAAATCCTATCAGGCTGCTGCTTAGAGCCTTGCCCAGTGCAGGGCTGGGGCTGCTGAGTGAATGGGTGTGTTAGAGTTACACAGGGGCATGGCCGTAGTCATTACTTTGGGAGGAAAATCTCAGGGAATGAAACAGACATCTAGCAGATTCTATTTCTCTTTGATACACCGTTCCTACCTGGATAAGATCATATATGATTATGATGAATCCCTGAGCTAATTTGGCAATAAATTCATATTTATATTCAGGTTGTTATTACAGCAGTGGTGCACTGATCATTGGACTCCAAAGGTAATTTCCATCTACAAATGTGCTCTTGACATCCTAAGATGTATATTCAGATTTAATTAAAAAAAAAAAGAGAGAGAGAGAGCTGTACTCTAAAACAGAGCAGTGTTTTTGAGCCTGAAAATATAAAGAGAAGAGCATTAATTCTCTTTTAAAATTTATTTGAAATGGAAACCACTATCTAAATCATACTTGGTAACATTTTAATTCGGATATGTTTTTCAGTGTCTGGAATGCTCATTTTTATCATTTAGCATCAAGAAAGTATTTTCAGGCTGTTTGTGCCTTTGCTAACTGGTTAAGTAAACATTCAAGATTTTTTTTTTTTGGAAAGGCATTTTTGTAAATGTATTTAAGTATCGATAGTTAATAAAACCATTTGTTTTAATTCAGTGAAAAATAATTTTATTAAATCTTAAATAAAGCTGTGCAAGCAATTTTCCTCCATTACAGTGTCTTTGGGACTGCGTTAATTATAATAAATGGAGCTATTGGAGACATTTACTCAGCACACAAACTCCTCATTGTTAACCATGGCTGGTGTGTGCTGACAGCTGCCTCTTAGAGAAATGTAACCCATAGTTAATGGTGGAAAGTGTGGCATTAACATAATTTTTTGGCAAGGACAAAGCCAGGGTTGCAGTGTTGCTTTCAACAGTGACTCCTTCATTAACAGTGTCTTATCAGAAGCCCAGACTCCCAGGGGTGGAGGGTTTGGGGGGAGAGATGCCAGCCATATGATTGTGTTATAGGTAACCAGAACCCTGTGTGAAATGGCTGCTTCTGAATAATAAAGGAAAGGATTTCAGTCGCTTAGAAGTATGATTTTAAAAGGGGGCCAGAGAAAGACTCTGCAAAGAGCTGCTGGTGTTTGATCGAAATTGACAGAGTGTAGAGGCGGCTCTTTTGACACTGACACTAATGCATATTATGGTTTCTATAAGAGGGATTAGAATTAAAACATTTTTATTCTTCAGGGACCAACTCAGGCAAAAATAGATTTGCTAATGCAAGACTTAAAGAGTCAAGAATAAATTATAGGCCACCAAGTTTCTGTAAATTCACTTGCACGTTACAGAGGTATTTCAAACAACTAGGGGAACTTTTTGTATATTTCTGAAGACAGATCAAAGATAGAATCAGAAAGGAATAGGAAATATCAAATAATTATTTTATATCAATATTCCTCCTCACTATGACAAACTATGCCCCTGACCTCAGGATTCTCTTTAATTTCCTCAAAAATAAATAAAATGATAAAATTGAATATGAATGCTAAAATCAGATAATATAAGATGAGCACGTGCCAGGTAGGAATTGTGTTGAATGCTTTACATGTGTCTTGTTTCTTTTTTATAACAACACCGTCACTTCGGTTATTAATGTCCTCATCTTGCAAAGGAGGACATTAAGCCTCATGGAAATTAAGTGATGTTCCCAAGGCCATCAACAAGTAAAAGGTAGGACTGAGGTTTGAACCCAGGTCTTTGGTTCTGCAGCCTGTAGTATTCCATTACCCCTGGGCGACCCGGTGTCACCAGTGACAGTCAGTGCTATTAACAGTATCTTACTGAATCCATTAAAAGATTACCCTGGGGCTCCTTTCCACTGTCTCTCTCTCTCTCACACAGAAGAGTGACTGTGGCTATTTATAACACATGGCTAATTCTGTTCAGTAGTCCTTCACATCAGTGCTTCTAGCAAATTTCTTCTCTGTCAGCTGTGTTGGTCTCTGTTGGATTCACGTGGGCATGGCCTCAAGCTCCTCTGTGCTGACCAGCTTCCCCAGCCCCTCTCCACTCCAGGCCCAGAGGCTGCCAAGACAGGCACCTCACTGGCAGGAATCCTCTGGAGGCTTCCTCCTCTCAGATCCTTGTGGCCCTCACAGTGCGTGTAGGGGTCAGATATGAGTGCCTCCAGGACTGACAGAATACCTTCTAGTTGTTTGAGTTAAGTGAGGTCTGGGGAAACTCTGGGGATGGAGGACTAGACTTTTCCTTCCCCTTTTTGCCTTGAAACAAGAGGTTCAACAGGACAACATGTACTAAGCATGGTTTGCAGAAATAATATGTCCTGAAATGGCAGGCTCTAAAAATTATTTTTGAAAAGACTTGTGAAGACCAGGGAGACAAACCATAAGTGACTCTTAATCTCACAAAACAAACTGAGGGTTGCTGGGGGGGAGGGGGTTTGGGAGAAGAGGGTGGGATTATGGACATTGGGGAGGGTATGTGCTTTGGTGAGTGCTGTGAAGTGTGTAAACCTGGTGATTCACAGACCTGTACCCCTGGGGATAAAAATATATGTTTATAAAAAATAAAAATTTATAATTAGAAAAAAAAAAAAAAAGTTGGGCAACCCATGTGGGTTGGGGGGAAGCCCTCTGCCCAGCACTGCCCATGCCAGCCCTCTGGCAGCCCGTGAGCTGGCTGTGGCCCTTTTCAGTTTTGTTACAGATCCCGAGCAGGTGCTCGCAGTGAAATGCCTGGTGGCCATCTTGAGGCTAGGAGTGGTTCTGTGACTCAGCTCGCCACCAACATTCCCATTTGATGTGGTGCTCGTGTGGCCTGATCTCTCACTAGAAATAGTAGTCACAGGGGTGGGGGAACCCCTGATTAACAGCAGCCTGAATTCCATCTGTTATGTTTTATTTCTGGAAAGCAAAGTGCAGCCTGAATTATGAAGGACACTAATTTGTGTTTTTGTAGCTTGGGGGTTCTCAATCCTGTCAAGACATTAGCATGACCTGCAGAAATTTAGGAAATACTAAAAGCTAAATGACTTGTTTTGAATTAAAATCAGACTAAATGAGGTCAGAGCCTGGCATCCACATTCTTAAAAATATTGCAGGCGAGTGGAATGTACAGTGAGGATTGCAAATAGGTGAGCGGGAGGATGAAGAGACGGTGAAGGAAGGTTTTGCACCTGCTGCCAGTCCTGTTGGCCATACAGTTAGTACAGCGAGTAGTGTAAGTAGTGCTGCTAGCAAACGGACTAGCTGCTTACTGTGTGTTGGCAGTGCTCTGAACATTTTTCATAGAATGAAATTATCCTCATAATAATAATCCTCATAATAATAATATCCTCATAATAACTTGGGACCTTCTTTCATTTCAACAGATGTGTACATGGAAAACTTTGAGGAGGCAAAGCAATTAATTTAGAGTTGGATGATGCTTGCTGGGGATGGTCTCTATTATAAAGTGAGCTGAAGCCTGTTTCTGTCGGTATATGCTGTCTCTGGCTGTTCATGTTGTTGCTCTTATCATGGAAGACTTGGATGGCCTTTGTACGGTCAATGCACCTGGGTTCCACCCACCGAAACCCAACTCTACAATTATAACCCATCAGACATCTTCAGATTCCTGGTCACAACCCCTGGCCTCCTAATTTTTAGGATCAGACTTCACATGAGTTTCCTAAAATGCTTCTTTGTTGCAAATAGTTTGTATGATGGGAGAAGTAGGTAGCCGTTGATGGCATATAGCCCTGCAGAGACCCTGGTCATCCATATACACTCTAGTAAGTGCATATACTGTAGCTCCTCCATACGTGGATTTAACTCCTTTGTGCACTGGTGCACGGTTTCTTGTGTTCTATTTACCACCTCCCAGGGAGGTCTCCTCATGAAGGGCTAGATGTATAGGTCGAGATTTAGAATGTGTTGTAATTTAGCTGATTGCAAAGTCTGAGATCACCTGCTTTCTAGCCAGGACATTTGAAAAATCATTAAACCATGAGGATTCTGTTGGTGTTGGTTTTGATGTATAGTTCTATAAATTTTATCCCAAATACAGAGCCACGTAACCATGACTACCATCAGGATGTAGACCAGTCTCCATGTTCAAAGGCTTCAAATAGTTCCTACCTCAGCAGCCTGGATAAGCTTGACTTTCTGTGAGAGGCTTAGCTCTGAGCCACCTGAGCTAGTGATTTCTTGGCAGTTTGGAGATAGACCTTTCTGAAAAATGTGCCCAGTGGTGGGAGTGGAAACTTGTGGGGTGTGTGCCTTTCTGTTTTTTCTAGTTTGACTAGATACCATTACCCTTGATCCTGAAAGAAAAGACTTAAGACATGAAAAGGAGGATGAAGCCAGAGCTCTGAAGATGTGGGTTACTTTCTGAAAGAAATGAAATGATATGCCCCTGTTAGCCTTCAAAAAGAAAAGATAATGCCTCACAGGGTCCTGCCACCTGGGATCAGAAACTGGGGTTCCCAGGGCACATAGAGGTGGGTGGCAGCTAAGTGCTTATCCTCTGTCCTGGCTCCAGAACCTTCATCAGCCCTCCTCTGCCTTTTCTTCCTGAATTTACATCTTGAACTCCAAGCCCAAAGGCCTGGGCAGCTTTCGTTTGACTTCCTTCCCCACTTAGACACCATCCATTGAGCTTCCCATGAGACAGAGTAGCAAGACCTTGTCTGGTGACAGGGAGCCCATTCAGAGAGGCTCACTTGGGTAACAGGGCTTCTCCTTTGATCTCCACAGACGACAAGTTACCAGCTTCAAGTCTGACGATTCTGACGGTTTTGTTTACTTTGCAGTATGAAAGCATAAGCTCCTAGGATGAAAAGCTCTGCCTATATACCAGATAATAGTACAGTTAGACCCCAGGAGAATAAAAACCTGCTGTCTCCAATTAAAGAAATGTGTGGAGCTTTTCTTTTCCTTTTCTGTACCTCTGTTAAAAGTATTAACATTTATAGCCTCTGTGTTCTAATAAACCTACCTGTGGAGGGGCACTCGGGATCTGCTGGTGGAGAAGACAGGAGGGCTCATGGCGCATGGACCAAAAGGGGCCAGCCCTCTCCCTTTCTCTGCAGAAAGAAAGAAGTGAGGTCTTCTATAAGGAAGGGGGGAGGGAGGAGGGAAGAAAGGAGGGAGATGGAAGAAAGGAGGGATATTTCAGCTAAGCCTCAGTGATGGAGGTGGAGAAGAGTTTTTTCTTACAGAGGAAAGAGCTAATTGAGGAGGTCCCTAGCCTACAACAGGTCAGTGTGTTGTGGAACCAAGAGAAGGCTGTTGCAGCTGGTGGTGGGTGTGGTTGGAGGGCAGGGCCTGGGTCATGTGGGGGTATAGGCCGTGGAAAGAGTTGACTATTTTGTTTTTAGAGAAATAGGTTTGAAATAGAGAGCTGACATGGCCTGATGGATAAGGTTAAAAGATCCCTCTGTTTGCTACATAGGTAGAGAAGCAAATTTGTAACCAGTGAGGAGATGCAAGGGTTCTCTCAGATGGCCCAGAGGGGCTGGTGGGAAGTGATCAGATCTGAGTGATGATTTGAAGGCTCACCCAATGGGACCTGTGACTGGGTTGGTACAGGTTGAGTAAGGGAAAGAGAATGGATCAAGGATGACTTTTGGGCTTTGGAGCCCATAGGGGAAGGGATGTGTTGTGTGACCAGATAAGGAGGATGGGGGGGGCAGTTCGTGGTGGAGGGAGGAGGTGGGAAATTGCAGCAAATAAAGACTTTGGACTGGCCAAGTGTGAGATGCCTATAGACATCCAGGCTGAGGTGCTAAGGAGTCCATGCATAGCCGAGTCTGGAGTGTGAGGGGGCAGTCAGACATTCAAGTCATTCATCTGTAGGAACTTTGTGTCTTGTGGAATCTTCTAGTATTTTAGAAAACACTTAGTTGTTTGAGTTGTCTGGTCCCTGAGACTGATACCTGGAAACATGGCTGCAGTTTGATGGGCTTTCTCAGGTCCCTTCTGGAAGGACACATTCACAGGACGAGGTGATGAGACCCTCCCACAGCCATACTGACTATATTACGTAACAATAGTTCTGAATACTTAAGACTGAGGCAGTCATTTTTCTGGATTCTTTCATACACGTCCTCTTTATTAAGTCAGATAAATTTCTATTTCTGTGTGTTCTCAGTGGAGTGCAGAGCAATAATTAAGATCAAACAAATTGTTACTCGTATTTACATTTCAAAGTTTCCTGAAAATAACCCAATCATACGCATGCCAGGTGTTTGTGTCTATGTGTCTCAGACACAAAATTTGGGCTCTATTGTCCCTTTGTTGTACCCTAATGTTAGCCCATTAGTGTACAGTCACTGTGGCCATCAAGTGGGTGATAGATCAGAAGACTACAAAGAAAGAGAAATGGCTGATGCCCCGGTATGGAAAAAGGGAAAAAACCCCACCTATTTGTTATGTTTTGGATAAGTTTCCCCATTTGAACTCTCTCTGTCTTAAGTTCTACTTCTCCCTTAAAAAAAAAAAAAAAAAAAAAAAAGGTGATTTATTTAAATAGTTAATTTCTGCACCCAACGTGGGGCTTGAGCTCACGATCCCGAGATCGAGAGTTGCATGCTCTTCCCACTGAGCCAGCCAGGTGCCCCCTACTTCTTCTTTTTATTTCAATTTCTTAAGTCACTTTTCCATTCTCCTAAAGAAGCACCTTTCATCTACTTCAACTGGAACATTTACCTTATTCCTTAAGCTACTGTTCTCTCTAGGTATCCTTGTGTTTCTAATATTGTCCTTATTTTGTTGTGTTAGAAAGACTGGCCATCTTCACTTTTTGTGGAGGTAATTTCTTCTGACTGACAAGTACTGTCTCCCTGGAGGGAGCTTCTGAATATACGAGCACATCACTGGCTCCCCCGTGGTTGCACGCATGTTGCCAGTCTGGTGCCCGGGGCTGCGGGCTCAGTGCCCAGGCTGTGTTGTCCATTTCCAAGCTCTGGAAAAGCCAGTAGGTAGGCTTTTCAGATGAGCAGCAGATGCCCAAGCACACTCTGGAAAATATAGTCTTCTGTCTTTTCTGCAGTTTAACAGGGGATGACCCTGAGCCAATTACTGGATTTCTCTAGGCTTCTGTTCCCTCCTCTGTAAGTGAGGATAATTATAACCCACCTCCAATATTTGAATTAAATGAAATCCTGGAAAGCCTGAGCAGAGTACCTGCTACATAAAAGGAGCTCAGTGACTTTTGGTTTCTGTCCTAACCCCTCTGAGGCACACAAGCCAGTAAGCGGTTATTCATAAAGACAGATCAAGCTTCTAATGCAAGTGAGACTGGAAAAACCAAGGAAAATCAATAGTCAAGACAAAGTAGAGAACAGTGCAGTAAAGGGTTCTCAAAGTCTCATTCCAGGACCTGCAGCATCAACATCACTTGGGAGCTTGTGAGATGCAAATTCTCAGAGATACTGTGGACCCAGTCAGTCTGTGTTTCACAAGCTCCATGGGCACTTCTGATGCACACTGAGGTTTGCATCACTCAATTGCACACTGCATCATCTCAGGTTACACACTGAGAACCACTGGTCTATAGTAAACTCAACAGATACAGGGTGAGGGACTGTGGTGCGTATTTCTGCATTTGTATGTGAGCACACACACCAACGTATGTACAGTGTTTGTAACTGTTGGACCTGTAATCGAGCATGGTGATATCGACAAAATCCCACCAAACTGGCAGTTAATAACCCATTGTTCTTTGTTACAATTTTCTAAACAGGGATATACCTAGGATGCTTGTTTTCAATGACTTTGCTCTAAAATCACTTTGGCTTTAAAAGTATCAATTCACCAACTTTCTTCTTTCTTCCCCTAGGAAATTCCACTTACTTGGATGATCATGGACCGCCTCCTAGTAAGGTAAGGTCTTTGCCTGTGGCATAGATCCCCTTTCCTTTCTCAGTCCCTACAGCCTCCAACAATCCCAACCAGAGCCCTCCTGGCCCTGAATTGTTTACAGGAAAGTAGATGACAGACATCAAGTTCATCTTTGACATAGAGTGAGGAGAAGAACCTATAAGCAGTTTTGGCCTGATTTTTAAGGGTCAGAATAGTCCAGTGACCTCTTAGTGGAGTTCCCAACTACTATTTACTCTCTTAAGCTCAGTGAACACCAATCGATATACCAGAGAATGAGAATAATGAAGACAGTCTTGGATCACTTATGATGATGACCTACAAAGTAGAGTTTTAAGCACCCAGTAAGCTTAGAGGCTGGAAATTTATCTCAAAGTTGGCTTTTGAGCTTGTGGGATTCGAAGACATACTCTACTCTTTGTAAGACTATAAGCTTTGGAACAAGGTCTTCCGGGGGGCATCACCAGCTCTGCCACTCACTGTATGACATTGGACAAACTATGTAATACTAGGAGCCTCAGTTTTTTTATGTGCAAAGGGGGATTAACCATAGTACCCACAGTACAGGACATCTAACAGTATCCAATGAGCTGATCTATGACATTCATGCTTATTTAATGCAATAAGCATTAAATAAACAGTGGCTCATGTTAACTAGACTGGAGGAACATTACGATTATTGATGAATGGCTCAGTGGTATTTATCACAGTTATGACTAGCTCTGCCACTTGGTCCACTGCATATATAGTGGGGGCTTGTGATGCTGGCGGGCACCGGGAATACAAACATGAAACAAAACAAGAGTGACAGAACAAAATAAGCCCTATCCTGAAGGAGCAAAAGAATATGAAAGTTCGATACCATCCATGGATAAGAACCATGTCTAGCTCCTCTTGGCATCCCCACCCTTGCAGTAGCACATCGTGACTATTCATTAAATTTCACTGAATTGGACCATGGAATCCAGAGCTGGAATCTAAATAAGGTCTTCTGGCTCCCAGCCCAGGTTTCTTCCACTCAGCCAGTGTTCTCAAACTTGAGCTTGCCTCAGGGTTTCCTGAAGGCTTACTAAAACCCGGATTGCTGGGCCCAGACCCCTGAGTATCTGATTCTGTAGGTCTGGTGTAGGACCCGAGAACTTGCATTTCTAACAATCTCTCAAGTGTTGCTGATGGTGCTGTTCTTGGGACCATGTTTGCTTTAAAGGCCATGAATCTAGAGAAAACAATGTCCCTGGACATTTTCTGTGTTGTTTTTTACTGCTGATGGCCTAGAGAGAGTGGTATGGCTTATTTTATAAAGGCTACTTAGTCATGTAATGATGACTCACTGTTGTAACTCATCTTACAGTGAAAACAAATTTTCTTTGGAAAACAAACAGTCTGGAAGGGAAGATGAGTGGGTGTGGGGGAGAAGAATGGTGTGGATGCCCTGCTAGGTTCCTGCACCACTAACTGTACTTCTCTCCCAAGAGGAGTCCAGCAAACCGCCCCCTACTTTCTATGTTCTGCAGGGAAAGGGGGTGAGGCTGGCTGTGTGGGACCCATCAGCTGTTTGTCTCAGTGGCATGTTGGGACACTATTTAGGGTTTCAGGTTTGATAAATGGGGTTTTATCTAGCAGAGAGACCCAGGCCCACTTCATATAAACTTGCCTTCTTGATGTGATCCTTGGTAACTGGCTTGGGACCACCTCCTTAATCTGCCTAGGGTCCTTGACCTTGCTGAGCTGGCCACCCTGCCTGCCTCTTTACTAGTATCCTTGGTGCCTGGATTCTGTATTTGCTGGATTCTCTCCCCTTGCCGGTGTGAAGCTTATCTTGGTTCTGCCTTCCCCCACCCCTGCAGCCTGGTCTTTACCCCTCCCTCTTCCCCCACGCCCAGCCAGAGCTCCCTGTGACACCCAGAAATGATCAGGTCATATCCGATCATTTTAGACCACTTTCAGGCTCAATCCATTTATATCAATTCTATTCCAAGTTCAAAATTGTGAATATAATCTCCGTCAACCAGCAGAATGTGACAGATTTTTTTACTATAACTATTTTCATTATCTAGGAGTGGAGTAGCAAAAACACTGTTTTGACTTCCTAAGCAGTAGCCAAAATAAGAAGAATACAAAAATGAGTAAAAATAATGTTGGTATGTTAACATCTTTTCATCCATGCTTATTACTTCTGCCAGGGTGGAAATGAATCCCAGAAATGCTAAAGTCAGACTTTCAGATTAAGGTCCCTTGAATGTCCCCTGAAGTTGGGCCTTGGTTAGTTGGGTCCATCGACCCCTGGGGTCTCCAGGACCATGGTGGCATCCAGAGGAGACGGACTCACATATGTGTGGCCTCCAGAATGCACCCCCAGCCTGGCACGGAAAAGAAATACTGAGGGCAGACCCATCATTTTCATACGTGTTTAGCATTCATAAATAACTTTCTGATGCCAAGATCGAAAGAGCTATGATCTATATAAAATAAGGTTTTTAAACCCTGAAAATGTACTGAGTTTTACAGGCGAGTTCTCATTTTATTAAAAGTTCATTCCACGAGTTTCACATTCCACAAGTAATAGCCATTTAGGGAATGGGGTGTGTGCCACATAGCACACAGAGCCCAGGGCTTCCTTCTCGCCAGAATTTTCATTAAAAGAAAAAAAAAGCCTCTGAATTTTTTACTTGTTTTTAAAATCTGCTTTAATCTCACAGCTCACCTCCATTTTTAATCTAAGTCATTATTTAAAGGCAGATGTTAGTATTTTCTTCTGTGAACCACTTTTTACTACCATTTTGTGTGCACGCAGAACACATGGCTTAAGGTTAGAGCCCTGCTAAGAATGAACACATAGATCTCTACTGAATGAATTAGAAGGATATTCTTGAGAACAAAAACAGACATGCAGCGGCCAGGATTGTGCAATCACACTTCCTATGAAGTTGTGTGTATGGGATATGTGTGTACAGAGAAAAGCCTGGAAGAATAGTAGTTTTTTCTCTGGATGGTGAGCTTTCAAGAGATTTTTACTCTTAACTTTTTTTTTTTTGTATTTTTTTATTTCATTAGAGTAATGCCCACTCAACCTAAAGATCAGGGTGGGGGGTGGGGAATGGAGGGAGAAAGCCCTCATGCAAGAGAAGATGAGGGTCAGGCTGGAAAGCCGTGCTGCTCGGACCTCTGCAGCTGCTTCTGCAGTTCATGACACCCAAGAGCAACCTGATCTTTGAGGGTTGTTATCTTTTCCTGCTCCACTTCACTTGGCCCGTGGGTCCCCACACAAGCAGCTGGTGACAGCAATGATAAATTCGGGTGGTAGCAAATAGGATGTGGGGATTGTTTCATACATGTATGTTGGGTCCCAAATCTGATAGATAAGGAGAGGTGGTCTAAGCAACTCAAGAAAAATAAAAGCACTGTCCATAGCTGGTGTCTGTCCTTTCCTAGTGGCAGGCACCCCGCTAAGAACTTTGCATACAGGGCACCTGGGTGGCCCAGTTGGTTGAGCAACTGCCTTCAGCTCAGGTCATGATCATGGAATCCCGGGATCAAGTCCCACAGCGGGCTCCCTGCTCAATGGGGGGTCTGCTTCTCCCTCTGACCTTCCCCCTCTCAAGTTCTCTCTCTCTCTCTCAAATAAATAAGAGAAATCTTTTTTTTTTTTTTTTTAAGAATTTTGCATGCAAATTTAGTCTTGGTAAAACCCTATGGAAGAGGAAATCATTTTTTAAAATTAAAGGATAGTTGACATACAATATTATATTAGTTTCAGGTGTACAACCTGTATTGTAGTGATTGGAATTTATTACATTATGCAATTCTTATCATGGTACATGTAGTTAACCTTCTGTCACCACGCAAAGTTATAGTATTACTGACCTATATGCTGAACTTCACATACCCGTGATTTACTTATTTTATAGCTGGAAGCCTATACCTCTTAATCCTCTTCAATGTTTTCACCCCTTACCCCACACTCTCCTTCTAGCAACTACTAGTTTATTCTCTGTATTTTGAGTCTGTTTTTGTTTTGTTGGTTTAATTATTTTGTTTTTAGATTTTACATATAAGTGAAATTATGTAGTATCTGTCTTTGACGTACTTCACTTTCACTTAGCATAAGATCCTCTACATCTGTCCATTTTGTCACACACAGCAAGATTTCATTCTTTTTTATGGCTCAGTAATATTCCTCTGTGTGTGTGTGTGTGTGTGTGTGTGTGTGTGTGTGTGTGTGTGTATACACATATATATCACATCTTCTTTACCAATTCATCAATATATGGACATAGGTTGCTTCCATAACTGGACTATTGTAAATAATGCTTCAGTGAACATGGGGGTGCATATAACTTTCCAAATTAGTGTTTTTGTTTTCTTTGACTAAATATCCAGAACTTGAATTGCTGGATCATATGATGTTTCTATTTTTAATTTTTTGAGGACCCTACATACTATTTTCTGTAGTGGCTGTACCAATTTACATTCCCACCAGCAATGCACAAGTGTTCCCTTGTCTCCACATCCTCATCAGCACTTGGTATTTCTTGTCTTTTTGATACTAGCCATTCTGACTGATGTGAGGTGTTATCTTATTGTGGATTTGGTTTGTATTTCCCTGATGATTAGTGATGTTCAGCATTTTTTCATGTGTCTGTTGGCCTTCTGTTTGTTTTCTTTGGAAAAATGCTTATTCTAGCCCTCTGCCTATTTTTAAACTGGATTCTTTGTTTTTTGGTGTTGAGTTGTATGAGTTCTTTATGTGTCCTGGATATTAACCCCTTATTGGGTATATCATTTTTGAATATCTTCTAATTCACCAGGTTATCTTTTTATTTTGTTGGTGTACATATATATACATATATATTTTTTTTCTGTGCAAAAGGCTTTTAGTTTGTTATAGTGCTAATTGACTTTTGCTTTTGCTGCCCTTGCTTGAGAAGACATATCCAAAAAATATATATATATTGCTAATGCTGACACCCAAGAAGCTACTCCCTATGTCTTCTTTTAGGAGTTTTATGGTTTAAGGTCTCACATTTAGGTCTTTAATACAATCCGAGTTTGTTTTTGTGTATAGTGTAAGAAAGTGGTCCACTTTCATTCTTTTGCATGTAGTGTCCAGTTCTCCCAGCAGCATTTATTGAAGAGATGTCTTTTCTCCAATGTGTATCTTTGCCTCCTGCATTGTAGATTAATTGACCCTATAATGGTGGGTTCATTTCTGGCCTCTTGTAGTTTGTTTCATTGATGTGTGTGCCTATTTTTATGCCCATACATACTGTTTTGATTACTGTAGTTTTATAGGACAGTTTGAGATTCAGGAGTGTGATGACTTCATTTTGTTCTTCTTTTTCAAGATTGCTTTAACTAATCAGGGTCTTTTGTGGTTTTGTATAAATTTTAGGATTATTTGTTCTAGTTCTGTGAAAAATGCTATTGGAATTTGGGTAGAGATTGCTTTGGGTAGTGGGGACATTTTAATAATATTAATTTTTCTAATCCATGAGCATGGTATATTTTCCCTTCAATTTCTTTCATCTCCAATTTCATTCATCAGTGTCTTATAACTTTCAGAGTATAAGTCCTTCACCTCCTTGGTTAACTTTATTCCTATCTATTTTACTCTTTTGTTGTAATTGTAAATGGGATTGTTTTATTAATTTCTCTTCCTGGTAGTTTGTTCTTAGTGTACAGCATTCTGTATAGTAATTTGTATCCTGTAACTTTATTGAATTTGTTTATTAGTTCATGGTAGTGTTTTGGTGGAGTTTCAGAGCTTTCTATATATATTATTACCATGTCATCTGAAAATAGTGAAACTGTTAGTGAGATTTCATCCTTACCAATTTTGATGCCTTTATTTCTTTTCCTTGTCTGATTGGTGTTTCTAGGACTTCTAATACTGTGTTGAATAAAATTGGTTATAGTAGGCATCCTTGTCTTGTACCTGATCTTAGAGCAAAAGCTTGTAGCTTTTCATTGTTGAATATGACATTACTTGTGGATATGTCATATATGCATTTTTTATGTTGTGGTATGTTCCCTCTATACCCACTTTGTTGAAAGTGTTTTATAATGAATAAATGCTGGATTTTTTCAAATGCTTTTTCTGCATCTACTGCAATGATCATATGATTTTTATCTTTCATTTTGTTAATGTAATGCATCACGTGGATTGAGTTGCATCCTTGGAATAAATCCCACTTGATCCTTTTAATATCTTGCTGAATTCAGTTTGCTAATATTTTGATGAGGAATTTTGCATCTATGTTCATCCAGGGATATTGGCTTGTAATTTTTTCTTGTAGTGTCTTTGTCTGATTTTGGTATCAGGGTATTGCTGCCCTATAGAATAAATTTGAAAGCATTCCTTCCTCTTCAATTTTTTTTGAATAGTTTGAGAAGGATAGGTATTAACTCCTCCTAAAATGTTTGATAGAATTGACTTGTGAAGCATCTGGTCTTGGACTTTTGTTTCTTGAGAGTTTTTCAATTTCTGACTCAATTTCATTACTAGCAACTAGTCTGTTCAGATTTTCTATTTCTTTCTGATTCAGTCTTAGGAGATTATATATATATTTTTAAAGATTTTATTTGTTTCGGAGAGGGAGAGCATGATGGGTGGGAGAGAGGGTGAAGCAGCCTCTTTACTGAGCAGAGATCCCAACACAAGTCTCAATCCCAGGACCTTGGGATCATGACCTGAGCCAAAGGCAGGCACTTAACCAACTGAGCCACCCAGGTGCCCCAGAAGATTGTGTGTTCTAAGAATTTATCTGTTTCTTTGAGGTTGTCCAGTTTGTTGACATATAATTTTTTATAGTAGTCGTTATAAAATCCTTTGTATTTCTCTGGTGTTGAATTTTACTTCTTTTTGATTTCTGCTTTTATTTATTTGAGTTCTCTTTTTTCTTTTTTAATTTGGCTAAAGGTTTATCAATTTTGTTTATCTCTTCAAAGAACTGGCTCTTAGTTTTAGTAATCTTTTTTACTTTTTTTAGTCTCTATTTTATTTATTTCCATCCTAATCTTTATAATTTTCTTACTTCTACTAATTTGCAGCTCTGTTTTTACTTCTTTCTCCAGTTCCTTTAGGGGTAAGGTTAGATCGTTCATTTGAGATTTTTCTTGTTTGTCAAATTAGGCCTGTATTGCCAGAAACTACCCCTTTAGACCTACTTTTCTGTTTCCCAAAGATTTGGGGATGTTGTGTTACCATTTTCATTTGTCTTAAAGTATTTTTTAATTTCCAAGAGAGGAAATAATTTTTAATCCTTATTTTACAGATGAGGGAACTAGTTCGTAGAGAAGCTGAATGACTTGCCAAGGGTCATGTTCTCAGTACTAGGCTTGGAATCATAACCCAAGGCTGTGTAGCCCCAGAGTCTATTTTAACCATTTCAAGATTACCTATATAAGTAGAAATATAATAAATTTTTACCTTATTTCTGGAATTTTACTCTTTCATATAGTTATCTGGTAGATTAACTACAAGATAAGTTTTAACTCTAGTATACCAGAAAAAAATAGTCATCACCATTTACTATCCAAGTCCAATGAACCTTTAAACTTTTTTTTATCAATCCAGTAAATGTTTAATTTTTACCTCATCTTTTCCCTCCCAGTCTCTTTTGTATACATACCTACTACCTTCAGCATTTGTCCATTTATAGACTGCATATATAATGCATTTTGGTGTACAAATATCATAAAAGGTTAGAGAACACTGTCCCACATTCATTTAGTAAAATGGGATTGTCCAGGTTCCTGATGCAAAATATTGTTTGATGAAGTCCTGCTTGATGACTAACTCCATGAGAACACCATATGTATAAATATATATAAATGTAGTTAATTAATTTAAAAATATATATATATATATATAAATTTTGTCCTTAGATATATGTTGTTTCCTCATCAACTATTGAATTTGAGAGAACTAATCCAGGATGTCATCATCTGAAGGCTCAGAGTCTGTGGTTTTCCCTTTCACGATCAATATCATCGTCATGATTAGAGTTGCAAGTGCTGCTAACTCCAGCATTCATCTCTTGTTCCGCCAACCCTTGTAAAACCTCTCCCTCTGTCAGTTTTCTTCTCTTTGTCATTATAGGCAGGAATAAAAAATCCAAACTCTCCACTCTCATGAAAGTTAAAAGCAAACTACAAAGATGGTGTCTCCAGCCTTCTTTTATATCTTTTGGAAAGATGACACAATCCTTGGACAACACAGTAAAATACAAAGAGCAATGCAATAGTGGAGTATTTTGCCAGTGACTTACTCTTCCAGGCCTACCCTGTTCAGGACAGTAGCCATTAGGCTCATGCTGCTATTGAAATTAAATTAATGAAAAATTTTTTAAAATTCAGTTTCTCATTTGCACTGATTAAGTATCAAATTCCCTGGGTTCTCTGTGGCTGGTGGCTAGTGTATTGGACAGAACAGAATAGAACATTCCAGTAATCACTGAACAGCAGTGTAGTTACAGCCATTCCATCATTCTTCAATTTTTCTACTACTTTTGTCTTTTTAAAGCATATTTGAGAGTAATTGATGCATAATTGGTAGGTAATTATTCTAGGATGATGAGAAAGCAAGTGTCTCAAGATACAGAAAAAAATAAAATCATTAAGATCCCAGAGTGAATCTGAAATTTTTTAGAGAGGCTGATAGACCCTGTTATGTGGTAATTATATTTAGTATTATAATTATGTTCTATAATTGTAATAATATGGACCTATTTGACAATAACTATGGGGTAGAATGGGTTTTATTCTCTTTATTGAAAAATAAGGTTATTTTCTTTGGAACATTCTAAAAAAGAATGATGTCAAGAAATACAAATACACAAGGGTGCTTGGGTGGTGCAGTCGGTTAGCCTCTGACTCTTGATTTTGGCTCAGATCCTGATCTCTGAGCCCCGCAATTGTCTCTGCGCTCAGCATAGGACCTGCTTATCCCTTTCCCTCTGCTCCTCCCCGCTCTCTCTCTCTCTCTCAAATAAGTAAAATAATTAAAATCTTAAAAAAAAAAAAAAAAAAGAAATGTTAATACACACAAATAGTTAGAATTGTTAAAAAAACCTCCAAACCCAAAAAAACTAAAATTGGGTGCAGTGCATCCTGATGATACATAGATGGTTAAGATATATGCTGATGCTGACATTTGTATATAAAAGTATTTTGATATATAAGATAATACATACTATTTTTTCCATATAAAGTAACATTCTATGTAGTATTAGTATCCAAAATTCTATTTAAAAATGGGTTCATTAACCCACTGAGCCACCCAGAGTGCTGTGAAGTGTGTAAACCTGGTGATTCACAGACCTGTACCCCTGGGGATAAAAATATATGTTTAGAAAAAATAAAAAGTAAAAAAAAAAAAAAAAAAAAAAAAAAATGGGTTCATTAGAAGAAGTTTTACAATTTATTATGCTGAGCAAGCAATCTTCAAATGAATGAGAAGGAGTGATGTTACTTGAAATGACATTTGTCTAATACATAGTGGTGTCTGACATTGAACAATTGCTCAGTAAAGGTTAGTCCTTTTTATCTCCCAAACCACCCCAGAAACTAATTTCCCTTTAGTATCAATTAATTTTTGAGTGCCTACTTTATGCAAAGGATTGGAAAGACACAAAATAGTTGAAGATCATTTCTGTTATCTAATACTTTACAGTCTACTTGCATCTGGAGGTTTTAAAGAATCAAAAACTATGGGAGCACACGGTTTTGTGATCAAGATATTCTCGAGTGTAAATAACCCTCTACAGACAGTCCTGAGATTCAAAAGGAAAAGTAATTTCTTATTTTATCCCTCAGAACCTATTTTTGAGCGTACAGACGTGGCCATCCACCATGTTTTTCTGTTGTCTGTTAAGATCTGCAAGAAGAAAATAAATCTTGGGCACAGACTTGGATGTGAGCTTGGCCTACTTCATCTAGCTGCTTCCAGTCCGACAACAATTCCTGAAGCTAAGCTAAGCGGGCCTTCTGGTTTTAGAGCTCCATCTCATCCTGTTGTAAATACCCCCAGACCCACACTGTTTGATCTTCTTTGGGGGAAAAAAAAATAGCATTCTCCAAAGTTTAGATCTTCTTATTTTTATCCAAGGCAGAAACAATGAAGTTTCTTTATAGTTCTCTTTTTATTATGAAATATTCCAAAGATAAAAAAAAAATAATGAGACAGAGAAGACATACATCCAACCTACCCAAGGGGTCCACCCCTGAGATTTAAAACATGTGAGTCTTTTAATGTCCCAAAGTCTTCATTCCAACTTCCGTAATTTCTCTTGGTGGCCAGGAGTCTGAGAAGCATGGATTTTGGTGTCAGACCCCAGTTCAGATCCTACTATGTAACTAGTTTTTTTAGAATAAACATTTCGCCTCTCTAAGCTTCAGTTTTATATTTGTAAAAGAAGATGGTTCCATCCACCTTGTACAGTTGTGAGCTTAAAGGAAGAACTTAGGCACCAAACATAAGTAAGCATCCAGCAGGGGTTCTTCTGTACTCCAGGTATTGCTTATAAACAGCCTTTTATAGATTCCAGGAACTCAGTTTGCTATTACTTAGAATAAGACTTGCTCCCAACCCCCAACTGTATTTTCTCTGGATTTTTAAAAGCAATTAATTACATATTTGGTGGCACACTGTTTGATCTTCTTTGGAGAAAAAAAAAAAAAAATGGCATTCTCCAAAGTTTAGATCTTCTTATTTTTATCCAAGGCAGAAAAAATGAAGTTTCAGAACTTTCAGGTTCTGTGGTTGCCCCCTTTCTTCCTTGGGCTGGTTTGGAACAGAAAGCAAAGCCTTCCATGACCTTTTGCATTCAGCTTTTCTTAAGTCCATATTGTTCTCTGTGTCCACACCTGGCTTTACCCACAGTCCTTTTTAAAAAACACTACAAAAGTGGAGTCGCTTTTCATTTTATGGATGAATCAATTGCACTGGGTAATAGGTTTGTGTTTAATGATTCATGATAAATATATTAGGTTTAGAGAAAGAACTAGCAGAACAGAATGAGGCTGGGAGTTAGGAATCAGTTTCACTCAGATAAGCATGACCTTGAAGGAGTCCCTTCTACCCTCTCACTTTTTTTAATCATTGCAAATGATAGGAAAATTTATGACTCGAGTATTTTATTTTTAAATAATTCTAAGAGCATTTGAGTTCAGTGGGTACCCTGAAGAACTTTATACTTAGGTATATTGTTTGAGATGGATAATTAATAACATAAAAGATTAAAAAAAAAAGAAGAAGAAGAAGAAGAGAAATCTGCCAAACAGGAACAAATCAGCCTTACATAATAGGTATTATGTAAGTCACCTGTATTCTTCCTTCACCCTTCCATTGAACTCATCACAGCCTCTAATCATTAGCATGGAAGGCTTTGGCCCAGCCAGTGGCCTCCTGAGATTTCAACTTTCCATGGAAATCTGTGTCCAACTTCAGAAACAGTACTTCTAAATTTATCAGTTTTATGAGCATGTAATGTGTTCACTCCTTCCCAAGAAGAACATAATGAATCCATTTCTTACTCAACAAATGGTTAGTACTATTAAGCATATCTTCTTTTTCTGTTAATTAAAAAAAAAATCTGTGAAGCCACAGGTCTAAAAATACGTGGTGGTTTATATAATTGTTCTCTTATCATCTTCCCCACCCCACTCCTCAAAGCCCACAGGCCAATTATTGGTGATAAGATGTTCTCCAAACCTTATCCAAACCCGCACCAGTCACAATCACAAACTTAATGCATTGTCAGGTTTGGGCTGCCTTTAACAAAAATAAAGCGCTTTAAATGAAGCATGAAATTTTTAAATTGCAAATTGTTGTTGGAAAGCATATTTAATCAAGAAATTGCTTTAGTAAATTAAAGCTCAGGCCGCCATTTTTTTTGGCAGGGTAACAACTGCTTGAGGGTTTTCAAAGTTGTAGTAACTTAAACATTTTAGCAGCTTCCAATATAGTTACCTAATTCTTTTTGCTTGTTTTATTTCTTCCTTGACCATCTGATCAGTTCTTTTTGTTTTAAAAATTATGCATGCTCCTATTTTGTTTTGATGTGGGAAGTATAGAAAATTATAGAGCAGCAGGAAAGAATAATCACGTATTATGCCACCACTCAGAGGCAAGCATAACAAAGCATTTTTCACCATCCTGCCCAATCTTCCCTGTATATTAAGAATATTAAGGCCTATGTATCATTTGTTGCAAATGTTTTGCCAGCCCTTGTATGTACATTTTATGTGTAATCAAAGTCACGCATATATGTAACGCCGAGAGTTTAAAGCACCAAATGGCTCATTAGCTTGTGAAGAAGTGAGCCCTGACTGCACCCTCCCCATTACTTTCTGTTGTTCAGAAATAGTATCTTTACACTCTTTCAACCAATTTTAAGAATCAGCTTTCATATCTCTGAATAACTAACTGGCTTATGCTGCTTTCTGGGTTTTTTTCAGCTTTAGGCTTCCTCTGTTGACCTCCTTCTGCTGGAAATGGGCGGATATAGCACTTTCATGACAGCCCATTGCTCCCCACCCTCATCCCCCTTTTTCAGCCCCTTCCTCCTAAACCCAGTGTGTGTTATTTGGGCTGCCCCAACGCTCAGTGTTTTTACTGCTGCCACCAGGCAACTGACAGGGGCAGTGCGGCCGCTATGATGTGTTCTTCCCCGTCCAAGTTATCGCGAGACTTTTTTCCAGAGCGTAAATCCCAGCGCCTCCAAACACACTAGAGAGGTTGTAGATGTCTCTCCTGGGCCTTCTTGCCTGCTCCGATCTGGGTCCAGCCTCCAGCCCAGATGTGTCTGGGAGTGCCCCCCTTCAGCCTTGGCTTCCACTTCCTATACCCCATGTTGCAAGAGTTTCCCCCTGCTGCTGTAATGCACTACCACAAGCCTGGGGGCTGAAAACAGCACAGTGTATTATCTTACGGAAGTCTGAAATGGGTGGCTCTGGACTAACGTCAAGGAGTAAGCCAGGTTGTGTTCCTGCTGGAAGCTCTATGAGAGAATCCATTTCTTCCCTTTTCCAGCTTCCAAAGGCCGCCTGTGTTCTTTGCCTGGTGGCCCCTTCCTCCGTCTTCAAAGCCAGCATCGTTGCATCTTCAAACTCTGACTCTTCCCCATTTCCCTTCCACTCATGAAGACCCCTGTGATTATGTTGTGTGCATCCGAGTCGTCCAGGGTAATCTCACCATCTCAAGATCCCTTTTGCCGTGTAGGGAAACAAATTCATGGATTCTGGAGGTTTGGACTTTGGCATCCTGGTTGTGATGGGGGGGGGGGGTAGTGGGAACGCATTATTCCGCCTTTTCTACATACCTTTCTCCTTCCTTGGTCTTCAGTAGCTTCTTGAGAAAAAGGTGCGTAGTATGGAAGTTATCTGAAATAATGCCTTTCTGAAGATGGCTGTTCTACCCTTGACTAATAGCCTGGCAAAGTTGTAAAATTCCAGATTGGAAATCTATCGATATTGATCAGGCTAGGTTAGGGTGATACAAAATCTCAATGGCTTCCCTCCTTCAAGTTTATGTCTTGCTGAGATAAGATCCTCAGTGGATTCAGGGGCTCTTTTCTTTCAGCAGCTTGCTCCAGATCCTGGCCGGATGCCCCCTGTGGCTTCACCGTCTCAACTTAGGACCTTTGTGTCACTGTGGCAGGGCAAAGAGGAACTAGAGGGGTGATGCGTGTCACTTCTGTGAGCACCCTGTTGGCTGGAATTGGTTGGAAGGCCAAGTTCAGCTGGAGGAGGCTGGGAAATGGAGCACTTGGGTGTTCTAAGCATCGCATGTCTCTGCCACAACAGAATTCCCCGCCCAGAAGGTTGTTGATCTTTTTCCATTTCACTATAGCTTCTAGTATCTCGGCTGAGAAGACTAATTCTTGACTTTGAATGTGAAAATCTAATCTGTCTCTGGAAGCTTCTTATTCCTAAAGTTCTAAAATTGTGTAATTTTGTGTCTACCGTGTGCCAGTTTTCAGGTCCTATTCTGGACACTCAGTGGTCTAGAAACTACAATCTTATTTTGGGACATTTGCTTGACCTTCTTCTCTGATGATTTCTTCCTCTGCATTTTCTCTTTCTGTCTTTCTGGGACTCTTTCTTTGGTTGCTGAACCTCCAAATAGAGTTGTCTATCTTATTTTTGTTCCTCTTATTTTTCTTATTTTTCTTTTCTTTGTTTACTCTGTTATCTGGAAAGGTTTTTCAGCTCTGTTTTCCAAACTTTCTGTTGTTTCTTCCTCATTGTTTTCATATTTCTAATTTCCAAGAGCTTTCTGTTATTGCTACTATTCTTTGAATGTTCTTTATTTGAGCACTCTTTGGTTCCAAATGGGGCCTTTTACATTTCTTGCAAAAGGTGACTCCTAGATATAAAATATATGTATATATATAAACTGATTGTGATAATCTTTAAAATTTATTGATTTTGTGATAATCTTTACAAATTTTGATTTTGTGCATTATATATATATATACTCAACTTCGTATCTATTTCAATCATTTTTCCTTAATTCAATCTTCTCCTTAACAAGGGATCACATAATTGAACAATATTCATTTTATCTCCTATCTAACTCTGTTTCAAGTTTAATAGCATTATCCAGAATAATATTAAGTAATGTAAAGTCCATCCTGGGGGAGCGTGTATTAATTCTCATCATATCACCAGCATTTAGAGCATGTACCTGGCATATAGTAGCACTCAATAAATACTTGTCAAATGACTGAATGGCTATAGACAGCCTCTTTGTTTTGTTTGAAGTTTTAATAACAATGCTACACGTATCTTAACAATAAGTGTGATTTTGCTGCTTAAAATAGAGATTCTTTATCATGCTAACAAAATATTGCTATTTTTCTGAAAGCATGTAGCTATTTGAGAGATTCCTGTTTCCTTTGTGAGTTTTGACCTTGCACTTAGGAACACAGTTTGAACTGGTTTAATTCAATTTAATTCAATTTTACAATTTACTGGGGGCAGACAGCTTGGGACTATAAGCAGGCACTTTTATCAATGTTCAGTTTGTTTCAACATTTTTACTGGTGACCCAGCGGAAGAAACACCCAGAAAAGCCCCTGAGTTTGCAGGTGACTCAGATTTTTCTTTTCTTTTCTTTTGGTGAAAGAGTAGTACTCAACCACAGCACTACCCCCTAAGCCTGGTGTCTTTGTCAGCTCTCACTTAGGGGTCCCAACTGGGGTGATACTGCAGCCCAAGGAGGATATCAAACCCCTGGACACACTCCAGCAAAGGACATAACAGTGTCTAGTGGAAGCTACAATCCATCCACACCTGAAAGATTACGTGCAGTTTTAGTCCACAAAGATCAAAAGAGGCATAATTGAGCTGGAGAACATCCAGAATGTAACAACTTGAATGCTCTTGGAAGCTGGGAGAAAAGACTAAATTGATTTCGATTCTTGCCAGGAAAGACATTGGCTCAGGAAAATGATCAAAGTCTATAAAACTAGAAGGAGTGTGTTTGAGGAGAACACAAAACTCTTCACCAAGCCCTAAGCACATCTCTGGTCTGAAATAAATAGGAATGATGTCCTTCAAATCTTAAAGTATATCAAAGACAAGAGGAAGGATATTCTGCTTTGTCTGATGGTCGATAAACAACCAGACTTCGTTTGCCCAAATGACAGGGCAGGCCAAAATTATAAATCATTCCCCATAAAAGTGTATACATGTTCATGGATGACAAATCCACAGTGGGTAAGGAAGAGAACAAGGCTGTTGGGAGGCACAGCCTCTTGTTTCAGAGTTGATGTTCTTCAATCTAGTAAGATCATTCTCATTTTCTATATAATAGATAGAAAATGAACATTCTCTTTTTCCCAATAAGAATATTGTTCATCACTGACTTTTCTTTACAATTTAGTCATTATTGATGTTTATCTCCCAAGTCGTTTGTTGGATTGCTGCTGTTCAGAGTACCCCCCTTGTAGAGCTCTGCCTGATTCCTGCACCTTCTGTGACCTCCCTAGCTCAACAAAGCTCAACTGTGTGAAGACTTGAGAACAAGGAGTCTGTACACCCTGGGACAAGCCCAGGCTTCAGGTCTTCCTAGTTCTTAGAGCTGACAAAAGCCAAGTATGTTTCTTGAGTTTTGTTTATCTCATTTTTAAAATGAAAAATATTAGTGATTTCCCTATATTCCTCACATTCTCATTTTTGTGAAAAGGAATTCAAGAAATGTTTGTAAACGTGGTTTTGGATCTGTAAGGCTATGTCGCTGATGGGTAAAGATGAGGATGACCTGTTTCCTGAACCCCTGAGTCCTCCAGGACCTGCCTCTCTTTCCTGCTTCCTGGGGGCCCCTCTGTAAATGAACCCAGTGTGGATCTCCAGGGTTCCTTTTGCCCCTGAAGCCTCATGAAAGGCAGGCTCAATGACATCCTGACAGTTGTCTTCCAGGTTCACACTCTCATTTTGATCTTGAACTTTTACTACCCCTGGAGGTAAGAAGATGCAGGATGCTCGCTGTCTCTCCCTAAGATCCAGAGCAGAGCAGAGCAGAACCAACCAAACTCTCCTGGTAGCCTTTCACTGTGGCTATACCCAGACTCCCTCTTAGCTTTTTTTCTCTCCAGTAAGGGGAAATTGGGAACCACTTATTATTACACTAGTTATTTGAGTCCTAAGAACAAATGAGCAATGTGAAACAGGCCCACAACAGGAAGAGATTCAGAAAGGGCTCCAAGTAGAAAACAGCTTTAAAAATGTTGTACTGTACCTTTGAGAGCACTGTTTCTTGCCCCTTTGGCCTAGTTTTGCCCTTGGGGAATGCAGACCTTAAGGATTCCTTTTCTTCCACAGAGGAGAAGGTCCCTTTGAACTCCTGTTAGAGATCATTGGGTGCAAAAGTATAAAGCACTAAAAATGTTGCTTAGGATCTTCTAATACTCTCCCATAACAGTAGTTGGCACACATCATTATACTTTGAAATGTCACCTGTATGTATATATTTTCATCTCCCCAAGTGTATTGTAATTCCTTAAGGACAAGAAACATGTTTTATACATCTTTTATAGCTTAATGGATAGTACTAATTATACGTACCTGGAGGAACCCTTTCATCTGGCATTCAGAGGTATCCAAAACAAGATTGTCATTTCTGTTAGCTCTCTCCAGCGTGATTCTACCATGCATGGCTAGTTTCGCATGGTGTCTGATAATGGCAGGTGGCCTGGAAAAGGAGGTGCTTCTTACCTGGACTTACTTTCTCCCCTGACTTTGATTCTTATGCCTCTCTTATTTTTCCCTCTTTTTTGAAACCAGATGCCCTCTTTCCTTTGGCCAAAAAGAATGATCCCACTGAAGAGGTGTGTCAGGGCTTTAAGAAAAATAGCAGAGAGTAGTTTTAGGAGGATCTCAGTTCTCTTGATATTCTTTGCTGCAATTTAATTGTGTCATGGCTAGCAATATCAGGTTAGGAAAGAAATGAACCCATCTGGGCTTGTCGTTTGTTCACTTCACAGATAATATGTGGGGGTTAGCCAGTAGATGTTTCTGAAATTTCAAAATTTTTTTGAGATCCAAGATGGACACTAAGGACAGACATCATTAGCGTGATGGCCATTGGAGAGAAAGAGATGACTGCTAGGCTTCTAGATCTTAGTGAACCTAACTTCAGATTAAGGCTGACTCTTAACTACTATGTGATTTGGGACAGATTTCTGAATATATATTATCCTCTAGAGATAGAAGTTCCCACTTGGTAGGGTTGTTGAGAAGATGGATTGAAAGAAAACACCTAAAATGTTTAACACCAGCCTGGTACAAATTTCATTAACTAAGTTAACATGCCCTCATGTAACTAACTGATGAACTGTGCTTTACTGGGTCCGGATCTGAATTGCTAATATTTGTAGATATAACAAGTGTCCATTTGGAATATCTCCTGAGGCCTTTCAGGGTAGATGTTTTAAATACATGTGATTGTATATGTTTTGTGGCATTTGGTTCAAATCAGATTGATCCATGTTAGCCAAGTTTTTTTTTTCCCCCTAGCAAACATGTGTTTTTGTTACTAAATGTGTGTGTGTGTGTGTTTTAAGATTGTATCCATTTATTTGTCAGAGTGAGAGCACAAGAAGGGGGAGTGGCAGGCAGAGCAGGCAGAGGAAGAAGCAGGCTCCCTGCTGAGCAAGGAGCCCCATGTGGGGCTTGATCCCAGGACCCTGGGATCATGACCCGAGCCGAAGGCAGAGACTCAACTGACTGAGCCACCCAGGCATTCCTACTAAATGTTTTTAACAGATAAACATAATATATTTTTAATCAGTGATACAGTGAGATACCTTTTTAGATTACTGTTTCATCAAGTCAAAAACATAAAGGACTACTTGGTTACTGTTATGGACCCAAAGCCAAATGGTACATTAGTGAAGTATCCCAGAGAAAAATAATTTCGTTTCAACATTCTGGACTTTCAGGGTTTATTTTTTATCTTGGTAGATGAGAATGTCAGCCATTGTTACACAGAATAACAATATTTTACAAATCTATTATTTTACATTTGAATGATAAATATCCAGTTTCTTTTACCTCCATGTAAACATGAGTAATTTGAATTATTAAGTTATACGTGTTTTCAAATGTATCCAAAAGTATATGTGAAAGATGAATTTTCCTTCATTTTAGTTACAAAATGATTTTGTAATATAATGTTTGAATTGAAATCTTTTTATTAGCATCACAAAAAGACTATTGATTAAAAAGGTGAATCATCCCCTTTTGGGGGGATCTAAGAACTTAATTTATTCCATCTGTTCACATGGGTCTCATTCTTGAACCTTATCAAAATATTTTCAATAGTTTCCTATTAATCTTCTAATTATTTACAGTTGATGTTATGATTATATGATCCTTGAATGTTTGAGTTACAGTCTAAAGCTATAATTCATCCAAAATTAAGGATTATAAGAATATGTTTTCATACATTCTTTTGTATGTATTTCATATTTCATAATTTTAAAAGCTTAGAATTATCTTTTCATAAGACGTTTTAAGTTTTTTAAAATTTTAAAAATTTTTGTATGTCTTTTTTTCCAATATTATTTTATTGGAAATTATATTTGCCTTATGATGTTCTCTTTGAGAAGAAGCGTGTTTTAATGAAATTTCTCTATGTTGTCAGAAACTCTAATGGAAAGTAATTCAATGTTTTTATATTTAAAGAGCTCTAATTATAATGGATGCTCAAATATGCAAATGGGTAGTGCCATCTGCTTTTGGCCTTGAATAGACTCCACAACAGAGATCTAAAAGTTCCACCATCAGCGCAGAGAGAAGCGCTCTCTCCAGTTCTCTAAAGTCACCAGCTAAGGCATAGAAAACTAAATGGTTCTCTCATTGTGCTAGCGGCACTTAGAATAGATGAGTGATTTTATTAACTTATGATTTGAAATTCTTCATATACATGTACATATAAAAAGGTTGAAAACTTTCATCTCCCTCTAAATAGGCTTTACTAATATTCTAATTTCAGGTGCCCCAAGGAGCTCTGGGCGGGCACTTTTTGCTGCTTGGTTTCAGTAATGGAGCCCAGAGGTCCCTAGGGACTCAGAACTCTCTCGGAATCTGCATTATTCATGCAATGTTGTTCCGCAGTGCTGTCCTTGGGATGACGTGTTAGCAGGGGGGACATGGGCTGGCAGACCACCTCTGTTTTCACTTAGAGAATTGCCAGCCTCTGCACCTGCCTTCTAAGTGATTACTCCGCTGTGGTCAAAGTAGCTGGCAAGAAGAAGATTAATCTTTAGCTGGATAGACATTCTGCAAGCACTTTTTCCCCATCAAAAGTGATGGCAGATGTGATGTGTTCAGATGGCTAAATAGGCAAGTTCCACTTTCACAGGATGGATAGTGCTTATTATTTTAAGAACTATTGCCTTAATTCCACAAATGTAGAAGGAACTAACCTTATTAAGAAAAGCAATAGGCCACAGTCCTGCATGGTTTGGAGAAAATGGGGGACATTTTCTGCTATGTATTTAATGATTTAGAAGTTTGTTTCCTATTAATGGAGCCAGGAAATAATTTGATTGTGTTGCGGAAACAGATAAATTTCGTAATCAGAATAGGTTCTTTAAATCTCCTCATATAGTCTTGAATACATACTTAACAGTCCTTCCTACCTAGTCTCCCTTTTCTTCCTCAGACCTCTGGGCACTAAGGACAATCAAGCCCATCCCCCATTCTTCCAGACTACAGCCCACCTATGCTTTCTGCCTGGACTACAGGCCCACAACCTTAAAAAAAGTTACTGCAGTTAACCCCAAATCGCTAGATGGACCTCTATTTCCTGCTTTTTCCATTAATTAGAGTTCAACTTTCTAGTAAATTTCAGGACATAGACATATGCATATGTATATACACACTTGAAGGTATGAAGTTAGCTGGGCAAAAACACAGCATTTTAGATTTTTCTCTAATATGAGTAAGCCTGCCCAAGAGTCCCCATTTCCACTAGTGGTAGTTTCTTAGTTTCTTCTAGTTTAAATTCACCTTCTCAGGTGTTCTTCTTCCTGTTCCTTTCATCCCTTCTTATGGCCCGTCAGTTTCCCGGGGGGGGGGGGGTTGTGTGACCTCAGGGGAGTGACACCTTGTCCCAGTGCTGTCCTCTGTCCAGTGTTGTCTCAGGTCACTGGGCCCAGTATTGGGTTTCAGCCTGTTGTTTCCATAACACTGGCCCAAGCAGGGTCTCTGCTCAGCAGGCGCACATGTGCTGCATCTTCCTTGTCCTGACCTCGAGGACCCGACATTGTCTCATAGCTCCAGAGAAATCCCAGAAGTGTTCTCATAGCAAACTGCCCCAGAACCATGTTACTAAGTATCTCCCTCAGCCAAAGACACCCAGAAGCTCAAGCTCTGGTCAAGAGCAACAGTGCCTCTCTATATGGCCCAGAGCCTCTGAAGACACCCCTTGGGGAGCTGGCCTCTGGGATTTCTATCAACCCACTGCTCCCCAAAACACTTGGTAGGGTAGGGGAGGGGTGGATTGCTAGACCTTTTCCTTGGGGCCCGGACAGCTTCTGGGACTTAGTCTTGTCCCTCTTCATCCTCATCTACCAGCCACTGAAACCTTTCTCTCCCTTTGGGAAGCGACTAGCTCTTCCTTTATGGTTTTTTTTTTTACCGGTCTTTGATTTTGTTGATAGACTTGATGTCTTCTTCCTTCAGGCTTTACTTTTTAGCTTTTAGAATTCCCAGTCACCCTTCTCTCAATCACTCAGCTTTGGAAAAATTGGGCTTTTAAAACAAATAGGTTTTCTAGAAAGTCACAACTGGAAACTCAGATGCTCCAAAGAGAAATGTTAAGTTTAAAAAAAATTATCAGAAAAAAATAATTTGGTAGGAAGATGAAATCGTTTTTTCCTTTTTCTGTATTGTCTCCTTTCCCTTTTTACTTACCTGTTGTCTTTTGTTCTTGTTTTAGTTGTCTTCTTGGTTCTGTGCTTTTTTTGGAGGGCTCAGGGAGGAGAAGACAGTGGTGCCCAATCCTTTTTGGCAGCAAAGAGATTATAATTTAAAAATAGAGTCAAATGCGTTATCCACTGGTCTTTTTTCTGGCACTTTGCGTCCCATTTCCTGAGTCCATCTACTCCACTGGAAAATATCTCAATGAAAGTTTCAGTTCATGAGTTATCATTTCTTTTCATCTCAAGGCTACTTATCAGATGACATATAACGGCACAGAGCAATAACAGAAGGAAAGAAAACAGAGAAAGGGAGGGAGAGCGAGCTGGTGTCCTTGCATCTGTCCTGAGCTGCGTTTCATTAAATTCTGCACCATAGGGGCATTCAAGACTTGCTGTCGTTCAGCAATAACTGTAACCCCATGGTGTATAATTTAAGAGAACACAAGGACCAAGAGGAGGCAACTCTTATCTACATTGCATTTGCTTGTAATGACCTCCATAATTTATCCACAGGGAGAGATGAACAGTTGGCTGCTCAGAGCCTGTTCATAGATTTGGCAAGAAATGAAGATAAAGAGTTATCAGGTGTGGCCGGTGATCCCTGAGAGTCTGGGTTTTATTTTTATCTTGCGATGAGTCACCCACAGAGAAGCACAGAGAGTAGCCCTTAAAAATTTCTTCGGAGAATAAGTATCTTATGCTATTACCGAATGCTGCCTTGATGATGGTTTCACACTGAATTGTTCGGTGTGTGTGATTACGAAGCAGGCAGGTGTGCCCAGGCTGCTATTGTACCAGAAAGATGCATGGGAATCAGTGGGAATCTTGTTAAGATGCCTGAGGGGTCCCTGAGAGTCTGTATTTTCGGCCTGATCCAAGTTTTGCTTCTGTTGCTGGTGCCTGGTTCTTACTTTATACACAGAAACTTAGATGTTTCAAATAGCTTTGTGCGGCAATTTCTTTTGGAGGTAGTGGAGTCAGTAGGGACTTGCACTGCCAGTGACTTTTATGAGCCCCTCAGCTTGCCAAACAGTCATTAAAGAAATCACCCAACTGGAAACCAAGAGTTTAAGCAGAGATCATCCATAAACGCTTTGCTTTGGCGAGGGGCAGAACCTCTGGGTACGCACATCTTCAATTGGTTCTGAGTTGTGACCCACCCACTGTAGGGGCTTTGTCTGAAGAATGCCTTTATTGTAGACTCTCTCCATCTACAGGCTACAGGACTCCCTTCCAGGACTACATAAAACCTTGTATTTACAGGAGCAAGCAATTTCTGCAGTCGTCCAGTCTTCTAAGGACCAAAATTCTTCTGTGAGCATTGGGGTGACCCAAGAAACCAACTAGATTTAGATGCAATTACATGAATTTGTCAGAATTCATCAGAAGATCATTCTATCATCAGTGGTGAATGTCCCTAAAGGTTTTGGATAGTGAATTAACAATGAATAGCTAATCCAGCTCTTGGGGTTTTGATTCCTTAACATGGAATTCTGATTCTACCATTTCAGATAATCTTCTGACTCAGTTAATTATTGGTTCTATAGAAAAGAACCTGTCATCTTAAAAGAAAATGGATTTATCAAGGAAAAAATATTCAGAGTCTACTCCAGAATATAAGAGTTTTGTTGAGTATTGTTTTAAAGTTATAGAAAATTTTTAAACATACGTGAAAATTACAAAGACTGTCCATCTCCCAGCTGTATGGTTATCAACACATGAGGCCCAGACTGAATGTATGTGTCCCTCAAAATTCATATGTTGAAGCCCTAACCCCTAACTTATGATAGTATTTGGAGGTGGGGCCTTAGGCGATAACTAGATCATAAGGACAGAGCCCCCATGAGTGAGATTAGTGCCCTTATAAAGAGGAGATGTGACAGAAATGATCTCGCTCACTGCCATGGGAGAAGATACAGCAAGAAAACAGTCATCTGCACACCAAACAGAAAGGAGTCTTCAGAAATCCAGCTCACCTGCACCTTGATCTTCGACTTCTCAGCCCCCCAGAACTGTGAGAAATGTTTCTGTTTTAAGCCACCCAGTGTGTGGTATTTTTTGTTACAGCAGCCCAAACTGACTAAGACACATGGTCTATTTGATTTCATTCATATTCTCAAAGCCCTACCTCATCCTTGGATTATTTTAGATCCAATCCTATACATTATGTCCTTTCATCTATAAATCTATCAGTCAGTATGTGTTTCTATAAGCACATACATAAGAACTTAAAAATATAACTGCAATATCATTATTACAACCTAAAATTAGCTGTAATACCTTAATAGCATCAGAAATCCATACTATCTGCATTTTCCTGATTGTCTCAAAATGTTTTTCAGTGGGTTTGCTTAACTCAGTACCCAAAGAAGTTTCTACATATTGCATTTGTTGATGTGTCTCGAGTTGCTTTTAATCTGTAAATTCTTTTTTTTTTTAAAGATTTTATTTATTTATTTGACAGGGAGAGAGAAAACAAGCAGGGGCAGTGATAGGCAGAGGGAGAGAGGGAGAAGCAGACTCCCTGCTAAGCAGGTAGTCTGATGTGGGGCTCCATCCTAGGACTCTGGGATTAGGACCTGAGCTGAAAGCAGACACTTAACTGGCACTGAGACACCCAGGTGCCCCTAATCTGTAAATCCTTAATTCTGTAAATTTTCCTTCCCTGCCGTGCAACTTATTTTTGAAGAAACTGAACCATTTGTCCTATTAGAGTTTCCTACATTCTGGGTTTGGATGATTGCCTCCCTGTGGTGTTACAGAACATGTTACTCTACTTTCTGTATCTCCTGTATATTGGTGGTTAGATGCAGAGGCTTCCTCAGGTTCCAAGTCAGTGTTTGAGGAAGAATAGGTCATAGGGGGTACTACATGCATTTTCCATTGCATCTCATCAGGCAGGTGATACACATGTCTGATTTTCTGGCTTTAAAAAAAATATTGTTAAATATGGTCTTATCTTTCCTATGAGAGTTCAGAATCAAAACTTGACCCCTCCAATAAGTGAAGTGCCGTATATAAGATCAATATATATTATATGATTATATACAAATATAATATAGAATATATGGTTAAATGGGGCTATATACAATTAAAAAGAAATTAAAATCGCTTATCCAAGATAGAAATTTATTTTCCTTTTCTGTAAAATAAGTCCAGGGATGGGCAGTTCTAGACTGGCATGACCATCACACAGTCATTAAGGAGCCACTATTTTTGTGCATGGCTTCCATGCTGAAGATGGTTTCCTGGTCCAAAATGGCCACTGAACCAGCAGCCCATCATATCCGCTTCCCAGACTGGTAGTAGGCATAGGGGTAAGGGGGGTTAAAAAAAAAAAGAGCCTACCTCCTAACTGAGTCACTCTAATTTAAGAATCTGTTCCAGAATCCCAACAAAGGAACTCTGAGTATTTCTAAATGGTCACCCATAGCTTCAGGGGGAGCCAGAAAAGTTGGAAAGGCAGGATTCACCTTGTGTGAAGCTCTCAAAATATTGATATGGTGTTCAGAAGATTCTAGACAGCCACCAATGTTGAATGTCCATCCCATATAGTACAGAACTGTATCCTGGTGCAGCCTTATTATGATGTCAACATAATTACCAAATTCTAGGAAAGAAATCTTGATCCAGATAGGAAAAAAAGAAACATGCATACAAATGCAGAGGAATTCTTGGCAAACTTATTGTTAAGTAACTTGTCTACAGTCACGCTGCTGGTAAGAGGTAGAACTGAGGTTGCAACCCTGGCCCTATGCTATATTGAAATGGATCAATTTTAATAGATCTTCTTCTTGGGTATTTTTGGTGAATTGTAAGAGGAAGCAAGAAGAAGGAGGTGGGATGTTGGCTCTAATTTTGCTTCATGATAAATAGTGAAACAGGAAGAAGAGTCTTTCTGGGTTTCACAGCTGCATACAGACATGGTTCTGGTCCTGGATGCCTCATCATCCACCGTGGGTGGAGGGCACTCACTCTGCAGCTCTTAGCCCAGAAAGTTTATTTACTAGGTCCAAGGCCCTTAAGAATGGAATCTGGGTCATCATCACCCAGTGAAAGTTCCAGGAAGGCTTTATAATAATCTGTAAGGAAAGGAAGACCTTTTGCTTTATGAATTGAATACTAACTTGAACTGGTGTCATCCCTGGGGCGCCCCTCTGTCCACACCACTACTCCTTCATTTCCTCCACCTCTGAGAAAGGAGACATCAGCACGCTTGCCAAGAGATGCCGTAGCTCTCCCGTGAAGCTGACCTCACCCACATACCCCCACCCCGTCCATTTGAGCATACCACCTCCTAGATTTTGCAGATCTAAGATTTTGGGTACAGTATTGTGCTTTGTATTGGCCTATGACTTGCACTGAAAATAATTCCAACTTAGCTGTTTAGCAGAACTCAACCTTGGCAGACAATACGGACTAGAGCAGAGGAAATTTCTTGCCACCTGAATCATCAAGTTGCACTGTTTGGGTCAATCCCTTTCCCCCTCCCTCTCCCCTTTCCCCCCTTCCCAGATGCCATGACGTGGCCCATTCCTGTGCTTCTCTGATCTGATCTGATCTGATCACATGGTTGGGTCTCAGTGCAGCTTGCAAAGAGTAAAGAGAAGTGGAGGGTAAGTAGGAGGAGACAGGTCTTGGCAGGGCTCCCAGGCAGCATTCATCACCCTCTGGGCTCCAAATTGGAGCCCTGGCTTGGGGAGGAGGGATTGCATGGAACCCGAGGGCAGCAGCCCCCTCTGGCTCAGTTTTCTGGAGACTGCACCTCTCTCTGCCAACATGTGTACACCCCTTTGAGATTCAGGGCTGACTTGATCGCCAGAATAGCTGCATTTCTTCCCACGCCTAGAGTTCAGGATCTTGCACAGAGCAGCCCTTGATAAATAGTTAATGAATAAGAGTCCCTATTTATGATTATAGTTACATGCTGGCTGGATATAAACACACCAGTGACCATATACTCCCAGGCGTTGCTCCATGATTCCTGACAGCAGAGCGCTCACACATCCACGGACAGGACAACCTCTCAGGACCTTGTAAAGTTACAGGTTCTCAGGTTCCAGCCACAAGCACCTGATTCAGGGGCAGGCAGGTGGGGCTCAGGGATTTGAATTTTTAATGTGTGCCCCAGTGATTATAAGGCAGGTAGACCTTGGAACTCACCCAGAGAAATGGCCTTCTTGCTCTTTCTGATAACCAGTACTTCTTGCTCTTTCGGAGAACCAGTGCCCACTGTATACATTGGGAACTGTGGCTTCCTGGTGGTCAAAGGCCACACAGTGTACCCTGGAAGGGGCCCCTTTGCCACTAAGGCCCTTAAGAATGGAATCTGGGTCATCATCACCCAGTGAAAGTCCAGGAGGGCTTTATAATAATCTGTAAGGAAAGGAAGACCTTTTGCTTTATGAATTGAATACTAACTTGGAACTATTCCCCAATCAATTGAACTCTGGTTTCCAATTCAGAATATTCATTGAATGCTCTTAAGTAAATTTTAAGAGATCATTTCCACATAAAAATCTCATAAAGGCCTGTTTTCTTTGAGAGCGTTTGGAAGAGAAACATTTTTTTCCTCTCCTGCATATGGTATAAAAACTAACAGTTTTGTTCCAACCTTTCTTCCTACTTTCAATTATTAAATAGTCATTTGATTTACTATAACACCTAATGACTCCCCCTTCTACAGTGGTTCTTAATCACCTGGCACCTGAATTTGCCTGCAGAGTGCTTTTTAAAAATTGGCCTGCGCAGTGCTTTGGATATAAATTTTATAAGGCCATCTTTTTCGTATTTTTCTTTGTCAGCATACTCTCTCTTTTTTTTATTATTATTCTTACTTGCTTTTAAATGATGATTAAGGTATCACAGGAAATGTGTATGATTGAGTTCCTATTTCCTACACATATTTTATGATTAGGCTCAGACAGATGGCTCCTGCCTTATCTAACAGAATACCAGAAATACATCAATAGTCTCTTCATGGCATGCATTTCAGCTCTAACTACTGGCACCACATTAGATTCCAAGCCATGTACTCTTTTGTTTTCCTGAGTAATTAAGAAATATGTAGTCTTATTTTTAATTTGTGCTTCCTTGCTATAGGGAAAATATCTTTTTGAACTACCTTCTATCCTTTCTGGAATAAACTGGGATATATGTAAATAAACAACATTAATAAGCATGAGCCGAGGAAACTATGATATTTGTCAACATTCATCCAACTTGTGGTTCATTTTGATTCACAGCATGATTTTTGTATGGACGTTGCTACAGCCTGTGATCCCTCCAAAGCACTAGGGTCTCTTCCAGAAAAGTGAACTTGAGCCCTCTTAATGTCCCCTTCATAGAAAAGCCTCTTCAACCCAACCGGGATGTGTCTTTCTCTTCCCTAAACCTTTACCACTAGGGGTTGCCCCAGTGTCTTCTCCAAAGATGCTGTCTGGGCCTGTCCACCTGCTCACTGGCCCTGGGCATTTTCCAGCATGGCTGCCGCAGCCAAGGGTCTGGCCAGCTACCCACTGCAATAGTTCTTGCTTGCCTCAGACCTGCTCCAGACCAGCAGAGGATAATGTCAGAGTCTCGCTGGAGCTAGGAGAGCCATTTTTCCTTTCCACGGTGTTCTTGGTGTAGACGTGGGTTGTGTGTGTGTTTTGTGTTTGTGTGTGTGTGTGTGTGTGTGTGTGTGTGTGTAAGGACATTTCAGGTGATGTGGGCTGCAGGTAGGTAACTGTGATACCTTCTCTGTTACCATGGTGAGTTCACAGTCTAATAGGAAAGGTTCATGCAAGGTTTTTCTGCATAATGAGATAATCAGGCTGATAATGTATTCCCAACAAGTATCATGGTGGTTATAGCAAAATGCAGAACCCATGTGTTTATAAAATATTTTGTCTCCCAAAGGCAGTTATTCAGCATCAGGTTTTTTTTTGGGGGGGGGGGTTTCTTCTAAACATCTTTTCATCATTGAAGAAGCAGGTAACCTTTGGTAATCATTGAAGAAGCAAACAAGCTGTATTTTTTTTTCAGCTGGTATGGTTTTGGGGTCAGTTCAGCATTTTAGACTTTCTAGAGTGTTCCTAGGTGATTTCTGATCCTTGTTATCTATGAGAATGGCTTAAATTAGCTTTAAGGTCTAGAGTCAGACTGATAAAAGCTTCAGGTCTAGCTCTATATTCATTAACACTGTGAATTTGGTGAGTTATTAACCTGTCTGAGGCATCTTCACCCACACCCACCCCTGCTATAGGGCTGGTGTGAAGAGTGAGGTCAGGCCTGTAGGTGCAAAGCACAGGCCTGCCAGGGGCCACACACCCAGTGAATGGCCACTGAGGCCTCTCGCCCACCCTCGAGAACACCCAAGGAGGCTTCCTCCCACACCCCGACCTCTTTACACATCTTCTTGGAATCTCTTTTGAAAGTTTTATCTCACACATTTAAAAAGAGAGTAAAAAAAAGAGACAGAGCAAGAGAGCAACATTCGTGCTTAAATGTATGGTAGACTTTGTTTATTTTCAGGGATTTTATGCCCTATACTGATCTTTAGAGGATGAATGGGCTCTGCCTACCTCACGTTCCTAACTGCTATTACATGAGGCCTTTCAGCTCTTAGCTCCCTCTCGCTCCCCTCCAGTCTGCCCTCCAGACTCTCGGATGTGGTCTCTTGAGGCCCAGGTGTGCTCGGGCATCCCCCACGTCAGACCCTTCTGATGCCCCTCAGGTTGAAGACCCAGGAGCATGAAGGACCCGAGCCTCTTCCCGACGCGATCCCCTCTCCCCACCCCGGGGAGATTTGCCGTCTGTTCACTGTTGCTTTGGAATAGCATTTCTTTTTTTCTTTTTTTTCTTTTTTTTAAGATTTTATTTATTTATTTGACAGAGAGAGATCACAGGTAGGAAGAGAGGCAGGCAGAGAGAGAGAGGAGGAAGCAGGCTCCCTGCTGAGCAGAGAGCCCGATGTGGGACTCGATCCCAGGACCCTGAGATCATGACCTGAGCCGAAGGCAGCGGCTTAACCCACTGAGCCACCCAGGCGCCCCTGGAATAGCATTTCTTGCTTGCTCTTTTAAAAGCTAAACTAAGAATCTTTGAAAGGTGGTGATGAGACTTGTGTGGGTTCTTTTTGTATCTGGTTTCCCTTTGTCCTTCATCCGTATTCCTGTAAGGTTTGTCAGACAGACAAACAGCAGTCATGTGACCCCACGCCAGGCAAGCGTGACATACTGCTTTGGGAGCTTTCCTCACTAGGCATTGGTGGCACCTAAAATAGGTGACTTGAGTGTTAATTAGATGCAGTTACTTGCAAAAGTCTCAGAGGCATTTTCTTGATGGCACACGGGAGGAGTCTAGTAATTATTTCTAACGAGGAAGGTTTATGTAACATCAGTTAATGGCCAATTGCTGGGGGCGGCCAGGCAGACTGAGGAGCCCCAAGAGGAGCATTTTCTGCTCCCCTGAGGGGAAAAGGATCTCTGAAGACAGAGCTGCTGCCTCTGGGAGCCTGTAATCTACTGCGGAAGATAAAATACAAGTAGATTAGGGAGTTGAAAATAACTTTGTGCCCAGCTCTGTCCAGTGACTGTCCTGCAGTGGGTGTCCAGGGAGATCCCCTCGAACTGGAGATGGGAGGCTTTGGGTCTAGCAGTCCTGGGGGGACAAGCAGTGTTTTATGGGTCTGTGCTGAAAAAGCAGCTAACCTAATCTTTAGTGTGTCTAGGCTGCCCACCACCCCCCCCCCGCCACGTTTCTCCCTTTCTGGTGCCCTGAATAAGGTGTTGTGTTAGAGTTAAGGGTTGTTCTCTCCTGAGTCCTATTTTGAAACACCCACACCCCTGGGAGGAAGGACCCCCAGTGAGCCTTCAGCATCCCAGGATAGACTGTTAGATTGGAAGTTTCTGGAGCAAGAGGGACCTCTACAGCAGCCTTGTGGGCGGTAAAAGCACAGATGAGGACATAGAGGCTACCCCACCCAGTCATGGAGATTCACCTCCACCTCCCCACCCCCACCTCCCCACCCCCTTCTGGAACCTGTCAGTCTGCAGCCCCATCTCCCTCTGCCTCCCCTCCCCTGCCAAGTCCCACTCTCCTGCTCTGGGCTCCAGCCACATGGGGTGAATTAATGTTTCTTTTGTTTCTTAGCACCCCACCCCCACCCCCACCACCTCTGCCTGGCAGCCTTCACCCTCTTCCTGTGTCCAGCATAACTAGAGGCTAGGCCGGTAGCTCAGGCACCTGACCCACCACCTCAGATGAGTGAAGGTGGGAAAGGGGCCGGCAGGGGGCTGGACCGTCTTGTGGTGGGGAAAGAGAAATCACACATCCACAGGGTTTCTAAAATTGAGATATTATTCATACACCACAGCCTTCGCCCCTTTAGAGGCATACAGCTGAGTGGTTTTTAGTGTTGTCACGAAGTTCTACAACTGACGCTACTACCCAATTTCAGAAGATTTTCATCACCTCCAAAAAGAAGCATGGCACCCACTGACAGTCACTCCCCACTTCCCTCCTAAACCCTCTGCCCCCATCTCCTCTGCCCTGCTCAGTTCCCGGCACCCGTTGGCCTGCTTTCTGTTTCTCTGCTTTTTCACCCGTTGGCTTGCTTTCTGTTTCTCTGGTTTTGCCTATTCCAGACATTTTGTGTCAATGGAATTCTACTGTGTGTGGCCATTTGTATCTGGTTTTTTTTTTTTTTTTTTTTGCTTAGCACGTGTTTTCAAGAGTCATCCACATTGTGGCACGTGTCAGGACTTCACTCCTTTACGTAGCAGGCAGGACACTCGCTAACCATGTTGGATGGATAGGTTCCATCTTCATTTAATGGATATTTAGGTTGTTTCCATTGTTTGGCTACAACAGATAATGTTGCTTTGAACATTCAAGGACCAGATTTTTTGGACCATGTGTTGAGCATATATCTAGGAGTAGAATTTCAGGGCCATATAGTAACCATGTTTAACTTTTTGAGGAACTGCCAAGCTGTTTCCCAAAGCGGCTGGACCATTGTATATTCTATCAACAACGTATGAAAGTTCTGGTTTCTCTGTATCCTCGCCAGCACGTGTGGTGGTCCATCTGATTAATTGCAGCTGCCATGGTAGGTGGGAAGGGCTATCTCACTTTAGTTACACAATATTTTCTAAGCCATGATTGAAAGTGTGGGTATGTTCTATATTTTAGGGATTTAGTGTCCAGAACTAGCTATCACTAATTACAGTCCTAAGAATGATAATCTTTGGACCAGTTAGAAATAGGTGGCTTCCCAAACACCCAGCAATGCGGCCTCTGAAGTACATGGCTTGGTAAGGTAGTAGTACCTTTGTGCAAAGAACTGTGCACCCCTTCCCCTTCCTTGAGCTAGACGCTGCTTCTCACCCAGACTCCTGGATTTCAGACCCTCACACCTGTTCTGTGGGTGTCTTTGTCCAGGGCACAACCTACACAACTGTACATGGCCTGTTCTTGGCCCCTTTAAAGCTAGAAAACCTGCTTCCAGTCTCACCTAGACTCTGGGACTATGACTTTGGACAAGTAATTTGATGCCTCCAGTCGTCAGTTTCCTTGCTATTAGATGATAGTGATAAAAACAGAACCCTCTTATGGTTTTGGGTTGATGAAATGAAATGAATTTTATAAAACCATTGGTCCAGGGCCTGACAAATCAAAGGATTTATTAAACAGTAGTCAGTTTTACATCTTGTCCTTAGGAACTCAGCACCAGATATTATTTCCTCTGGAAGATGGGTCAATACACTTGGCCCATGGGACAAACCAGCCTGATGTTGTTATGGTTTGAGAAACAACCTCACAGGCTGAGAATAGTTTTTACGTTTTTAAAAGTCTGTGTAGCAAACGGATATGTGACATTGAAAATAAGCCCTCTACGGCCTGGGGTATTTCCTATCTGGTGCTTCACTACCCATGCTGTAGAACCCTTCGGGGCAGCCCTTCCCATCCCCACCCTGCGCCCCTACCCACCCCTGGGGGGCTAAGTGTTCCTGCTCAGGGCCCTCCCCTTGGACCTGTTTATCACTTCCCTTTCACACAGAATCCCTACGCGACTATTCAGCACTTCTTCACCCCTGAACTCCTTGGCACATAGTAGGAAGTTAATATTAATTCAGATCAAGGAAAGGGAGAGGTGGAGGGAGGGGACGCTGGAGTTGAGCCAACTTCACAATTTTGCCTACATCCTGATTTGAGAAGAGACTGTCCTCCTATGCAATGCTTTTTTTTTTTTAATTTATCTGAATTCAATTTAGTTATTGGATTATTAGTGTTATTATTAGTATTACTAGTTTCAAGGATAGAATTTAGTGATTGATCAGTTGCATATAACACCCAGTGCTGATCCCATCAAGTGCCCTCCCCATGTCCATCAACCAATTACCCCATCCCTTCACCCGCTTCCCTCCAGCAGCCCTGTTTATTTCCTAGAGTTTGCATCTCTTATCATTTGCCTCCCTGTTTTCATCTTATTCTATTGTTCCTTCACTTTCCCTATGTTCATCTGTTTTGTTTCATAAATTCCACATATGAGTGAAATCATATGGTATTTGTCTTTCTCTGATTGACTTACTTTGCTTAATACCCTCTAGTTCTATCCACATCGGTGCAAAAGGCAAGATTTCATTCTTTTTGATGGCTGCGCAATATTCCGTTGTATGTATATGTGTATACAGACATACACACATATACATATACCACCTCTTTTTTATCCATTCATCTGTTGATGGACATCTGGACTCTTTCCACAGTTTGGCCATTGTGGACATTGCTGCTATAAACATTCGGATGCATGTGTCCCTTCAGATCACTATGTCTGTATCCTTTGGACAAATATCTAGTATTACTATTGCTGGGTTATAAGGTGGTTCTAGTTTTACCTTTTCAAGAAACCTCCAAACTGTTTTCCAGGGTGGCTGCACCAGCTTGCATTCCAACCAAGAGTGTCAGAGGGCTTCCCTTTCTCTGCATCCTCGCCAACACCTGTTGTTTCTCAAGTTGTTCATTTTAGCCATTCTAATGCAGTGTGTTTCAGCTGAGAAGTAACTGGGACCTCAGTTTTAGCCCAGTTATGATGGGGATCATCCATTACGTTAGTGTGCAGAGACATCCTGACTTTCCCCTTGGCCATCACACAGGGGGTGGACTTCCTATATACGTACTTCTCAGACATTCACAAACCCCTCCAGAAAGGGAGGTTGGCCTGTGTGTTGTGGGTTGTGGGTACTAGTCTCATCCAGGAGCCCTGTGCCACTCCCAGAAAGATACCAGTGTGGCTTTCTATGAACTAGGGTCATGGGGGTCAGGATTTTACACGCTTGTGGATGGACTGCAAGAAGGCGTAATGAGTGTTTTTGAGAATCTAAGTGGTGCTGGCATGACTATGCCTGCTTGATTCTTTACTCTGGGTGCTTTAAAAGAATTTAAGCCTGTACTTATTTTTCTAATATTAATGCTTATGTCGCATTTCTCGTGCAGAAACAGATGACTGCATTTATCCTAGAGCTTTCACTACCATGGTGTGGAATTAGCCATGCAAACTGTTGACATGATATGCTTTCCTTTTCTGGTTTCTTCCGTTCTCAACATGATTTGAAAAATTTAGCTCTATGAACTTGTGTTCAGGCGATAGAAAGAGAAAGATTGATCCCCTAAAGAAAAGCCAGTGGGCCTGTAGGGGAAAAGACAAAAGACCCAAGCAGGACAGCGCCCGCCTGAGGGAGCAGGTGTTCCAGGTTCTTTGAGGAAGCAAAGTTGAGCAGTTTACAATCTTGTGCAAAAATGCACAGGGACTTTTTCAGTGGGTAAGGAAACATCTTTAAAAAGGAAATATAATTACTCATGAAAATTAAAAAAAAAAAAGGAAAATGACAAACTCAGATGAAGGATTTGCAACTCAGAATGATTTGTTAACTTTCTACGAAAGATGGGAAGGAAGGAAGGAAGGAAGGAAGGAAGGAAGGAAAGAAAGAAGAAAGGGAGAAAGGGAGGTAGGGGGGGATGAAGAGAGGAAGGGAAGGGGAGAGGGAAGGAGGGAGGAAAATATTGCAGTTATGGCAGGTTTTCTCCAAAGGTTTCCAATGTGTAGGTTGTTTGCAAGTATATAGACCAGGAGAAAGAGCAGAGAAAGATTTCCAAGTCACAGTTTTAAACAGTTTACGTCAAAGCTTACCAAGTATTACTCCTCTGAAGTAATTACTCCTCTGAAGCTTCTAAGGGATTGTTTGTAAATTCCTGAAACATAAAATTGCATTTCCACTCTTGAATGCCGGTTACCCCAGATAAGATCATGCCCCATGACGGATTGGAGAACATAGTTTGGCCTTAAGAGTAACTCACAGAATTAGGTCAAGAGTTGTTTATTGACCATGTAATTTTCAAGGTGTGAAGTATGCAAAGGACAGACATAAGGCTTTTGCGCTGAAGCTGGGGGTGGAGTCATAGAGGCTGGAGGACGCTTCAGCTGTATTTCTGAGCAAATTAGTGTGTTCTGTGGTGTTTTAAGGCAACGGTCCATCTACTGCCAGGAGTCTTTGCCATAACCGAGCCGATTAAAGCCGTGTGGTGAGTAACACTTGACGGGCTGCTAGCACAGATGGTGTTTATGACAGATGCATCTCCTTATCCGGCTACCTTTGACTTCCAACCATAAATATTTTATAAACTACCCAAGAAAAGAAAGCACCTTGTCAAAGGAAGGAATTTTAAAGTTAAAGAGCTTGAAGAGAGAAAGCACGGAGCTTCCCAGTGACATATTTTGATCATAGACATAGAATTTTTAAGCCAGTGGTGCTGCTATGCAGTGTCAGTACACTGCAGGACCGAAAGGAATGGTTTGAGACTGGAGCACTTTTCCCACGAGTGTCTTGATTTGCTCAGAGGATAATAATACGCGTGGCCATGTTTAAAAATTAACAAAATTATCAGAAACTAAAAAAGGAAGGGTCAGCCTCAGTTAAAAATGCATCTGGTGGTGGGGGCGCCTGGGTGGCTCAGTGGGTTAAGCCACTGCCTTCCGCCTGGGTCATGATATCAGGGTCCTAGGGTTGAGTCCCGCATCGGGCTCTCTGCTCAGCAGGGAGCCTGCTTCCTCCTCTCTCTCTCTCTGCCTGCCTCTCTGCCTACTTTTGATCTCTCTCTGTCAAATAAATAAATAAAATCTTAAAAAAAAAATGCATCTGGTGGAAAGCAGCACAAAACCTAACTACACTGGCCTAAATAGGTGAGAAGTCTTATTTATTTCCTGCAAAAAGCAGCCCAGATCTGGTATAATGGCACAGTGATGCCATCAGGGATCTATCTCGTTTCTTTTTCTACAGATAAACCTCATTAGCATGTAGAGTTTAGCTTGTACAATGATCCTAATGTTTGTTTCCTAACTGTCGCAAGAGGGCTGCTGCATCTCTAGGCATTGCACCTGTGTTCCAGGAAGGAGAAAGGAATGGAATGTACAAGTTTGACAAAGGATGCCAGATGAGTCTGCTCATTGTTAGAAGTTTTCTTAAAAGGCCATTTCAGCAATGTCCCTTTATATCTCATTTATTTGTTAAATGGCCAGAATTTGATCACTTGGTCACCTCCGATTTCAGATGAGTCTAAGTGGAGGAATATTTCCGGTTGGGTTTATTTTTATCAAGAGTGAAACCATGATTCCATTAGGATGAGAGGAAGAATAGATACTAGGTAGGCAACAAGCAGAATCTGCCACAGAGATGGTCATTTCAAAATATTTTATGTAGTTGGTAATAGGTTTGAAAAATGCTGGTTTTCCATATTAAATATGAGAAGACTGTGGGAATAAAAGGAAGCAGCCAACAGTACAAAAATGGCATATGTTTACTTTCCAAATAAAATATCCACATTTAATGCAGACAAAATAACTGGTTAGTCGATCAATCATTATTGTATCCCTCTTATGTACTGGGCAAAAAAACATGTACTGTGACAAAAAGGAAACATAAAGAGAAGGGAGAGAGAGAGCAAGAGGGAAGAAGGGACAGAGGCAAGAAGGGAGGGGGAAAGTCATAGCAGAACTTTGAGGTTTTAGCCTTCCCAGAGCCTTACAAGCTAGTGCGTGCATCCATCCAGTTGGCATCCTTGTCCCAAGACCAATTAAAGAATGATATAAACCTTCACGTGCCTAACTAAGGAATGAGTTACTAGGTATAGACTCTATTTGACTTTCAGAGAGAATGGGCCTCAGTGCAACCCAGAAGTGTTAGACAAGCCTTCGAAGAAGTTGGCTTTAACGCAGACTTTCACTAGCTTTTCAAAATATTAGGTCTCCTGGTTGTGAATGATAAAAGCCCAAATGAGATTGCTTAAACAAATACAAAAGTGTGTGTGTGTTCGTGTGTGTTTGGGTATGCGTGTGTATTTGTGTACATACACACTGGTGGGGCTATATTTAGGGGATAGGTAATGTATTTATCCACATAACTAAAGCCTTTCAGTCAGGTATGGCTGGATCCAGGGACTCCATCGGTCCCATCAGCTCTGGTCTATTCTCCCAGTTCTTGGGCAGCCTAACTAACTCTTAAGTAGGTCCTCTCTTTTGGTGGTTAATTGGTTGCCTTCAGGCATCTTACTCAGTAATGATAGTAGAAAAAAGGACTTGACTTTCAATGGGCCTACAACTTCCTGAGATGGAGTTTCAGTGGACACCTAAGTTCAGGTGCCTGTCCATTAACCAGTTGTCATGTCCAGTGGATGGGATGTGCTGGTTGACTGTGCCCAGTTCGAACATCCTCGCAAGAGGCAGGGTTGAGGGCACCGCTCCGAAAATCTCAAGAACGGAGCAGGGAAGGGGGTGATTCTCTAAAAGGGAATGCAGATACTACTACCAGATGAAGGAGGAAAGATTCTAAGTGTTGTTAATTGTAATAACAACTCGAAACTGAGTCAAGCTTGCAACTGGCATACCATGAAGTTGTGGATACGCCATAGGCCAAAAAAAAAAAAAAAGATAGATTTTAAATTGATATTTTCACAGGCCAGAGAATAACAGGAATACATTTTCTTTGTTGGTGAACTTATTAAATACTTAGCTCATTCTTCAAATGAGCAAATAATTGGACCATTTATAGGAAATGTAAAATAAAATGGTAAAATATAAATGAAAACATATCAGAATCATGGTAAACATAAATTCAAATAGAAGCTGTAATATACAGAAACCCTAAGTTCAAAAAACTGCTGTACTTGAACAGCTTTTACCCTCAATTTCCTGGTAGCCGAGAGGAAAAATAGGGCCATAAACAGTTACATACTCCTCGTCTTCCACAAAGCAGAAATATACCAGTTTGCCAGGTGGTGTAGTGGATTAAAGAGCACACATGTGGGCTTGAACACCAGCTCTACAATTGACCTTGGACAAATGATTTAATTTGCCTAATTCCCAGTTTTTCATCTTTTATATGGGAAACCTGTATTCACAGTATAGGTTGTTTTACAAATTGGGATAATTACATGTAAGATACCAACCAATAAGCCCTGCAATGAGAAAAAAAATAATAATTAGGAAGTTAGGAGACAGAGTGGTCGATTACTTCATCACCAACACAGAACTGGATTGTGTGATGCTGTATCTTATGGTATCACTTAATGACCACAAAGGTCATGAACACATCACACAGTCAAGGCAGCTCTTGATGGGGCCAAGAAATTTTGCCCAATAGACAGCTTTGTGATAGCCCAACTCCATCCAAGAGTAAAACCCAGAGTCTACAGAGAAATGGATGGATTCTGTGTGTCTCTAACAATCTTCCTTATGTTTCATGTCCTTTAACCAGGCTTTTGGTAGATCTCAGTGGCTTTCTGTTTGAGGATATAGTCCCTGGTGGGAGCCTGGAGTGCAGGTTTGGGTGGATGATGAGCCCCTGGTGTAGGTTGGTCTTCTGGCCTAACCTGACACTCTGGCCTAGGAGGATGGTCGTCCTGTTGGCAAGGACTGCATTTTCTCCCAGAGCTCCCTTCAGAACAGCTCCAGTCTGAGAATCAGCAGTAAACACTTAAAACCTATCGCTCTTCCTCTCATTTCAAATTTCAGGTTTCTTTATTTTACCACTTGTATCTATCTCACCATGAACTCCGCTAACAAGGATTTTCTCAATCTTCATTCCTTTACACTTATGGGGAAAATCAGAAGTTTTATGTCCAGTGGGGGGGGTTCTCTAAATATGAAGACAGTTGTTGCTCTGGGAATGGTCTTCCTTTGTCCCTCTTTCTGTTACTGTTTCTGTTTATTATAATAAAATCCTGATGGCAGATACTGATGTCAGTCTTTGAAAAGTATTTTTGGAAATAGTGATCTCTTTCATTTAGCAGTGTGTGATAGCCTGAATGTGATCGTGGTTTCCTAGAGGAAGTGGGATACATCATCTATCTTGGTGGGAATTTCTGAAAAATCTATTTACCCAGCACCAAGTCACAAATGAAAACAAATAAAAACCAGCCTACGTACTCCTCTGTATGCTGGTGGATTGGGTCTGTATTACTTGCCACACTTTTTAAAAAAGATTTTTTTAAATTGTCTATTTGAAAGAGAGCAAAAGCAAGTGCATGAGAGGGGTGAGGGGCCGAGGGCCCCACTGAGCAGGGAGCCCAACAAGCTGGATTCTAGGACCCAGAGATCATGACCTCAGCCGAAGGCAGACACCCAGTGGACTGAGCTACCCAGTTGCCCCTACATGCCACACTTATTCAAAATTAATCCATTTAGGAAAAAGATGTACTTGTGAAAAGCCTCCAACGTGTAGGCAGTATGACATTTCTTCATCTGAGAGCAATTTAAATGTCTTATTACCATCTCCAGCTAAAAATACCTTATGAATTCCAGATTCTTTTGTGGAGTTAATCTTACAGCTCAAGTTCACCTTGTTGCTAATTCTTCATCTCATTTCAGTGTGTGCAGGGTGATGTCGTTTGATGTAGAAGGGTAATGTATTTGATCTGTCCCCTTCTCCAGCTATCAGCAACTTTATGCCAAGGGCTTAGAAGAACTTTTATGGGACACAACCAGCCAGTAGATCTTTATTGTTTAGCAATATTCTCTATGTATATCATCCTATTCCCTCTTCTGTAGCCGAGGAAGGGGGTTTTCAAGAATGGATTTTTGAAGAATCAAGAAACAGTAGGTCCTTTGAGTACTTTTCTATAATGGACCCTATTGCTTGCTTCCCTCTCATCCATTTCCCCACAGTCCCTCCTCCTTAGCAGAAATCTGTTAATTTGCTTAAATTGTATAGAATGGGAAAGGTTAATCCCATCCTCAACTCAAAGATAACTCCTAAGTGATTTAAGGTGATAAAGGCGGTCTCATTTGGTTTGCTAATGGTTCGTTTAGAGAGAGCTGCTGGCTTGGACCTAGCCAAGGAAATGTGAGTGGAAATTTTCTCATGCCCTTTTAGGTAAGATTTTCAGATCTTAAAGGAAACATCCAAGAAGGATAGTCTCTTCTTCCGAAGGACTGTGTCATTCTGCATGTAATGGCTGGAATTGCAGCAGCCATTATGAAACATGAGGAATGCTAGTCTGAGCACAATAATGACATACTACAATGGCAGAGCGGGATGGAACAAAGATGTGGAATGGGTCCTAAGATCTCCATACCTAACAATTTCTATTTTGAAAGAGAACATCTTTTCTTTATTTGTAGGAGACTATGTTTTCCTTATTGTTTGAATTGGATTGGGTTTTCTCTTACCTGCAAACAAGAGCACCCTCACTGATGTAGGGAGATATTATATGAGGCAACCACAGAAATTCTTTAGCCACGTTTAAGCCAGTCGTTCTGAGAGCTGTAGGTCATCAGTCTTCCTGGCCTGTCTCTCTGTGCCTGGCATGAGGTAACACTAGCTCAGAGAGCTGATGAACTTAACATGATGCATTTTCTTTGCATTACACACATGCAACACACACACACCTCTCAAGAATATGAAAAATGCCAGGAAGCCAACTCAGCATAGCCAAGTCAAGCATGGAGGGCTAGAAATTTCCTTATTAATTCCAACCAACAAGAATCAGGTAGGTGTACTTTGGCAAAAGGAGAATGGCTGATTTGAGGTTACCCAGTTTCTGGAGAATACCAAGGCCCAGCTCAAAGGTCATGTTCTCTGTGAAACTTCCCCTGAGCCTTCGAGGCCAAGTTCATCACCCCTTCTTCCTCTTCTCCTGTTACTGTATGCAATTCCACAGTGTCTGAGAACCAGCAGGTCAGTGTTTGGTTCCTTTGTTAGACTGTGAGTTCACACAGGGCAGGGTACTTGTCATAGCCTTTGTTGTATTCATTCATTTTACAACTATTTATTGAGCTGGGTACTGAAGCTGCAGTGGTAAGGAAAAGCAGATGTGCCCTTACAGTCATGGAATTTAGAGTCTAGTTGGAGGCAGACAATCAAATCAGTGCAATAATCTGTTCATTTCTCTCCACTAACCAAATGACAGGCACTCTATAAGGAGCTCAGGAATTATCTGTTGAATCCAGGCACAAAATTTTCAATATTCCAGAGGGTCTCTTATGTGCCTGAAGGCTTTCCTAAGTTCGTATTGTGGAGGAAAGACTCCCAGAGGCAAGCAGGGTCCAGACCCAGTGTGCAAGCTCTTTTTAAAGAATTTCTTTAAAACTTTATCTATTTATTTGACAAAGATCACAAGTAGGCAGAGAGGCAAGCAGAGAGAGAGAGAGAGAGAGAGAGAGAGAGGAGGAAACAGGCTTCCTGCTGAGCAGAGCCCGATAGGGGCCTGGATCCCAGGACTCCGGGATCATGACCTGAGCCGAAGGCAGAGGCTTTAACCCACTGAGCCACCCAGGTGCCCTGCAAGCTCTTTTTAAAAACTCTGCCTGCATCATGCTTCGTAACATCTCATTGACCAAAGCAGATTGTGTGGCCAGGCTCAAGGTCCATGTGGAAGGAGGTTACACTTTGGATGGATAGAGTGAGGGAGAACTAATTTGGGACGGTTACTGTACCAATCTGCCACACTATTTTAAATTGTGGGCTATGTTATAAAAATCTTAAACTCAGCCAAGGAATTTAAACAATGATCATTTGAATCCAAGAATAAGTTTCTTGCTATAAATTCACACTCAAACTAAAATTTGATTCAGACATTTTACATGGAAAATAATGATGTGGTTCACAACGAGCAGTGAATCTAAGCCTTTGGTCTTTAAAACCTTTACACAGAGCTTAGATGAGAGAGTGGGGGTATTGACAGCCACGCAGGGCTGTTCCCCCAGCTTTTATACTATTTACAGTGAGGGCAGTTTTCTCTTGTGACATTCGTAATGAGAATAACTGACTCTTCTCCCCCACCACCAGTTGACTAGTTGGTCCACAGCAGCAATCCCCACCATAGCTTATGAAACTTATAATCAATAGTCAACACTTCTCCTCTATTACATTATAAAAAATTAGTTTTTAGATTGGGTTCAGAGTATAAATTCTTATTTTAAAAAGAAGGGCAAAAAGAACACATATGAAGAAATGAAGTAGGACTCCTTGGTGGCTTAGTTGGTTAAGCATCTACCTTCAGCTCAGGTCATAAACCTGGGGTCCTGGAATCGAGTCTCACATCAGGCAGCTTGCTCAGCGGGGAGTCGGCTTCTCCCTCTGCCCCTTACTCCCCCTGCTTATGCCTGCTCTCTCTCTCTCTCTCTGATAAATAAATAAAATCTATAAAACAAATAAATAAAACTTAACTTTAGAGCAGACTCTTAAATTTTAAAAGTCTAAAATGTCTCTGCATGTCTTATTTGGAGAAAAATGTGACTAAGAAAAAATGTGTTCTAGATCCGAATGGAGAATTAAAAACTGAGTATGTGAGTCTGTTGGAAAGATTATCTACCCAAAGGCATCATCATAACTCCATATCCTCGTCTAAAACTTAACCTAAAAGTTAATTGAATCAGTTAATACTAAAAATGAAACTAATTTGAGGACCCACTCCTTCTTTGTTCTTTCCGGTAAATCTGCAGCTCACTTTCTGAGTTCTGCTTAATAAGGAACTTGTAGATCACAGAATACATAGCATATAAGAAAGTGCTGGAAATGGCTGGGATTGGCATAGATTTACTACAGCAATATCACTTACAGTGTCTTTGAGCTCAACAAAACATTCAAGGTATATACACAGGATGAGGAGGGTTAAATAGGAGTGCCAAACCCATACTGGGTTTCTCCATTTGATTTTGATTGTAAAAGCCATCAAGAGGGTTTGAACGGCCCTTAGAAGAGTGGAAAGAGGTTCTGAGCACACATACAGTTGGCCTACCATGTGCATGTAGAAGCAAGACTAAGTCCCACTTTGAAATACTCCTTTCAGGATGGTTTAGCCTATAACGCTTATCCATCCCCCACATTCTGCTCATGATTCATATATGCGGCATGTGGACATCATTCCTCTTTTCTGTCAAACATCTGAGTATTCCATGGACTCAGTTTTCTATAGACCACACTGAGGTTTGAACACAAGAAACTGTAACATTCTGGAGTAATGAGACACCCAGATTATGGGCTTCTTCCTGCCTGTGATTCGTATACTGGCCAAAGAAGCATCGAGAAGGTTGCAGAATTCAAAAGTGAATCTGCCTTTTCTTAATAGTTTTTTTTCATTTGTCAGTTTGAAATTTGACAGTATCCATCTTCTTGTCCATGGCATTGATAGCGATCACCCAAGGTCATCTGAAATTTGAGTTTTTAATCAAGATAAGACTCATTTTTTTCCTGAAGAATACTTCAGAGTTCTAACTTTAATGTTTTAATCATCACATCCAAAAATTGCTTCTGGCTCCTTGTGAAAATTGCTTCTTTGTATGAGGATCCTGTTATAGTAAAAAGGTATTACATTCCCACAAATAACATAATGATGTATGTATATAATGGAGATAAGGACATTAGATAGATCAGAATGGAATGAATATTTAGAAGTGTAAGATTCCTTCCAAATAAATCCCTGAATGAACATCTGTAAGTATTGTGCAGTCAGTCCTGCCTTACCATCATGGGACATGAAGGGGGAGGGGACTTGAAATCACTGGGTTCAACATCCCCAGTTTGCACTTGCAGAAATGTTGGCCCAAAGAAGTTGTTCAAGGTCACTTGCTCAAGGTCACTCAACTAGTTTGGCTGAAGGGAAAGTCAAAGTTTTATGAATGACCAATATGACAGCATTGGTTCCATTACAACATTTAATAGGATTTTTATCCAGTTTATCTAAGTAATAGACACATATTTATTAAATACCCACTATGCACATGAAATATCTAATCTATTACAGGAATAAAATAGATGGGCTTGTATTGCTTTGTAGTTATTCGTCTTTCTGTAGATAGCATTAGACATGAGACTACTTTAAGAGGCAGCAGGGAGAAAGGAGAAAGCATAAGGTTCATACTTGGCAAGCCTTCTGGGAGAAGATAGGTTATGAATTAATTAGAAGACACAGGGTTACCATTTTTGAGTACTGGATAGGAAGAACTTTCTATTCAAGAGGTTTGGCAGTGAGGGAACATAGAGGATTTTTAAAGATTTATTTATTTATTTACTTACTTACTTACTTGGGGGAGGATGGGTAGAAGGAGAGAGAGAACCCTCAGGCAGACTGCCTGCTGTGCATGGAGCCCAACATGGGGCTCCATCCTGGGACCCTAAGATCATGACTGAGTTGAAAACAAGAATTGGATGCTTAACCAACCATGCCACCCAGGTACCCTAAGTTCTTAATTGTGACCTATGTGTTTCCTCCTCTAGAATGGAGGCAATTAGCCCAGGGATCTGTAGAGTTGATGGTGCTTGCCAAATGGAGATGCATTTGTCAGAGGCCCTAGCATGGCTTGATGGGCAAAAGTCAGCTACAAGTTCTATAAAGTTCAACTGAAAGGTTGAAGCTCTACGCAGGCTGTGGTGTTTGGTGATGGTTTTAAACAGAGAGCTGGAAGTGATTAAAACTGTGGGGAGGAAGAGAATCATAAGAAGAACATCAAAGAAGATTTATTACATGACCGGCCAAAACAAGAGTGAGACATGGACAGAAATGTCAAAGGTTCCAAAAGAGAACCACGTTCCAAAAGTTCAGCACAAATTACTGGAACTTTTTTTTCTATTTCTTTTATGAATATATCTGACAAGGAAAAATACTAAAATCTAGTTTTAATTTTTAAGGCATTTCCAGGTTATATCTTAACAGCAATATAGGTTAAAATGGATAATAGTTTATGAAGAGAGGATCAGGGTGCCTGGATGGCTCAGTGGGTTAAGCTGCTGCCTTTGGCTCAGGTCATGATCTCTGTGTCCTGGGATCGAGTCCCTGCTCGGCAGGGAGACTGCTTCCCTCTCTCTCTCTCTCTATCTGCCTGCCTCTCTGTCTACTTGTGATCTCTCTCTGTCAAATAAATAATTTTTTTTAAAAATCTTAAAAAAAAAAAAAGAATAGAGGATCATTTATTGGCTTCTAGTCCAACCCTCCACTTTTATGGATAAGGAAGGTGTGACATGGCTGACTCCTAGCACCACAGTATCCTGGGAAACTTTAAAATGAGGACTCACCGGGTGGATCTGAACTGCTGCTCAAAGTCATAAGGGCAGTGGGGAGCAGCTATGTCCCTGAGTGTGCCCACATTAGTATGAGCAGCTATGGGAGAAAGGGGCTGTCGAAATCCCATGGTGCAGTTTTGTTCCTCAAAGAAAGCTGTTTCATCTTCAGCATAACATTAGAACCATTAGGTCTAAAGCTTTGACGATGTTTAGTATAAATTTCAGTAGGTTAAGGTTACTATGCATTCCCATTAGCCAGCACACCTGTTCTCTAACCAGCCCAGATGAGTAGGCATCACTGTGGAGTGAGAGTAGTCGTCAGGCTAATCATGACTTTTAACTCAGGTTGGAGGCCATCAGCACTCCAGGGAGACCCAAAGAAGACAGGACACGCTTTTCCCCAACTCCCCTCCAGCATTTATGTAGGCAACCCTCCCCCCAACCTTGGCCCCTTAGTGGTAGCCAAGGCTCCTGGGAGCATGTTAGAGCTGGATTTCAGACCCTCATCCTAGACTTTGTTTCAGTTAGTCTTAAAGTGGGGCCCAGAAATCTTAGCTTTAAAGTTGCACAGGTAATTCGAATATACAGCCATTTGGGAACCACAGCTTCTAACATACCATATTAAATGTCGTTTTGCAAAGGCTTAAAAATAAGCAGGATTGACATTAATTCTTCTAACAAGACCACTCCCCAGAGAGTCCTGTAATCATAGACAGTGAAAATGTTGGTCCAGCCCAAGCTTGCTTTTTACCTAGAAAGTCTTCTTTATCCCCATTCTCGTTGCAAACCAGGGACAAGCAATTGCAACCGTGGACGTCATCTGGTGGTAGTTACTGTTGTGCTCAGGATTTTGGAAAGACTTCTGTTTATTTGGCATGCTCCACACAAGCCTGTCAGCCCCTGGGGATTTGTGGCATTTGCAGAACTTACAAGGCAGGCAACATAAAAATATATAATTCATAGAGTGAACTATTTTGGAGCTCCCTTCACTTTTACAAATTGGCCATAAAATAGAAACCACAGACATAACATTCATATAACCATAGTTGCCAAGAATGAAGAATCATTTGGGGAGTGGGGGAGGATGAGGACTTTCAGTGTGTACTTCTTTATAGGGCATCCAAAGAAAGAGTAAATGTTCAAAATTTGTATGTAATTCCAGTTGGGGTATGGTTTTTCTCCTGACAATTGTCAAATATCTGTTGAAAAAGGAACAAGGCTATTGAGGTTGACCTTAAGAGTCGTTTGAAAGTCATTAAACTTATCATCTGAAGGCATTTGCTTGTCTTAATAGACATTTCAAGTGTATTTAGGATTTCATATATGTTTTACTATGACTTATTGCTTTCTGGTTTTCCCTTTCCTGGTGGAAGAGGTTCACAGTATCCAAGGCTCTGTGATCGCCTACAGTAGACTGGGGGAAGGAGCGAACTGGAAACTGGATTTTTTTTTCCTCCTCTTCACCCATTAGCTGCTTTGACATTCTGGGAATTGCATTAGCTTCTAAAACATGTCTTCTGGAAGGAGAATGAGAGCCTACTGAACTCCTGTCTGTTCCACCTGAGCATTCCAGAGACTTGGGTAATGAGTGAGTAATGGCCAATGACACTGGTTGTGATCGTTGACCATTGACAAAAACAGCATTTAATGGAGTTGGACACATGCAAGACATAAAAGAGGAAATAGTCTCTCTCACGGAAGTCATACTAAAAATCATTTTCACCATTTGATGTTATATTAGAGTGTTTTCTTAGGGATCAGGAGAGCCACAAGCTGGGTTTTAGTTGTTATATGCCATTTTTCGATCTTGAGAATGCCAACTGATCTCTCTGAGCCTTGGTTTGCTCATCTAAAAATAGTCATGATATCTCCCTCACAGAGTAGTTGAGAGGATGAAAACACAGCATAAGAGGAAACTCAAGCCAAGCTAAACACAATCGGGCTGGGCGTGAGGGTGACAGAGAGCAGTAGTGCTGGGGTGAGGAGGGGATTGGAGTGGGTGGATTATTCATAATTGCTCTAGACTCAAACTCTGTTGTTCTGTGAGTCTATCATCTATGGAGAAGAGGGGGGCCCACAGGGGAGTTACTTAGGTGCAATTAGTGATACTTAAATTATTTGGTAATTTAACCTCCCAGAGAAATGCCCAGCTAGAATGAAGACACACTATTTGACTCAATGTCATTAACAAGGATTAAAAGCGTTTACATGGCACAGAGCCTAGGACAGGGTCAGGGTCAGCCTTTCATAAAAATCAGTTCCTTTATCCCCCTTCTTTTCCAGAAAGAACACTTCAAATAAAAACTGGCAATGATTTTTAAAGCAGACCTTCAGAAGCCGATCTATAGCTCTACCAAAGCGGAGATGAATCAACTTGTTGCTGTTGCTAATTTTATCACCTTATCCAACATCAACACATTGATTTCGCCTGCTTAAATTTGCCAGTTTCCAGAGAATTACATAGGTTCTTTTAGAAAATGATTTAAAAGCCCCATCCTAACTTTGAGAAAGGTTTATGTTTGTGATGGTGTATGTTGTGTCTTTAACAATCACCAGACTGATTCCAGTTTCATCCAAAAACACATTTTTAGCTGTTTTCCTACCCTGTAGCTGTGTACTGGTGTTTAAAGAAATGGTAAAAATAGAGTCACAGTGGGGATGTTAGGCTCTCTTTTCTTTTAAAATGTTATTGTAGATACAGCTGTGGGAATGATGCAGGGATTTTTGTTTTTATGTAGTTTTTTTTTTTTTAACTAAGGTCTGATTGACATGTAACAATATATTAATTCCAGGTACACAGCATAATGATTTGATATCTGTGTACATTGCAAAATGATCACCACAGTAGGTGTAGTTAAATATGTCACCATACGTAGCGAAAACATTTTTTTCTTGTCATGACAAAAGTGTTCTTCTTAAATAACAAATATTTATAACTTATTTGGTAAGCTCCCACAAGACTAATGAAAGAATTGGAATGAACATTTAAAAAAAAATTTTTTTTTCTACACGTATTTATCTGAGAGAGAGAGCATGAGCCAGGGGTTGGATTGGAAGGAGAGAAGGAACCATGCTCCTGCTAAGCAGGGAGCCCAACTTGGGGTTCAATTCCAGGACCCTGAGATCATGACCGGAGCTAATAGCAGACGCTTAACTGAATCAGCCACCCAGGCACCCCATGAGCATTTTTTTATACCAAATAAAAAATAACCAAATAAATAAAATAAAAATAACCAAAAAGATAGATATCTTTAGTTATTATCAAAAGGAAATAGATAGGAAGCCTGCTCTTGTGTTAATGACTCAGAAATTTCAGGAGACATTAAGGTTTTCACTGAAGGTTTATAACTATAAGTGCCTCAGTTCTTCACGTAAATCTTCTAAGATACATCTGTACTCTTAGGGTAAAGCACTTGTGAATGTGATAACTCACTACTTCTTAGTCAGCAGTTCGGGTATAACAAACAGCTCTCTCTTGCTCTACTAGGCTGTGCTAGAAGACAGGGAAGATGCATTCGTCCCGACTCTTAAGACGTTTATTTCTTCGGAGAAATGATAATTTGTGTTTATATTGGCAGCTTTGTCACTCCAACCTGGTTATTATGGGAAGTCCAATTTACAAACACTGTTAATATCCTATTATATTGCAACATCCCTAGATCATGACCTCATGAGGAACACCATATATGAATTATCTGAATATCTGAACTTCTGCCATTGTTGCCAGTGAGCATACTCTTTGGGCACTCACTGACAAAACTATAAGCAAAATGACCTAGTATAATGATTATCTTTCTACCCTGATGCCTTTTATTATCATCTGGTTAGAAAGGTCAGCTGTATTTGAAGATTCTCCTGGTCTCACATTTTAGCAGAATCGTTGTGTGAGTTATGTTAAACAGCACATTAAATCCCTCATTGAAGTCAACCAATGTTTGTTGAGGCCTTATATATATGTATATGGCATGTTCTAAGCAGTATGACACACAATAAAAGATATTGACTGGTCCTAAAACAACAACCACCACCACAATAACAAGGTATTGCTCATTAAAATATATATATATATACTGGAGAAATTATATCAAAATGGTACATGATATAATTGCTAAGTGAGTGATACAGATATTATGTTTTATTCCAATGGCAAGTAGCCAAATATACTCTAATGGCAAGTTCGAAATTCATGAAATGTTACTCTGCATATAAAATATTTCAGAAAAGTAAGTAAACCTGTAATTACAATGGCAAATTCATATTATATACAGTAGGCAAATTAGGATATTTATGTTTATATTGTACTATAGCTTTGGGCCTTTTTATGACCTTTTGTTTTAGGGTATGTTCTGAATGAAGGACTTCTAAAGATCTTTTGTCAATTGTTACTCAATGTTGAGCATTCAAGATGGAAATATTATCTTTATTGGGGATATAAATATTTAATCAGTGGCTTTTCATAATGGCTTCTTAGTCTATCAAAATCATTATAAACTGGATAATTCAAAAAGAAAAAGAAAAAAAGGGCATCCATATTGCGAAGGAAGAAGTAAAATTATCTTTGCAGATGACACAATCCTGTATATAGAAAATCCTAAAGAATCCACACAAAAAAAGCTATTCAAGCTAATAAATGAATTCAGCAAGACTGAAGAATACAGGATCTATATACAAAAGTAAACTGTTTCTATCAGTGAACAGTCAATCCAAAAATGAAATTAAGAGGACAAATCCATTCAAAATAGCATCAAAAGAGTAAAAGGAGTATGAGGCTTATATACTGAAAACTACAAAACATTGTGAAACAGATGAAATGAGAACTAAATAAAGTAGAAAGACATCCCATGTTCATGGATTGGAAAACTTAATCTTACTAAGATAGCAGTAGACCCTAGATTGATCTACAGTTTCAACACAATCCATATCAAAATTTCAATTGCCTTTTTTTTTTTTTAACAGAAATTGACAGGCTAGTTTTAAAATTCATATGGTATGCAAGGGATCCAGTATAGCCAAAAAATCTTGAAAAGGAACAATGTTGGAGGAACTCACCCTTTTCAGTTTCAAAACTTATAACATGGCAAGAGTAATAAAAACTGTGTCGTACTGGCATAAGAATAAACACATAGATCAACAGGGGAGAACTGAGAGTCCAGAAATAAACTTATAAATCTATGGTTAGTGGATTTTCAACAGGTGCCCAACAATAGAGAAACAATAGAGAAAGAATAGTCTTCAATAAATGGTGCTGGGACAAATGGCTATTCACATGCAAATGAATGAAGTTTGATCACTAGCTAACATCATACACAAAATTAATTCAAAATGAATCAGACCTAAATGTTTCCACTAAAACTATAAAACTCTTAGGAGAAAACATTCATGTGTTAGGCAATGGTTTCTTAGCTGTAATACCAAAACCATAGCACACTGAAGAAAACTTAGATAAATTAAACTTCATCAAAATTAAACACTTTTGGACTTCAAAGAACAGTCAAGAAAACCCACAGAATGGGGGAAAATATTTGCAGATCATATATTCACAAATCCAGAATAAATATAGCTCTTTTAAAACTCAATAATAAAGAGACAAATAATCCAGTCTTAAAATGGGCAAAAGATTTGAACAGACATTTCTCCAAAAAAAATATACAAATGTCCAATAAGCATATGAAATATGCTCAACATCATTAGTCATCCGGGAGATGCAAATCAAAACAATGAAATACCACTTCCCATCCATTAGAATGCCTATAAAAAAAACAGGCAATAGCAAGAGTTTGCAAGGATGTGGAGAAATAGGAACTTTCATGAATTGCTGGTGAAAATATAAAATGGTGCAGCTGCATTGAAAAAAATTTGGCAGCTCTCCAAAGAATTAAACAGAATTACCAAATGATCCAACAGTTCCACTACTAGGATATACACAAGATGAATCAAAAACATATGTCCACATAAAAACTTATACACGGATGTTCATTGCAGCATTATTCATATTATTCATAGTAGCCCCAAAGTGAAAACAATCCAAATGTGCATCAACTCATGAACATATAAACAAAATATGATATATCCATACAATGTAATCTTATTTGGCCATATAAAGGAATGAAGTACAGATTCACACTATAATATGGATGAATTTTGAGCACATTATGCTAACTGAAAGAAGCCAAACACAAAGGTCATGATCTTATTTGTAAGAGATGACCAGACTGCTATAGGTGAAAACCATAGAGACAGAAAGTAGATAAGTGGTTTCATGGGACAAATCGGTGAGGGAAATGGAAGGTGAGTGCTGATGGGTTTGGAGTTTCTTCCAGGGGTAATGAAAACATTCTGTAATTAGATAGAGGTGATAGTTGCACAACTTTTGAATACATTAAAACCACTGAATTGTACACTTGGAAAGGGTGAGTTTTATTGTGAGTTTTTATTTATGTCTCAATTTTTAGTTACTGGATTTTTTCATGACCACTCTACAAATTAAGTTCTAATAAAGCATAATACAACTTGTAAAGGCATATTGTCATTAAAGCACATATTTGTATGTTTTGTTCCTAAGAAGAAACAAAAGCGGCTTCCTAATTCTTCTTAAAGTTGACCTGAAATTTTACCAGTTTTAAGTATCAGGACATAAAGAGAGATAATGAGTTCAAGATTTCTCTCAAGTTATATTATGAAGGTAAAACATGAGTTCATTGTTTCTATTCTCCCATTGACTTGACAAGGACCCTTCTCATTTAGACTGATTAGACATTTGTTGTTCTGAAGTTGAGGGAAGAATCCTAGTTGCTCTAACCCAAAGTCTCGTTTTTTTCATTTCATTTTATTTATTTTCAGTGTTCCAGAATTCATTGTTTATGCACCATACCCAGTGCTCCATGCAATATGTGCCCTCCTTAATACCCATCACCAGGCTCACCCAACCCCCCAACCCATGGTCCATATATACAATACAATATCCATCAGAAAGGGTGAATACCCAACTTTTGTATCAACATGGACGGGACTGGAGGAGATTATGCTGAGTGAAATAAACCAAGCAGAGAGAGTCAAGTATCATATGGTTTCATTTACTTGTGGAGCATAAGGAATAACACCAAAATCTCATATTTGCTCTCTCATTCTTTCCCAGGTGCTACCTTTCCCCAGCCAGGTGGTGTACAACAGAGTAGGCAAGTGTGGGAGTCGTACTGTGGTCTTGCTTCTGAGAATCTTGTCGGAAAAGCACGGATTCAATTTGGTCACGTCAGACATTCACAACAAAACCAGGCTTACTAAAAATGAACAAGTAAGTTGTCTTTGCCCGTGATTCACTGTACTTCTGTGTCAATTCATTTGTGTAATTAGTGGGTGTCTTATAAGACATCCTTCAAACACCTAACAAATGAATACCAGAGTTGCAACGTCATACTATATTTTTGCCAGAGTGTAGAAGGAAATTTAAGTTAAAGGATCTGAAGGAAGTCTTTAGATGGGAAGTTTCCCTGAAGGGATACTTCTATTAAGATGGATGAAGGATGGTGTGCACTTATCACTGTCTACTTAGCTGAAATTAGCAAGGCATGATTCTCAAATAATTACACCACGGAGCTACAAATTACGCTGACATCCTGACAACAAAAATAACAAAACAATTTTCATATTTCTTTTTCTGCTTTTTTTCACAACTGCCATAAGTCTTTATGGTTATATTAAAGAGAAAATTCTCTTTGGGCCAGGAATCTGATTGAGTGATAGAGGAACATGCGCTTCTTGCTATGGGTGAGCTCATAGATCTTGAACTTGCAAAGCAGCACTTGGCATATTCAGGGGAAGCCAAAGAATTACCCCATTTCCCAGGAAGAAGTCTGCCTCAATGTGGCCAAGTCATACCAGTGGGCATGCTGGTGGAAGATTAGGGGTGCTATAGTCGGCGGGGAGGCTATAAAGATAGGTTTTACTCTGTAGCTTCTACAAAAGCAGGGTAAACAGTCTCCATTGAGGTGGCTTGCTCCTGTCCAAAAGTTAGGCCCAAGGCTGTCACGGTCATTTTATAAGGTCAGTTTTGTTCTTGGTCTTAACAAGTTGCTTTTGTCCCCTTACATACTTAGAATGGATAGCTACCAGCATAACTCCGAGTTCTTCAGAAAATAGAACCAGTAGGATGAAGATAGATAGATAGATAGATAGATAGATAGATAGATGATAGAGTAGATAGATAAAAAGGGGGTTATTATGAGGAGTTGGCTCATGCAATAATGGAGGCCAATAAGTCCCACAATCTGCCATCAACCACCTGAAGACCCAAGACAGCCATTGGTGTCATTCAGTCTTAGTCCAAGTATGAAGGCTTGAGACCCAAGGGAGTCAATGATTAAATCCCAATGCAAGGACAGGGGAAGGTAAGATGTGATAGCCCAGTTTACTCAGGGAGGCAGAAAGGAAGGGGAGAATTCCTTCTTCCTCTTCCTAGGTTTCTATTCAGGACTTCAAGGGAGTTGATGATGCCCTCCCACACTGGAGAGGGGGGTCTGCTTTACTAAATCCACTGATTCAAAGGCTAATTTCATCTGGAAACACCCTCACAGCCACACCCAGAAATATTACTTAATCTGGGCACCCCTTGGCCACTCAAGCTAACATATAAAATTAACCATCACTCTACCCAATGAGTACAGAAATTTCAGGAATAAACAAGACACATGGTTTACCATGAGATTGAAACCATAATTATGGAAATTTTTACCCATGCCCACTTCTTTCTGACGTAATTCCCACCTTTGAGGCATTCAAAACCTCCCAAATAGAAGGCATCTTGTTATCAATTTACAGTAGCCGTCTTTCTCTTTTATCTTGGGGGATGGTAGGACTCTTGTAAGACAGTAACACAACTAGTCATACTCACCGTAAAGCCGCTATGTTCAGTGTCTCCCAGGGCAGAGATCCAAAATCCCCTTCCTTTGAAAACTTCCATTAAAGGGTCTCTGAGCATCAAGTTTGAACAGTCATTTCCAGACAGCAAAAAAAATTTTGAGATCAGCTCTTACAGGTTGTGTGGTAGGCTCTCTAGAAAAATGACACTTGGTAACATTTAAGGACATCACCATTTATGAATAACTGGAAAAGGACTAGGTTCTCTTTCATTTCCTTAGCTTATTGAATAGCTCTTCTTATCAAGCTGGTTATGCTCTTGTCACTGCCGGAAAGAAAGTGACTAAATAATTAGCCTATGTTATTGCAATTTTATTACAATTATTAAATTTGCTTTTCCTTGGAGTCTAGGTCTTTGGGTCTGTGGGTCAGATTATATTTAAATATTCCTACATGTGGAAAGCATGCCCACTTCTCAGATGTCTCATAAGACAATGCAGGTTGAGGGGACCTGGGTGGCTCAGTGGGTTAAAGCCTCTGCCTTCGGCTCGGGTCATGATCTCAGGGTCCTGGGATCGAGCCCCACATCATGCTCTCTGCTCTGCAGGGAGCCTGCTTCCCCCTCTCTCTCTGCCTGCCTTTGCCTACTTGTGATCTCTCTCTCTCTCTATGTCAAATAAATAAATAAAATCTTTAAAAAAAAAAAAAAAGACAATGCAGGTTGATTTTAGTGCCCACTGCTGAAAGGGCATAAGAGATGAGTTAACATAAACAAACCAGAGAGAAGGAATGAAGGTCACCACAGTGTGAGATCCTGTGATGTTCAGGAACGCCCTAGAAGAGAAAAGATAAAATGTGGTGTTTAAACTGGGGCTTTGCATCCTGTGAGAAGCAAATGTGAAAAAGTAAAATACAGTTGTCACTGTCAAGTGAAGCATGTTAGATTTAAAAATAACAATGATTTACTAATGGTATATACATTGTTAAATCCAGAAGGGGTTAAAGACAGAGTCATCCTCCTCCTCTAAAAGAGAGGTTAGCTCTCATCTGTTTGGAATGATTGGCTTGTCTGGAAGCCAGGGAACAGACTAGACAATCTTTTAAGGTTCTTTCCAGCCCTGTGATTCCATGATATATTTATATAACTTCTAGCATAATCTGTGTATGGTGTAGTTGAAACATTTCTGATTCCTGTGGTCAGTATGACCTAGAATATATAGCATTACTTCATGATTCCAGATTCCTATTAAATTTTAAGGCAAGTCTTAAAAACTGCAGGCAATGATAAGGTAGGAAAAAACAAACATTTTGGCTGTGACAGCAAACGTAGCGAGTGACAGCTGCGTCTCTGCTTCTAGCTAACTGGTGGGACATGCCGAGACAAGAAGCTCAAGAATGCTAAAAGGCACTCTTTCCCCCGTTATACGCATCTCTTGTGCTCAAGTTACAGAGTGCATTAAACAAGCAGGGAAAAAATATTATTTTAACCTAGTATATTCAAGAAATAATTTGCAGTAAGAATAGTTCCTTTGCTTGGTAATTTATTAAAGGAAAAAGGAAGATGTGATTTTGGAGATGAGTTAACATTTTACAGTCAGTGGTTCTCAACCTTTAAGTCGGGGAGCTCTGACGACATGTTCCTATGGAAACACTGTTCCCCACAGCGAATAACAATCCCACGTCAGGTGCTGCATGAGTTAAACAGGCCCTTGTGGGCTGGCCCGGTCTCTCTCCACCATGTAGAACATTTCTTTTATGAGAAAATGTGTTCCAAGTTCCCAACGACTGACTTACAAATGAACTTTAGAATAGTATCCACTCATAAGACTGGAATTATCTATATCGTTCCATTCATACACAAAGGCACTTCTCGGGGCCAGAGTCAAATTTGTGCATACATTTCTCCCTAGAGGATAGCTGTCATTAGACACACACACACACACACACACACACACACACACACACACACAATACTAAGTTTAACTAAGTCTATTTAATGGAATAAGACACTAAAGGGATTATTAAAAAGGAAAGGGAGACCGAAGACACCAAATGTTACAATACCTATAAAAATCCCATTACATGTGCCCTTATAGAAACAGAAAGACCACTGAAGTTTATAGTTATAAAATTTTACCTCAACAGAAGAGTGTGGATACCTGCTGCTGGCCAAATGCTGGACCTTTCCGGGACATAAGTTGCAAGCCCATGTATACTCTGAAACCAGTTTTCGGTGTCTTGGGCTGCTTTGGATAATCTCTTAGAAAATCAGAAAATGGAGATGATATACAATATGAAAGCTAGGGAACTGTTTTCCCAGAAGACATGAGTATGATCGCCAAAAGACTCATAACCATCTTCGTTAATGGTCTGATGCTATTTCAGATCATGGCTCTGAGTGCAGTGAAGGTCAGAGTGCACCACAGGCACATGATGGATATAAAGGATTCAAAATTATTTCATTGTGGTGGGAGAGGGGCAAAAAACTGTTAGCACAGGAACCAAAGAGATTGAGAAAGGAAATAATTTTACTATTTTTATGTCAGAGCTACTGAGAATCACAGATTGGAAACAGTATCTACCACAGGTTCATTATTTTACTTTATTACTTCATGTCATTCTTGTGGACCAAAAGTTACACCAGTGAGTGGGTACAGATCTTAATTTTATGGATGGGAAAATCAAGGCACCCAGATTAAGTCACTTTCCAAATATAGTCTAATAGAACATCTGTACTGCTTGGACTTGAACCTAGGTCTTCTTGAATCCAAAGCCATTCTCCTGATGCAGTGACTTTCCATTCTGGCAGCAGAGCAGAATCTGTAGCAGAGTCTTTTGAAACATATAGTTTCAATGGCCCTTCTCCTGGAGATTCTGGGGTAGAGGCCAGAAAACTTTGTATTTTTTGCTTTTAATGAAATGTCATAAAGGGTTAGAAATCCTGTCAAAACTATCATATCAGCATTTCCTTAAATGTGTTCCTGAAAATCTTAATCCTCAGAGGTATTTTTAAAGAAAATACCATGGGGGACGGGGGACACCTGGGTGGCTCAGCTGTTAAGCATCTGCCTTCGGCTCAGGTCATGATCCCAGGGGTCTGGGCTCAAGCCTGCATTGGGTTCCCTGCTTGGCGAGAAGCCTGCTTCTCTCTCTCCCACTCCCCTGGCTTGTGATCCCTCTCTCACTGTGTCTCTCTCTGTAAGATAAATAAGTAAAATCTTTTTAAAAAAAAAAAAAAGGAAGAAAATACCATGGTTAAGTAAATTTAAGGGAATGGTACTCCTAGCTCCCCCTTGGGAAGATTTATACCAATTGTTTACATTTTAAGGTCTAAGAATTCTTTCAATTAAAACCCAAATTAACAATCAGTGAACTGGCTTTCCCTTAGAGTTTTCCGGTCTTAGTTGGCCAGGGGAGGCTTCCTGAGAGCTCGTGGCTATCACGGGAATCCCACAGAACTCCCACTCCTAGCTTGAAAAATGCTGCGCCAGCCTCTTCTGTCACTTCTGCCCATCATGCCAGGAAAGTCTCCTCTTTCACTATAAACTTCACATCTTCTTTGATTGTCTTCAACAGCTATTCAAATGACACAAACCTTGAAAAGTATTCAAAGGGTGGAAGAGACAGACACCCTGTGCCCCTGCATTCTGAGCTGCTTCTGTCTCTAGGTGAAAACCAAAATTGCTTCATCATTGTTGGAAACTTCCCTTTGCCTTGCCATTGCCTTGCAACGTAGCATGGCAGCTCCAAAAAGGAAAACTCACCTGCAGAGACCATGTTGGTACTGGAGATAATCTAGAGGCCATGGGGACCTCTCCCAGGTGTCCACATCAGGGGCATCTGGCCTCTGTTTTCTAACAAAGGTTCAATTGCTCCTTTCCAGAGCCAGTCTTGCTAAGGTGTCTTCATTCATTTTGGTCAATATTTATTGAGGACTTACTAATCATGCTGTATATTGAGCCCCACAGAGCGCACTAGATGTTTGTGCACCTTGTTTCTAATCCTTCCATCGACACTATGAGGAAGGCAATACCACCCCATATCATGGGAAGGAGCAAGTGTTCAAGAAGAATAGGGAAGAACGAGACTTGAAAGGGAACTGGGGTCAAATCCTGGAGAGCTCTGAACGCTAGGTTGAGGAGGTAAAACTTTATTCAGTGGGCGGTAAGAAGCCATTAAGTCACAATTAATCGTGACAAGCAACAAAATCTTCTTGGGAGCTTTTTCACGATGCATGTTTCCTGGTCCTACTACAAAGTACTGAGTTAGACTCTTAAGGGTAGACTCTTAAGGGTAGACCCCTGGTATTTGTATCTTTTGGGGAGGGGTGATGCTCCCAGAGCTCTTCATGCACAATTCTAGTGAAGAATCATTGCATGAAAGGCTCTAATTATTAGAAAGTTGTCATTTTATTAAAGTGAACACTCCGCTAAGCAAGAAAAATTCCTTTTTCAACCTTTGAAGACATCATGTCTCCTTAAGAACTTGCATGTTTGTCCCAGGAATGTTTCCCTTGCGTGAGACCTGTCTGGAAAAGTCTCTGCAGAATGACCCTCAGAGTTTCCTGACTTTGTAGAAGTAGCGACAGTGTCCGCAGGTATCAGAGATGCTCCGGCCAGGCCTTGGAATCAAACCAACAAGATTAGCAGACAATCTATGGCCAGGTCACAGGAGGGATGAGTTTACCCATCTCTGCAAACCAGGTCTTATCTCCGATTCCTGTAGTCAAAAACTGAGTGTGCTAAGTGAAACATCCGTAGAAAGAAAAGGTAAAATGAGGAAGAAGGAGCAAGGCCCGAAAAATTAAAATGTATTCTCCTCTCCTTCCCATAGCAGCGAGATTGGTTTTCTAAGCTATTCAGTCCCAGCCTCTTTGCCTTGTTCGTGTCAGTGCTCCCCCTGGTGGACGCAGTCTTCATTGCAGGCATCTGTTCCGCTGAGCTCAAGGAGGAAAGACCATCCTACCCAGTGCTAGAAAGGCTTCCACTGAGGCAGAAGGAAGAGGGGAAGGAAACCAGAGCCTAGAGCCATCCTCTCAGTCTCTGAGGTTAAAGGGCCACAGAATTCTCCTCTGAGCTACTCCGTGTTTGGCTTTGATGTGTTAAAAAAAAACATGTCTTTTCTTTCATTAAGATGTTTTGCAAAATTATAGGAGCTCCAGTTGCTCACAAGGGACGGGAGAATTCAGACCACAGTGGGGTCAGGACTCTTGTCAATTATGGCTCAAGACATTTTCTAAAGCCATTGGGAGTAAAGTCTTTTCTAGCTGTGCTTGTAGAACTGCAGCGAAAGGTTTTCGGCTCCACCATCCCAGCCAATTAGATGGAAAACAAAAGATGAAAAGTCCCTTCCTCACAGATCATCTGCATTATAAATTCTATTTGAGGCTTACCTTTAAAAAAAAAATAATAACCTCAATTCACTTTTATTCTCAGATGCACTTTTGCTTACTTCTTTCTTTTTGCTAACTTCTTCCTTTAGATACATTCCATTACACTTTTTTCCCCAGTATTTTTAAACTCATTCTTCTTCCTATTAAATAAAATATACTGTTTTCCCACCTAGAACTTTAAAAAATATACATATTCTTTCTGATGTTTTAATGCTTTCATAGTTTATTATTTTTAATTCTTTTCCACCTGCTATATAACTTTCTCTCCATTTTTCAGCACATCACATGAAAGGTAGAAAACTTATATCCCCATAAACCATCTTTAGTCTCTGGAGTTATTTTGCTAACCAACCTCTTCCTCCCATTTTTAAGAGGTTATGTACAGATCAAAAACACTGGGGATGGTGAGGAGATTGTAGCTTGGCTATAGAGAACAGGATTTCTAGAGTCAGACTGACTTGGGTTTGAATCCTGACTCCACCTTTTCCTACCAGTAAGACCTTAAGAAATCTCCATAGCCTTTCTGTGTCTCAGTTTCTTAATCAGTAAAGTGTAGACAATACTTTACTTGTGGAGTTGTTTGAGGATGAATGATAGCATGTGAAGAAAGAGCTTCTGGGTCGAGTGTGTAGCCCAGAAACCACTCGAGAAGTGATTGTGTAGCATTGCTGTGTCTTAGATGTTATCACATCAGGATGATGAATGGACAGGTCTGCCCCAGAGAGGCTAACTTCATTGACTGAGGGAGAATTCTATCCTCCAGTGAACTTTTCTTAACTCCAAAGAAGTCTTTCTGACGGGGGTGTCTTTACTCCATAAGCCATTATCAGGTATATGTTCTGGGCTAGGTTTTTTGGAGAAGTACTTAGAGCCCAACCTTGACCCTTAGGGACCATATAGTCTGGGTTCAAAGCTAGTGCACTAACTCAACTATGATGTAACATAAAAAGTGTACCTTCTAGAAGACCCTAAGCGCTCTGGGAGATCAAAGAAGACAAAGAAGGATTTCAAGCCAAAGCCATTCAAAACCTAATCTATTTGGCCTCACTTCTGCAATGAGACTAGCTCGCACCCAGTGTTCCCCGTCCCCATGAGTGGGCACCAGCCTGTGTTCGGAACCTGCCAGGGCTCTGGGAAGCTCATTCCCCCACTCCCGCTCCTTCCCTGCTGCCACCATCTGGCAACGGGGCTGAGAAGATCCTCCCTCTTTAGTGTCCTCTGAACCTCCCCATCTGTCTTCACTTCCAGTGACTTCTGTGGCTCTCAAACCTCAGTCTCTTAGAATCCCCTGGAGGGCTTGTTAAAACACAGACTGATGGGCCCCAATCCCAGATCTTCTAATTCCCTGGGTTGTGGTGAGACCTGAGAATCTGCATTTCTAACAAGTTGCTACCCCAGTTGTTACTGATGCTGCTGGTCAGGGGTCTAGGAAGCACATTTTAGTTCATGGCCCTATCATGTCCTAGAGGGATTATTGCCCCCACCTTCCTCCTTAACTGTCTGTCTCTAATCCTTCTCTTCTTCTTTTTCTTCTTCACATTCTCCACCCTGATCTCAGATCTGGAAGGAAAGAAAAAAAAAAAAAGCCCCTTTTGACTCTTTTGACTGTGGTTTGCCCATACCATAAATGTCAAAATTCCTCATGTGACCTCCAGGGCCCTCAATGACCCAGCACCTACCTTCCTCTATATTCATATCTGCTGCCTGGCAGATCCCACACCTAACCTCTAGCACACAGAACTCCTGGCAGTTTTTAATATCCAGGTCATTTCGGGTTTTGCCTTTTGCATGTCCTGTGGGGCCCTTTCTTGGTTACCACAGGTCCTTGCAGACCCCTCAGGAATGCCTCCTTGGGGGAACACTGCCTCTCCATCTGCAGGCAGAGATAGATGCCTCACCACAAGACTTGGAGCTTCCTGAGGGCAAGAGCCAAATCTCTTATCTCTGTAACCTCGACCCCAAGCAATACTTTGCCTGGTGCACAGAGTTGGAAATCAATGGATATCGAGTGAAAGGAGATCCAGGAAGTCTGCTTTGAAAGAGGCAGGCATTTTAGAGAGATGGAAAGATGGTTAGGATTTGGACATGCAGAGAAAAAAGGAAGAACATTGCAGAAGAGGAAGCTTGCTTGGGCCTCCACTTGGACACAGTGTGAGGAAGAAACAAGGAGAGGGCTGGTTTGGCCGGCCAGTTGAGGGTGAGAGTAAAAGTACACTCAACATGACTCAGCAAGTGATTACAAAAGTCAGGAAAGACCCAGATCAAATGTGAAAATACGGATAGTACCATTAACCAAGACCACAGTCTCCAGAGATGGAGTATGTTGGATGAGGACTAAAGATGGATGAAGACCAAGAGTGTGGTTGGCGCCATTGTGGATTTGGGGACACCATTAGGACATACTCCAGTGTCAGGGCTTCCTGTGCCTTCCCCTCACCTTATTTATATTTTGATCTCCAGGACCTAGTAGGTGCTCAGTAAAATGCTGGATGAATGTAGGCACGGGAATACGTAACAAAGGCCAGCAGCAATCCTGCATGAGCCAAGGAAGAGGACAGGTGGGCAGGTGGTTACTTTGATGATTTGAGGAAGCACCATCTTAACCCGTGATGCTACCCATGTGGATAAGACTTGGGCAAGAGGAAAGGCAAACTGCTGGCAACGGGGAAGGCCACGATGGAAATCTGGGGAAGGGTAGCAGCAGCAACTGCTGAGACCTGGGGAAAACCTTAGTATTTGTGAAGATAGTCAAAGGACACCTTGGCCAAAATGCCTTTTATCTGGGCTAGTGGTTCTTGGTACAGGGCTTCACTACTTGTGTGCAGGGACCGAAGGTATGAGAGCTGGATATACTCTCCAGCTTCACTGTACTAATGCAATAAACATGAGCATTAGTACTTTCCTTCTATTTAAAGGTACGTCGAGAAAGAGTTATGCACTGTCACTGCTAATCCATTTCTCCCTGCGAAACAGACAGCTTTATGACTATTATGACACTGTTCTCCAAATCTAACCACTACTGTTCTTCCATTCAATTTAACCCATTGACATGTGTTTAGAGAATGTAATATAATGTTGAAAGTGTGAAAGAAACCGTTTTTCTTCTGACCTATTCTTGCAGCCTTCCTGTACAATACCAGGGGGCCTTCTCACATTACTGTCTGTGGGCAGAGACATGACTGAATAAAAATAATCTAGTGGTCAAAGCATTAAGTGGTCTTTATATTAACATACACACAGTAAGGAGTTATATTTCTAAGCAGACATCCTCAGATATCTTGGGTTGGGCTTCCAAGGCTGTAATTGTATTTGGTAGCTCCATCAAAAAGGAAAATTTGCACCTGGCGATTCACAGAACTGTACCCCTGGGGCTAATAATACATTATATGTTTATTTTTTAAAAAAATGTAAGAAAAAAAGAAAATTTGCAGTGTGACCAACCAGGGAGTTCTCTTATCAAAAACAAGCATTGGGACATGGCCAGGGTGGGGGGGGGGGGCAGATACACAGAAGATAAATAGCAGATAAAGAGTCAAGATTCAGTTTCCTTTTACGCTGTGGCTGGGGGACAGGCAGACCATTCTTTACCCCTGCCTGCCACTGATGAACAGAGCTCAAGGTTATGAACTGCAAGTCATTGACTTTTAAAATTCAATTTCTTTTCTTTAAACAGTCATTGGGAGCATGAATATCGAATTAAAGGCTTTAGACACTGAGGTCCTAGTCTGACAATCTGTAATGCAGAAACCAGTTGGAGTTCATTCATTCAACAGATATTTACTGAGCATTTCTGTATTGTCAGCGAGACGTGAGGGAGCAAGGCAGAGCCGGGTTTTCCATCTTGGATTTCCAGACTCTGATTTTATCGTCACTGATGCTGCTATGGCTAACACGTGAACAACTGCCTTTGTTTCCAGTTTTCTAGTTCCTAAGAGATGCTGCTCTTCTGAGGCCCATCCAGAGCAGCAGTTTTCAATGTGCTCTTCAAAAATTCCACTGTGTGTCAGTATCGATGGAGCCAACTAGAAACTCGAAGGAAAGTGGAATTCAGGAAGTCAGGGAGTTCTAAGAATGCTTGGAATTTCTAACAGAAATATCATGACATGTTCCAGGAGACCATAAACCTTGTTTATACAAATATAAACTCCTCTTTGCCTTGCTGATAACTCCAAATAAATACTTCAGATGACCACCCACCAGAACCCCAAGAAGTTTTGGGCATTTGTGTGTTCCCTATAAAATATGTGCTTTGTGCATTTTTTATGATCAAAGGGGAAAATCATGAGGTGTTGCCTCCTTTTTATTCCTACTGTTAAATTCTTCAGAACCAGTTTCAAATATTTTTGGAGATCTCCATAATATCATTACAGAAATGTAAAATAATGTTTGACCTCTTGTCTTGATCTGACTTTTAGAAGAGGGGAATAAAGACTTTTTTTTTTTTATTTTTACTTGCATTTCGGTACAACCAGATGCTGAATTCTCCAGTTAAAATGACTTAACCTGTCACATTGTTTACATGGTAGCAATCAACTAAATTAAATACAGGACTATAAATCTGGATAGCAGCTTTATTCAGCAAGAAGCCTACTGTAAAGTTCATAGATGCTAACACCAAACACAGCTGTATTGGCCCTGGTCCAGGAGGTAATAGGATAAAGGAATAGGGAACATAACCTTTAGCTTAATATAGTTTGGTAAATTAGATCCTATATATGCTAATTTTGTACTTTTTTTAATAGATGGAACTGATTAAAAATATAAGTACTGCCGAACAGCCCTATTTATTCACTCGACATGTTCATTTCCTCAACTTCTCAAGGTAAGATATTTTCCAGCTTAATGGTTCTTTCATTTCTTTTTAGTACTTAAACTCCTTCTAATGCACAATTATTTTAAAATCTACCTTCATCTTCAAGGTAGTGTAATTACCCCTGAAAAGCCTTTTTAATCCATTTATTTTTGCCATGGAGGGATCTAAATTTGAAATATTTGGACAGAAGCTTCATTTCTCTCTAGAATACTAATCTTAAATCTTTTGAAAACTTGAAACAATTTTAATGCAAAGCCATTTGACCTGATAGTTCCATTTTAAAGGAAAAAAAAAATGGGTAGGTATTGAAACAAATAAACTGAGAGTAAGAGATGGGTATTGTAACAGAACTATTTCCTTGTACATGTCTATACAATTTGAACCCACACAGGACTGTGGGAATAACTTAGCTGTGGAGTCACGTGTTTTATAGAATCCAGACGCTAGGACTGGCCTCTCTGCCTACCTGTTTAATACTCCATTTGATCATTCTAAATCTTGTATGTTTGATGTTGATGGGGTATTTTAGAACTCTGTTTTTTTCTTCAGCTGCAAGGGCCTTCTGATCATAATGCAAATCTTCAAACTTAGCGTTTTAGACTCTTGCTCTGTTACGTCGCAAACTTCCAGTTCTGGGCGTTCTTTTCTTCCTTTAGCTGTGGTGCCCTTGTCAGTACCCACCAGCGGCAGATCTGCTGACCAGCCCAGGACCCTGGGCCTCCCTCATCCTCCATCTGACGGGTGCCTCCTTTACTGCTACAGTCCCCGTGTGGACAATAGGATGTCACAAGTCTGCAGGAAAGCAACAGAGGTCCCACTAGCTAATGCTGGCCTAATGGACCCCTGCCCCCAGGGCCAGGCACCTAGGGAAGCTGGTGCTCAGAGGAAGGCAGGGCGCTGCCTGAGCACTTGCTGCTCCTGAATTCACACCAGAGCTGCTCGGAGTTGGCACAGCTGCCCAGCCCCAGGATGCCTAACAGTCTAGGGGCTAGGAGAAGGTTTGAGCCTTCAGAGGACTGCCCTGCTGTGCATCAGGCCCTGTGCAAATCAAGTGTAAAGGGAGTGAGATTCAGCAGAGCGAGTCACGGAGCAGTGAACAGAAGGGGCCGCTTTATTTTTTTATTTTTTTTTTTTTAACTTTTTATTTTTTATAAACATATATTTTTATCCCCAGGGGTACAGGTCTGTGAATCACCAGGTTTACACACTTCACAGCACTCACCAAAGCTTTATTTTTTTAAAAGCAATTTCCCCCTGCAGTTTCCCCACCTCCCTGGTAAGCAGCATTCCCTTGGACAGTGAGTAAGCACATAGGACACGCACAGTTGATCCTCAGTGACTCAGTAGGCTGAGTAGGTTTCCACCACATTTGCGGAATGGCTTGTTACCGGATTGTCTGGGGTATGCACCTTGCCTCTCACTTCCGGTCGGCTGAGAACACATAATTAGATGTAACTAGACAACAAAGTCTTGTTAGTGGTTTCAGGCATTGCGTGTTAAGACTTGCAGAGAGCAAAGCTCAGCCCCCTGACCCTTGCTTTTCTCGTGAGCTTCCTTCTGCATCACCCCAGACATCTTCTAACCTCATGATTTAACTGTTCTTGCTTTGTGGGTCACAAAACAAATTGCAATGCAACGAATTTTAGTAACTGACTCAGAACAGTTTAAAACGCTAATGACAAGCCAAAGCCAGTCCCTTAATTGGGTCAGTAGAGCTGAGCACAGCATGGCCGTCAGACCTGGTCATGGCCTCCACTGTTAAACACATGCCCAAGAGTTGTTTAATTTGATCGATTTAATCATGAAAAAAATTGATAAGTACCTTTGAGTAGACACCACATCTGCAGCCAGTGTTGGCCTGGCTGCCAGGACCTCTGGGCTTAAGACTTTCCCACTGACCATGGCTTTGGGGTAGCAACTTCACCTCTGGGTGGGGAGGGGAGGTCTCTTTTTTCCCCATCTATAAAATAGGGACAGTTCCTCCGCACTCCTACCTTGTGGGGATTCTCTAACACACGAATGAAGGAGAGCCCTTCAACTTCCTTCAGGGAAGGGTATTACATATAGGCAAGGTGGAATTTATTTTTTAAGAGGAAATAATTTTATTTGAAATAAAACAAGTCCACATATATACTGACCACTACGCACACTTAAAAAAAATGTGAACCAACATAGATCATTCTGAATAAATTATAGTAATTTATACTCGAGCAAAATTAAAGCATATCTTCCTATTTTCCTTATCAAGGAGATTGTTGTAAGCAATCTTTCCTCTGCTATATCCCAATAATCTTACTTTCCTATTAGTTTTCAGCTGGAATGACTGCATCATTTTTTAATTTTTTCTGTCTGGGTTATGCGTCTATTTGATCATGTATGAGTGATGATACTCATTTCTATGTCTCTGACAACTGCTTAGCCCTATAGAAAAATTACCTTTGTAGTTTCTAGTTGTAGAGGTCTGTGAAGTTGTCTGCCACGTCCTAAAGACAACAACTTACACAATGCCGCTGAGTGGCATTCAGGAGCATTTCTGCAAAAGCCACATTCGGAGCCTACAGCTGAGTTCTGGTCCGTGGGTAGCCTCACAGCATCTCCATGACCTTGAGAGCAGGGCCCAGTTCCTTCTGATTTCTCCTTCTTTCATTCCATCTTGTTCAATGAACACATTTTTGCACTGAGGACCCTCTGTCTCCTGTATGCTCCTCCAGGACTGGGGCTTCCCCAGTGAACTACAAATGTTTTCCTTGGAGTTGCCTGGGTGGTTTAGTTGGTTGTCTGCCTTCGGCTCAGGTCATGATCCCGGGGTCCTGGGATGGAAACTCACATCAGGCTCCCTACCCAGTGGGGAGCCTGCTTCTCCCTCTGCCTGCTGCTCCCTCTGCCTATGCATTCTCTCTCTCCCTCTTTTTCTCTCTCTCTGTCTTTTTTTTTTGGGGGGGGGGATTTTATTTATTTATTTAAAATTTTTTATTTTATATAAACACATATTTTTATCCCCAGGGGTACAGGTCTGTGAATCGCCAGGTTTACACACTTCACAGCACTCACCATAGCACATACCCTCCCCAATGTCCATAAACCCACCCCCGTTTCCTGTCCCCCCATCCCCCCAGCAACCCTCAGTTTGTTTTGTGAGATTAAGAGTCACTTATGGTTTGTCTCCCTCCCAATCCCATCTCGTTTCATTCATTCTTCTCCAAACCCCTTAACCCCCCATGTTGCATCTCCACTTCCACTTCATATCAGGGAGATCATATGATAGTTGTCTTTTTTCCGCTTGACTTATTTCGCTAAGCATGATACGCTCTAGTTCCATCCATGTTGTCGCAAATGGCAAGATTTCATTTCTTTTGATGGCTGCATAGTATTCCATTGTATATATATACCACATCTTCTTTATCCATTCATCTGTTGATGGACATCTAGGTTCTTTTCATAGTTTGGCTATTGTGGACATTGCTGCTATAAACATTCAGGTGCACGTGCCCCTTTGGATCACTACGTTTGTATCTTTAGGGTAAATACCCAGTAGTGCAATTGCTGGGTCATACGGTAGTTCTATTTTCAACATTTTGAGGAACCTCCATGCTGTTTTCCAGAGTGGTTGCACCAGCTTGCATTTCCACCAACAGTGTAGGAGGGTTCCCCTTTCTCCACATCCTCGCCAGCATCTGTCATTTCCTGACTTGTTAATTTTAGCCATTCTGACTGGTGTGAGATGATATCTCATTGTGGTTTTGATCTGTATTTCTCTGATGCCGAATGATAATGAGCACTTTTTCATGTGTCTTTTGGCCATCTGGATGTCTTCTTTGCAGAAATGTCTGTTCATGTCTTCTGCCGACTTCTTGATTGGATTTTTTGTTCTTTGGGTGTTGAGTTTGCTAAGTTCTTTATAGATTTTGGACACAAGCCCTTTATCTGATATGTCGTTTGCAAATATCTTCTCCCATTCTGTCAGTTGTCTTTTGGTTTTGTTAACTGTTTCCTTTGCTGTGCAAAAGCTTTTGATCTTGATGAAATCCCAATAGTTCATTTTTGCCCTTGCTTGCCTTGCCTTTGGCGTTGTTCCTAGGAAGATGTTGCTGCGGCTGAGGTCAAAGAGGTTGCTGCCTGTGTTCTCCTCAAGGATTTTGATGGATTCCTTTCTCACGTTGAGGTCCTTCATCGATTTTGAGTCTATTTTCGTGTGTGGTGTAAGGAAATGGTCCAATTTCATTTTTCTGCATGTGGCTGTCCAATTTTCCCAACACCATTTATTGAAGAGGCTGTCTTTTTTCCATTGGACATTCTTTCCTGCTTTGTTGAAGATTAGTTGACCATAGTGTTGAGGGTCTATTTCTGGGCTCTCTATTCTGTTCCATTGATCTATGTGTCTGTTTTTGTGACAGTACCATGCTGTCTTGATGATGACAGCTTTGTAATAAGAGCTTGAAATCCGGAATTGTGATACCGCCAACTCTGGCTTTCTTTTTCAATATTCCTTTGGCTATTCAAGGTCTTTTCTGGTTCCATATATATTTTAGGATTATTTTTTCCATTTCTTTGAAAAAGATGGATTGTACTTTGATAGGAATTGCATTAAATGTATAAATTGCTTTAGGTAGCATAGACATTTTCACAATATTTATTCTTCCAATCCAGGAGCATGGAACATTTTTCCATTTCTTTGTGTCTTCCTCAATTTCTTTCATGAGTACTTTATAGTTTTCTGAGTATAGATTCTTTGCCTCTTTGGCTAGGTTTATTCCTAGGTATCTTATGGTTTTGAGTGCAATTGTAAATGGGATCGACTCCTTAATTTCTCTTTCTTCTGTCTTATTGTTGGTGTAGAGAAATGCAACTGATTTCTGTGCATTGATTTTATATCCTACACTTTACTGAATTCCTGTACAAGTTCTAGCAGTTTTGGAGTGGAGTCTTTTGGGTTTTCCACATATAGTATCATATCATCTGCGAAGAGTGATAGTTTGACTTCTTCTTTGCCAATTTGGATGCCTTTAATTTCCTTTTGTTGTCTGATTGCTGAGGCTAGGACTTCTAGTACTATGTTGAATAGCAGTGGTGATAATGGACATCCCTGCCGTGTTCCTGAACTTAGCGGAAAAGCTTTCAGTTTTTCTCCAGTGAGAATGTTATTTGCGGTGGGTTTTTCAGAGATGGCTTTAATATTGAGGTATGTGCCCTCTATCCTATCCCTACACTTTGAAGAGTTTTGATCAGGAAGGGATGCTGTACTTTGTCAAATGCTTTTTCAGCATCTATTGAGAGTATCATATGGTTCTTGCTCTTTCTTTTATTAATGTGTTGTATCACAGTGATTGATTTGTGGATGTTGAACCAACCTTGCAGCCCTGGAATAAATCCCACTTGGTCATGGTGAATAATCTTTTTAATGTACTGTTGAATGCTATTGGCTAGTATTTTGGTGAGAATTTTCGCATCTGTGTTCACCAAGGATATTGGTTGATAGCTCTCTTTTTTGATTGGATCCTTGTCTGGTTTTGGGATCAAGGTGATGCTGGCCTCATAAAACGAGTTTGGAAGTTTTCCTTCCATTTCTATTTTTTGGAACAGTTTCAGGATAATAGGAATTAGTTCTTCTTTAAATGTTTGGTAGAATTCCCCTGGGAAGCCGTCTGGCCCTGGGCTTTTGTTTGTTTGGAGATTTTTAATGACTTTTTCAATCTCCTTACTGGTTATGGGTCTGTTCAGGCTTTCTATTTCTTCCTGGTTCAGTTGTGGTAGTTTATATGTCTCTAGGAATGCATCCATTTCTTCCAGATTGTCAAATTTGTTGGCATAGAGTTGCTCATAGTATGTTCTTAAAATTGTCTGTATTTCTTTGGTGTTAGTTGTGATCTCTCCTCTTTCATTCATGATTTTATTTATTTGGGTCCTTTCTCTTTTCTTTTTGGTAAGTCTGGCCAGGGGTTTATCAATCTTATTAATTCTTTCAAAGAACCAGCTCCTAGTTTCGTTGATTTGTTCTATTGTTTTTTTGGTTTCTATTTCATTGATGTCTGCTCTGATCTTTATGATTTCTCTTCTCCTGCTTGGTTTTTGGCTTTCTTTCTTGTTCTTTCTACAGCTCCTTTAGGTATAGGTTTAGGTTGTGTACCTGAGACCTTTCTTATTTCTTGCGAAAGGCTTGTACCGCTATGTATGTTCCTCTCAGGACTGCCTTTGTTGCATCCCACAGATTTTGAACCATTGTGTTTTCATTATCATTTGTTTCCATGAATTTTTTCAATTCTTCTTTAATTTCCTGGTTAACCCATTCATTCTTTAGAAGGATGCTGTTTCGTCTCCATGTATTTGGATTCTTTCCAAATTTCCTCTTGTGATTGAGTTCTAGCTTCAGAGCATTGTGGTCTGAAAATATGCAGGGAATGATCCCAATCTTTTGATACCAGTTGAGACCTGATTTAGGACCAAGGATGTGATCTATTCTGGAGAATGTTCCATGTGCATTAGAGAAGAATGTGTATTCTGTTGCTTTGGGATGAAATGTTCTGAATATATCTGTGATGTCCATCTGGTCCAGTGTGTCATTTAAGGCCTTTATTTCTTTGTTGATCTTTTGCTTGGATGATCTGTCCATTTCAGTGAGGGGAGTGTTAAAGTCCCCTACTATTATTGTATGATTGTTGATGTGTTTCTTTGATTTTGTTATTAATTGGTTTATATAGTTGGCTGCTCCCACGTTGGGGGCATAGATATTTAAAATTGTTAGATCTTCTTGTTGGACAGATCCTTTGAGTATGATATAGTGTCCTTCCTCATCTCTTATTATAGTCTTTGGCTTAAAATCTAATTGATCTGATATAAGGATTGCCACTCCTGCTTTCTTCTGATGTCCATTAGCATGGTAAATTCTTTTCCACCCCCTCACTTTAAATCTGGAGGTGTCTTCAGGTTTAAAATGAGTTTCTTGTAGGCAACATATAGATGGGTTTTGTTTTTTTATCCATTCTGATACCCTGTGTCTTTTGATTGGGGCATTTAGCCCATTAACATTCAGGGTAACTACTGAGAGATATGAATTTAGTGCCATTGTATTGCCTGTAAGGTGACTGTTACTGTATATTGTCTCTGTTCCTTTCTGATCTACCACTTGTAGGCTCTCTCTTTGCTTAGAAGACCCCTTTCAATATTTCCTGTAAAACCGGTTTGGTGTTTGCAAATTCTTTTAGTTTTTGTTTGTCCTGGAAGCTTTTAATCTCTTCTTCTATTTTCACTGATAGCCTAGCTGGATATAGTATTCTTGGCTGCATGTTTTTCTCGTTTAGTGCTCTGAATATATCATGCCAGCTCTTTCTGGCCTGCCAGGTCTCTGTGGATAAGTCTGCTGCCAATCTAATATTTTTACCATTGTATGTTACAGACTTCTTTTCCCGGGCTGCTTTCAGGATTTTCTTTTTGTCATTAAGACTTGTAAATTTTACTATTAGGTGACGGGGTGTGGACCTATTCCTATTGATTTTGCGGGGGGTTCTCTGCACCTCCTGGATTTTGATGCTTGTTCCCTTTGCCATATTGGGGAAATTCTCTCCAATAATTCTCTCCAGTATACCTTCTGCTCCCCTCTCTCTTTCTTCTTCTTCTGGAATCCCCATTATTCTAATGCTGTTTCGTCTTATGGTGTCACTTATCTCTAGAATTCTCCCCTCATGGTCCAGTAGCTGTTTGTCCCTCTTTTGCTCAGCTTATTTATTCTCTGTCATTTGGTCTTCTATATCGCTAATTCTTTCTTCTGCCTCATTTATCCTAGCAGCGAGTGCCTCCATTTTTTATTGCACCTCATTAATAGCTTTTTTGAATTTCAACTTGGTTAGATTTTAGTTCTTTTATTTCTCCAAAAAGGGCTTTTATATCTCTCGAGACGGTTTCTCTAATATCTTCTATGCCTTTTTCGAGCCCAGCTAGAACCTGAGAATCGCCATTCTGAACTCTAGATCTGACATATTACCAATGTCTGTATTGATTAGGTCCCTAGCCTTCGGTACTGCCTCTTGTTCTTTTTTTTTGTGGTGAACTTTTCCACCTTGTCATTTTGTCCAGATAAGAGTATATGAAGGAGCAAGTAAAATACTAAAAGGGTGGCAACAACCCCAGGAAAATATGCTTTAACCAAATCAGAAGAGATCCCAAGTCGTGAGGGGGAAGAAAGGGGATAAAAAGAGGTTCAGAAAGGGTAAAAAAAAAAAAGAAACAATTAAAAAAAGAAAACAAATTTTAAAAAAGTATAAAAAAGAAAATATATATATATTAGATAAACTAGTTAAAAAACGTTAAAAAAGAAAAAGGTAAAAGTTAAAAAAATTTAGCAGAAGAAGAGAAAAAAAATTGAAAAAGAAAAAAAAATTAAATTAACTGCAAGACTAAAGAATCTTGGGGAGAAAGCCATGAGTTCCATGCTTTGCTTTCTCCTTCTCTGGAATTCCGCTACTCTCCTTGGTATTGAAGCTGCACTCCTTGGTAGGTGAACTTGGTCCTGACTGGATTTCTTGTTGATCTTCTGGGGAAGGGGCCTCTTGTAGTGAGGCAAGTGGGCAAGTGTCTTTGCCCCAGGCAGAATTGCACCGCCCTTACCAGGGGCCAGGCTGAGTAATCCTCTGGGTTTGCTTTTAGGAGCTTTTGTTCCCTAGTGCTTTCCCTAGAGTTCCGGAGGACGGGAATGAAAATGGCAGCCTCCTGGTCTCTGGCCCGGAGGAGCCGAGAGCCGGGGCCCCACTCCTCACTGCGCCCTGAGCGAACAGCGCCCAATTATTCCCGTCTCTGTGGCCTCCTGCCACGCTCCGAGCTCACCGAACCTGCTACCGGTTCAAGGTAACTCCGAGCTGAGAGCTCACTCCTCGGCTCTGTCTCTGTAGCCGGCTTCCCTGTTCTAATTCCTGTAAGCTCTGCAACACTCAGATACCCCCGATCCTTCTGTGACCCTGCAGAACCTGAGGCCATGCTGATCCTGCGTGGGCTTCACCCCGGTTTAGCCTCTGGAGCGATGTCCCTCAGCGGAACAGACTTTTAAAAGTCCTGATTTTGTGCTCCGTTGCTCCGCCACTTGTCGGAGCCACCCCCCTCCCGCCCCCGTCCATCTTCCCGTCGCTTTGGATTCATTTCTCCACCAGTCCTACCTTCCAGAAAGTGGTTTATTTTCTGTTTCTAGAAGTGCTGTTCTTCTTCTCTTCGATCTGCCATTGGATTTGTAGGTGTTTGCAATCTTTAGATAAGCTATCTAGCTGATCTCCTGCTACCTGAAGTAGTCTCAGCCTACTACTTCACCATCTTGACTCCTACCCCTCTCTCTGTCTTAAATAAAATATTTTTAAAAAGTTTTCTTTGCTTTGAGAGAAGTGTACACCCTCTTTCCCTTAAAGAAGAATGGCAACAAAGTGTGAAGTCTTTAGAAGAAAGGGTCATAGCGTGCCCCCCAAGGGAGGTGGGAGAAAGTGTGGAAGGACATTCTAGAACAGGAGCCCTTGCTGCTGGGATATGAGGGACAGGCCAACTTTAGCCAAAGGGGAAGGGCATTGGTGGCACAGGGCCCAGCATGAGCTAAAGCCAGAGAAAGAGAGTGGCTGAAAGGAATCGGAAGATAGGAGCCCAGGGGTGGGCAGAGCAGGAAAGGATGACAGTTAAGAGTTTGAAGCCAGGGGTGGAGGGGTGAACTGGCCTGAACATCTCTCTCCTTCAAAAAGCTCATGCTACCTGTGGGAGCACTCTTACCCTCTCCTGCCACCCCATAGACAAGAGGCTCTGGCTTCAGGTAGGGCACCTCCACGAGCATGAACAGAATGGCAGATTGAGCCTTACTACTTTACAAGACCATGTTAATCCCACTGAATATGAGAAGTTAAAACATCAGCTTTTCTTTTAACAGGGAACAGCTTTAAGGGAAAGGTTTTAGGTATAAATGGCAAACTGGGTATGTAAAGAAAGCCCTCAGTATACAACTCACAGAAAAACCACCAGGTCGGAATGCGTTGAGGGCTTTCTCATGCTTTTAAAAAAAGGAGTTCTAGGGGCACCTGGGTGGCTCAGTGGGTTAAAGTGTCTGCCTTCAGCTCAGGTCATGATCTCAGGATCCTGAGATCAAGCCCTGCATTGAGCTCTCCACTCCGTGGGGAGCCTGCTTCCTCCTTCTCTTTCTACCTGCCTCTCTGCCTACTTGTGATCTCTGTCTGTCAAATAAATACATAAAATCTTTAGAAAAAAATAAAAATTAAGATTAAAAAATTTTTTTAAATAAAAAGGAGTTCTATATTTTAAATTATAAGGCAAAGAGATAATTAAACTACTCTTAAGAAACCTACCCCGATCATTGCTAACAGCCATATATATGGTTGGCTTGGTTCAAGATAATGAGGTTATTAAGATAAGACTTGACACTGTAACTTAATATTCTTTGTTGACATTTGATTTCTAATCTTCCTTACATTCTCAATGTGCAGCAAAATACTTGCTAGTGAGCAGAACATAAGAAAGATCTCACCTCCCTTCCTACAGCCTATGCCCTTAACTGTTCTGAACTTCTGAAGTGTGCAGCCTTATACCAAAACGAATTGCCCTCTATTTCTTTTTTTTCTTTAAGTATATATGGCATTCTTATCTTGAAATAGACACACTGTGAGCGATGCAAAATGTTATCCTGCAAGCTCTTGGCATTTAGGTAGTCAACTGGCTTCATTTACTCATCATCCAGGCATCTTGCTCTATTCCTTCTTTTCCCTAATTTTAGACCTGGAAGGACCATTTCACCATATCTAGCTTTAGTAATTCAACCACAGAAAACAAGAGTGAAAAAGACCAAACCAGTGTTTTCGTGGTTGTTTCAGGGAAGGCTTCCTGCCAGGGGAGAGGAGCAGCTCCAAAGCCAGTAGAAATTTCAGGCCGGTTGGGATTCGTGAGGGTTAACACAAGACTGCTGTTTTCACATGGCTTTTGAACTGCTTAAAATCTTGAGCCCAACAAATGCTTTCCAACTGAACCACCTAGAGAATTGAGTCAGAATGACCACGGCCTAAAAGCTGCTACTCTTTGTTGTGATGTTTTAAGAGGATTTTTTAACATTTGTGTACTCTGGTTTCCTGTGTCCATTCCCAGAGCTAACCAAGATAATTACAACTTCTGAAAAAGTTCAGCCTCAGTATCGATGAAATCTCTTTAAGGGTGTCCCAGATCCACACGCTGCAAAGATTGTGACAGTTCAATTTACCTTCCCCTCACCCCCACTTTTTTGTTTGTTCACTAAGTGTTTTGTTGGGGAGAAGAGGCAGTAACCTTCCAGCCTAGAGCTCCCCTCAACCCCTACCTGGTGTCTCTCAGGGTAGACCTGGGAAGGGCTGGGTGGGAGCTCTGCGCTGTCAAAATAGTCCACGCGCATTACAGGACACATCAGTGCGCTCAGTAATTTCCAGCTACAGTCTCAGCGCCCTCTTTCCACCACAGGCAACGTTTCTTGTTTCTGATTCAGGACTCCCTCCTTTTTTTTGTTTATCTGCTCCTGGTGGCTCCAACGCCCACAAGAATTCGCAAAAGCAAAACATTTAAAAATCAATCAATCACTCGAGAAGCAGACAGGATGCGATGGGCGGCGAGGGGAGGCATTTTGGATACTTTCAAGGCCTTCCCTTAAGGCGAGGCCTTCATCACGGCCCGAACAGAGGCTGCCTTCTCAGGGCACTGTTTAACAAAACAAATCCGATCTCACGGATTCCATAATTCGGTTGGCTTTCCACATCTTTCTTCTGAATGTTGACTTGACATTCTCTTTAGCAAAGCCATCCGCTTTAACCCTGTGCCCTTCCACTAATGGTGACAGAAGTCTCCAACTTTGAAGCTAGGGATTGATATCAGCAGTGGTCGAACACTTTCTCTCCCTCCTTAAGCATAGCCCAGAAGTTTGATTTTATGCTATTTATAAACACTGCTGGACCAGAGATGGCGCTGTCTCCCTCACTTTCCTCTTTACCTGAACCAATGCTGTTGCTCAGTGGACACATAAACCCACCTGCTTTGGAAGCCTGATGAAGATTAGTATCATCTGGACTTTTCCCTGAGTGCTCCTCACTGCACACCACCAGAGACCTTCCCCCTTATGGAGTCACCTTGTCTCCTAGCAAGAGGCCTAACCCCAGGGTCCCCCTGCCCCTCCCTTCCCACCATTTGTCCCCATTTTCCATCAGCATATGCTTCTACCTTTCTTCCCTAAGGACATGCCACAGAGCAGAGGAAGCTCAGTGTCTTCTGCTTCTGTTTTGTGTGGGGGGCCCTATCCCCAGGCGGCCAAGAACCCAAGTGCCCACTGTCTTGGGTTGTGAGGATGGGGGGGTGGTGGGAGACGCTTCCAACCCATTACAGCAAAGGACCAATAAATAAGCATTCTTCCCTTCTTCCTTCTGCGGGCAGCTCCTCACCCTGCTCCCCAAACAATCACATCCTTTTCTGTGATGGCTTTTCTCTCACTTCAAAATGTCTCCTCCCGGGCGCCTGGGTGGCTCAGTGGGTTAAGCCTCTGCCTTTGGCTCAGGTCATGATCTCAGGGTCCTGGGATCAAGTCCCACACTGGGCTCTCTGCTCAGTGGGGAGCCTGCTTCCTCCTCTCTCTCTCTGCCTGCCTCTATGCCTACTTGTGATCTCTCTCTGTCAAATAAATAAATAAAATCTTAAAAAAAAAGTCTCCTCCCTCACTGACAGGGATCAAAGCTGGCCTCTAGCCACAGGGTACTTGTCATGTTTTAATATAGGTAACAGCACAAGGATAACCTCTGCTTTTAGGCCAGAGGTGAAAAGAAGATATACTTTCAGTAAAGTGGAAATTGCCAGGGGCCAAGAGGAGGGAAATATAAGCTTGGGTTTGGGATGATGAGAAAGTTCTGAGGATGGGTAGAGATGAGGGTTGCACAACAGTGTGAACATACTTAATACCACTGAATTGTACACTTAAAGATTTTGTGTTGTGTATATTTTACCATAATTTTTAAAAAGACATAATTTTAAAAAAAAAAAAAGTGTTTCCACCTCTAGAAAACTGTGCTATAATGGGAGGACAAAACAGTCTTAATTCCCTCGAATAATTTTGGTCATAAGTCTTATGACCAAACTAGGCAGACTATTATCAGCCGTTTGATGGAAGTATACCTAAAATTCTTACCCACATGCTTTACATAACCATTGGAGAAAGAGCTAACGTTGTATGGAGCAGATATGGAAGAAAATCTGCAGAATGAGATATTTAGGAATGCACGAGAGAAAATGAGAACCATGTTGTTATTATTCCAGGATGTAAGAGAATGACATCCTGCTTTGGCTCTTCATCTTCTCATCAAAAAACAAAAATAAAAAGAATACGATAAATTTGCAAAGGGTCCGAAGGAGAGCCACAGTGGTAATTACAGAGTTGATAAATAGGACGTATGAACAAATGTTAAAGAAATTGGAAATACCTGCTATTTTAGGATGACTTAAAAGACAGTTTCAAATAGTAACTGTTGTGGTGACCAAAGGACAAGAGTGTGTGTTGTTAAGAGAAGATATGGCCTGAGTCCCGGGCTCCAGTGTGTAGGCACAGCACAGAACCTAGCCTCAGCTCTGGTCAGCACAATTGTCTAGAGTTCCATAAAGACCAAATTAGAAGTACGGATTTAAAAAGGAAAGGAAGTTAAGTCTGAAGACGACTGCCAAAGGAATTTTCAAGGAGAAACACAAACAAAAGAATTTAAAGGAATTAAAATTGAAGCTGAAAAGTTGTATAAAGAAAGTTAAAAGTTATATAAAGTTATATAAAAAAGTTTAAAAAAAAAACATGAAGAGAAGCCAATTCTTTAGGTTGAGTGGATCAAACAAAAGGAAATGCGCATAAAGGAAGATTAGGAATTTTGGCTGTGTGACCAAAGACTCCTCAACTGTCAGGTTGGCTAATAGGATTGGGCTTCTCCTGGAGGCTCTGGAAACTCTTCAGAGTTGAGAACAGAAGGCAGAGCGTTGTGCTGTGTGAGTGGTGGTGGGGCCACCAGTGGCGGGGGGGGGAGGTGGGAGGTGGGGGGTGTTGCTGTGCAAAGCATTCACTCTCCAGCATACAAGCAACAGCAGTAGGTTCAGGGAATCGAGAGACCTTCTAAAGGTGACCAGGAATTCTGACTAGAATGAAAAAGTATGGAAGGAGGAGAAACCGACTTTGAGGGGGGGATTAGGGGGGAAATTTGTTTCATGGGATACATGGGTGATATTCTGGCCTCTTTGGCATAACTGACATGCCACCCTAGTTTTGCCAGTTTGGGAGGGAGCTCTGCATCTAGAAAAATGACTGGGACCAGCAACCTGAAACCATTATTACTATGGATTTCTGGAAAGTGGGAGATATATGTCAGACATCTCTCTATAGTTAAAAATGTCGAAAGAGTGGATGTTATTTATCTGATACTTAACACAACATTCCTGAGCCATCTAAAACTTCTGTTTGGGAGAATTATTCTGGAAATCTTGCAGTGGGCTACAGAGTGCGACTGGGAACAAGTCACCCATGCTCAGGAAGCCATGTGGTCCTCAAGGCCACAGCGTGGGGGGTGGGGGTCGGGGGAACAGACGGCTGTCACCAGTCTGAGAACCGTCTCACATGACAGGGCAGTTCTGCTGATGAGCGGTGATGGTCCTTCTTCACATGAAGACAGAAGGAGAGCTGAGGTTTTTTAAAGCAGGGTGCCATCGCCTTCCCGTCTGGAATGTGTGCTTTGTCTTCCTGATCCTAGCTTTATGACTTCAGTTGCTGCTTATCATAGATAGGAAAGGCTCAATTCAATTAAAAAGTGGAAGATCCGTGCAGGATGATAGCGGCTAGCCACCTGGGCACAGCTGATTTCTGAGACTGGTTAGCTGCCGTGCTCATGAAGTCAGGTGGATGTCACCTGCTTAGATCTGGGAGGTGACAAGTTTCGTATGGGCGTGGCTAACCTTACTCCTGAGCAGCCTGTTTTGGAAGGTGGAGCCATCCAGGAGTCCAGAATGTCATTCATTCATCCTGGGGACTGAAATGCCACCGCCAGAGAGTCATTTCTTTTGGTACCTTTGGATTCTTCTCTCTGAAGGTTCACTTGCAAAAGGCAGATAAACCAAGGATGACATTATGTGCATTTATACACAAAAAAGGATCAGGGGCTTGTCATGTCGACTTCCTTCTGTGCAGCAGAGCCTGTGAATGCAGCAGAAACTTCCAGCTTAGAAGCATACACCCAGGCCATCATGTCTTTGTGGTCTGAGCACCTACTGTGTACCACACACTGTGCTAAGGACATCAGTACCCCCTCCAGGAGGCGGCAGTCTGATGGGAGAGGCAGACCCAGTCACACGGTGCTGGAGAGAGGGACAGACCCAGCATGGGACTGACTTGCAGAGGGATGGGACTAATTCTGGGCTGGGTTTTGAAAGATGACAGAGTCTGCTAGCTGAAGAGAGGGGGTAGGCTGGTGTCCATTTGTTTTCTCTGAACTCCTTCTGATCCCTGACAGAATGTCGAGGTATCCTCATCAGAAAGTCGTAGGGTCACAGGGTGAAAGGAACTTGTGGGTCCTTCAGAGCAAGACCTCTGCCCAGAGCCTGGAGTGTTTTCCCAGGCTCCTCGGGGTTACCATTTTCAGGCACTTTGAAGAAAAAGGGGAGGAATCCTTAGAAACAAGTCAGCCAACCTAATCATTTTGCCTTGCGAAGGCCTTGCCCTCAGGCTAGCATTCAGAGCATGTGTCCAATCCCTTTGTGGAAGGCATTCAAATGAAACACCTAGATACTTGTTTCCTTTTAATCTAAAACCACTCACCATCACTTGAGGAAAATTATATTGATTTCTGCTGTGTTCACAATGTCCCTTACGTTATTACTTTGCTCAATTCTGGAATCTTCTCTCTGTGGTTCAGAGCACAGCTTCTGGGGCCAGATTGCCTGGATTCGAAGCCCGGCTCAGCCACAAACTACTCACGCTCTCCCTCCCCAGGTGAAGGTGGGAATGCTTTTGGTTTCTACCCCATGGAGATGTCGTGAAGCACCTGTGATCTTGGTCACAAAAGGCGTTTACAACCAAGCGACTTAATAAATATTGTGTGTGTTTAAGAAATATTGGCTAATATCACCCACTTCCTGGAGAGCACCTTACCTGAGACTGTTCTAATCAGAATGTAAGAATAAAACGCCTTCTCCCCCAGCCAGGAAATCAGAATTTATCAGATATTCTCTGGAGGGCCAGCCACCTGCCGGCGTGTCTGGGCCAGACACTGGGAATACAAAACCCAGCCCAGCGTGCCTCCGTCCCCAGGAGCCCACAGCCGAGTGAGAAAACCCCAGAGTTGTGCAGTGCACAACCTGCACAGCTGTACAAGGGGGTCCTGATGTTCTTCCTCTTCTTCTACACCTCCCTGCTGACCATTCAAGTCGTTCGCATAGAGCCACGCCACAGACAATCCTCCAAGGACCCCCAGAAGACATTTCCCACCCATAATAAAGTGCCCATCGGGAAACACAGTTTGCTGATGGCGTTGTTCACTGGGACCTTAGCAGATGGGGTCCTCTCGTGATAGTCTGTGAACTAGAGGGGAAATAACATCTAAGTGGGCTGTATTTTCCTCCGAAAGTGACAGGTTGTAACCAGCTCCGTGTTTGTGTGCCTGTGCTAGGTTTGGAGGAGACCAGCCTGTCTATATCAACATCATTAGAGACCCCGTCAGCCGGTTTTTATCTAACTATTTTTTCCGTCGATTTGGAGACTGGAGAGGGGAACAGAATCACATGATCCGCACCCCCAGCATGAGGCAGGAGGAGCGCTACCTGGTAAGTCCTGTCCCATCAAAGAAGCTGTCCTTGCCCTGCCCTGGGCATTTCTGTGGTGTCCCCATGACATTTCCGTGGCACCCTCCTCAGGGAGCAAGTTTTTGCCAGTGAAAAGTTAATTGTCCCAGATGACCCAGATCCTAAGAACATCTTCTCAAATGACTTGCTAATCTTGTTTTTCTCAGTTTGTCTTTAGCGCTAGGTTTTAGATCCTAGAAAAGAAAAGAACCTTTCCTAGGGGATCCCGACTGGCGCTGTTGTTGTTTAGATGTCGTTTAGATTAGTCTTTCTTAGTGGGTCACAAAGTGTTTTTCTGTGAGTGAAGGGGGTTTTCAAAGGAGACCCTGTAGTTCCATTAAGGATATAGGCACAAGCGTGACTATTTATAGGCTGTCTGATGTCAAGTCCAGGTTCTTGCCACCATGGCACAACAGAATCAGGCTGTCTTGACAGAAACTATCTGATCTTTCTGGACCTTGTTTGGGGACCCTCAGCACCGTGGGGTTGTGAACTTTGACCCCAGTAGCTGTTCTACAGTGCAGAGTTGGGAACAAAAAAACAGAGGGCCAAGCGAAGCATCTTTCCACCAGCCCCAAAGCCAAAGTATCTCTCCTACCTGCTTATGACCTAGATTGACGAAAGCTTGCTGACTAGCCAAGAGTCTGGGGTCCAGAAGCAGAAATCCTGGTCTCTGTGTTGGAGGGAAGCTGTTGGGGTCACCAGACCCATCCTAGGCTGTCGGGTACAAGCAGAAGGAGCAGAAAGGAATGAGGGGTTCGTGCAACTCTGCTCCCAGGGCAGGAGAGCGACAGGGAGTCTGAGCCTGCTGCTGCCAAGGCCACAGAGCATCCTTGTACCAAAGGACAAGGGTCATGACTCACAGGTCTAGTTTGTGGACCAAACTTCTCTTTCCTCATCTAATTTTGTAAAATATAATAAGAGTATGTGTTTGGAGTTTGGACACATTTTGGATGATGTCCCTTTCGTGTCTTAAAATCCATGAGTGGAGTTGAGAAAACTGAGAAGCCCAGAGGTTGGGTCTTATCTGGTGTGAAACAACTCACTCATAGCTGGGCCAAGACCAGAAATGAAGCCTTGCCCCTCACCATTCCGGATTTATTCAACTATCTAATGCTTTAATGAAATATCTCTAAAGCGGCTTTTTTTTTTTTTTTTTAAATTTTGATGGCAGAAACTCAAATCTTTTTCTTTAAACTACATGTTACGAATGTGGGTACATATTTTTTAATTCAGCACAAGTACATTTTCAGAGTATAGAATCACATACCAGTATGTGAGGCAGGTCAGGTCCAAGCACCCAAAGCGGGGTTCCTCTAGGACCCACCAAGAGGGTCCTTGGCTTGAGGCAAGTTGGAAATCAAATGCGAGCCAGACTTAAGTGAAGGTAAAGCAGACTTTACTGAAGATCTGTAGAGAAGGAGATCTAGACGGAGCATCTGGGAGACTTGGAAAGGAATGAGGAAGTCTTGTCTTTGCTTGGAGTCGGGGGTTTTTAATTGGCGATTATGGTCCTGTGCAGGTGTCCTCTGAGACCTCCAGGAACTGGTCAGAATGAGGACAGGGTCCAGGGGTTCTTTGTCAGGCACACATTCCCTGAAGCCAGTGGTCTTGGTGTGGAGATATCTAACTCCAGTGCAATAGGCAGACCACTGCCTGGTCCCTCCCTAGAGACCATCTGTTGTGCTGGAAAACTCCAAAGATGTTATTATTATCTCTTTGTTCCTTACAGGGAGGGCATGTGTGAAGGTAAGTTATATGTAGGGAGGGGGGTGCAGATCCTAGCAAGAATGGCAGCAGGAAAAGAAGCAAAGGGGAGAAAACCAGCCTTTTCTTTCATGAGGGCCCTGCAGTGGGTGTGCGTGGGACTTATTCAGAGATCAGCAGGGAGAACTGTGTGGCTGGTCAGAGTGAGGGGTGGGGCCAGGAGAACAGCAGGAGGAGAATTCAGAGAAGTCAGTGCTAGAGACAATAATCGAACCCTGGGAGTCACTCCAGTTTCTCTAAGTGAGCTGGGAAATAACCTGAATGACCCCAAATCCAACATACCATAGTCATTGACTCCTTCTCTCACATCTCCATGGGAAAGCCTGAGCCCTTCTCCCAGCAGGGGATATGTCATCCCGTTGGCCTTCAGACATTTTCGGCAGGTCTTCCCCATCTTTCTAGGAGCTGGGACCTTCTTCCTGCTCTAGACCTGTATCTGGCAGATCCCGGATGCTTTCCCTGCAAGTCTCACAAGGCTCCTCACACTCAAGGTGTCCATATGGCTCTACTGAATGGAGTTTGTAGGATGGTGACCCCAGAGTTATGCAGTGCACAAGCTGCACAGCTGTACAGGGAGGTCCTGATGTTCTTTCTCTGTGCTCTCTGTGTGGGGGATATCATTCCTCTGGGTGAGATCATGTCTTAACTTCTCTCCTGTCCTCCCAACTTTCTATAAGCTCTTTGAGGATAAGATAGGATCAGAGTTCCATCTACATCCCTGGCACCCAGAAGAGGGGCTGAAATACTGGAGGCCTAAATAGCACTCTACTTACTAAAAAACAAACGTATTAATATGGAGGTTGAGGGCAGTTCTCTAGGTTTTTCTACCCTGTCATGTTTTTGTCATCCTGGAAAGCATTGCCAATAACATAGGTTTTCACACATTCACACACAGAGTAAGTCGTCACCACTCACCAGAGAACTTGTAAACAGGAGAGAAAAAAAGTAATGCTTTAGATTAAAAATATATAGAGAGAGAATATTGAAAGCTGGTAGTCGAAGCAAATCTTCTATGTTTGAAGGGCAGGGAGCTTACTTTATGGTGTGATCTGAGAGATCCTAGGGAAACTTCCTGGCCTGGAATTCTACCCTTAGAGATTTGAGGGGCTCCCTTTCCCAGTGTAAGCGCCGCGTCCTGGGAAGGGCCTACATCCGATGAGCTGATGTCATTCCTTGGCAGGGCCCCAGCAGAAGAACACTGGGCTCCCCAAAGCAGCAGAGGGAGTTGTCAGGGGAGCATGGAATAAAGAGGGGAGCCCAAGGGACACGTGACTCCTTCCTGACCTGACCCCAGCCTGACCCAGTTAGAAGACTCTTTTCCTGTTCAAAGGGTAGTTTGTTTATTTGGAAAGAAGACAGTCTTTTGCTTTTTTTTTTTTTTTTTTTGAAATAGCTGAAACATTTTATTTCATCTCCTTGGTCCATTAAACCCTTGAAATAAAACGGCCCCCTTTCAGAGGCTGTCCTCATTTTGGCAGGCCCGGGTGGTCAGTTGTTTGACTCAAAAGAGGGTGTTGTTTGTGTCTCGGTAGGGTGTAGGGCAGCTGTGAGGAGACCGCTGGCCCCTCGGCAAGGCCCTCCCTTGGGGGCAAGGGCCTGGAGGGGGGATGCACCGGGGATCCCACACCCAAGGAGGCAGGCGTGGTGGGCCACCCCCATGGGGCGGTGTGATGAGGCCTTTCCCCGAACACTGCACGCACACGGAGTCACGGGGGACTGGCCCGAAAAGGGGCTACTGAGGTACCCACATTATTCCAGGTCTCAGCGCTCAATACCACTTGCTTTATCCAGTTGCCAAAACTCAGCCGGTTCTGCTCCTGGCCCTGAGCCTCGCAGGACTGCTTAGCATACAGCTGAGAGAGGGCCAGGGATCGCCGAGCCTGCCCAGGGGATGAAATAATATCATCTTGTGATGCTGGGTAGTTTGGAAGAAAGTGGTAAAGGGTAAAGAGATCCTAGGATTTGCAGGGTCCCTGGAGGTCACGAGGAAACTCTTGTTTCACAGGTAGAGGAATGGGGCCTGGGTCTAGGGGTGGGTCCAAGGCCCTGCCAGGAGTAGAAGCTTGGCCTCAACTTCACAATATATTGTTGAATCACTGGGACCTTCCTACATAGCAAAGGGGGAAGAGATCTGGGCTAGGCCAAATCCTATGCTTTTTCAGCAAAATCATTTTGTCTGACACATCTTTACAAAGACACAGCTGATATAACTCCCCCCCACCCCCAGTTTTCAAGTGTCTTATAGCTATTTCCCATATTTTCTGGAAACAATTAGATTTTCTAGAAGTTTCTATTTCTTTCCAAACCATGCTTCACTTGGATTCACCAAAAAATAATTTCAAAATAAAGTGCTAGAATGGATACAAATTCAACTTCTAGCAGCCATGCCATGGAAAGGCACTTCTCTTGGGCTCATTTCTCTTGGTCCAGAGCCAGAAACTTGGCTGCCCAGGGCAGAGGTAGCTGACTCCTTTTTTGGTTTTAGAATCCTAAGGTGGGCCAGAGCTGAGCGTAGGCACACTGGGGTACATCCCAGCACAGACTTTCTCCAGCTCGAGTCCAGACTCCTTTATTTCCAAGGCAAGGAGATCCCTGACACCCAGAATATCCTTAATGAAAGAATGAAGGCTGCTAATGAAATGCAACTATCCTGATTGACAAGCAATTTACAAGAGCATCCCAGGCCTGCAGAAGCCACTCCCTTTTCCAGTGGCTGAATTTCCCTACAAATGGATTTCTTGCCCCGGCATTTCCACTCAGTTACACCTGTGTGATTTCTATTTGCCTAAAACCTGGCCGGAGGAAAGTTTCATGATGGAGTGTTCTGTAGAGATACCAGCTTGCACTTTCCAACTCCCCAAAACGTCAGCTTGGCCTCCTGACTCAAACTTATTGCAAATTCAGTCGACAACTCTTCCACGAGATGAACCTCCATTTGAAGAGCAGGGAGAGGAGATTTTCCCAGGGAGGAAACTGCCTCTGTGGTACTGTTTATTCTGCTTGGCTGTAAAGCGTGGAAAGTAATGCATGTTTAAAAGAAAAGATCCATAATTTACAGCTTCTTAATTCATAAAGAATTCAGTGAATCATGTTGGCCCCATTGGATTCTGGAGAGGTCTGAAAACCGGCCAGCGTCAGCAAAGGTTTTCAGAAAGCTATGCATTTTAATCTGCTTGAAAGTTTTGGACTCTGAATGTCCTTTAGCTTTGGAAACGTATATGTGAAATGCTCTCTTCTGGAAATTTCCACTCTGTCCTGACCAGCTAAGACTGTCCTATGAATGAAAACTTGGGCTTTGCCTCTGTCTCTAAAACATCCTTCTCCTTAACGGAAGAAAACAAATCAGGGATTTGGATGATCTGCTTTTTAAGTATTTGATAAATAGATCTTCCGAATTTTTGAAAGTACAGAAGTAATACTCCATCTCCAACTAGTTCTGACTGGGCTTACGGCCTTGCCTGGTGAACAAGCCAGTGATTTAGCCTCTGTGAACCTCACTTTTCTCATCTGTGCGATGAGGGAAATCTTGGCCCCTTTTGTCACAAGGTTGTTGGAAGAATAAAGTAAACATTCTATACAGACACACACTGAGAGCTGAAAATCTCCTACTAAACATGTTCTAGCATTGGTACTTTCATTCCCCCGGCGCTCTCCGTGGCTCCCTGAGACCGAAACAGACTATTTCTTCTACAGACAGGGGTTCCTGTTCTCCTGTGGTTCAGGCCACAGAGGGCCGTGTCCTAAACGGTGAGGTCCACCTCTGCCAAGATCTCAAATGGCCCCACTAGACCCCTTCCCCTGGGAATCTGTTTCTAAGGAAACTGCTTGTCTTTGTGTTCCCAACAGCTGAGGACAGGTTTTGATCCCAGCCCACTGGCATGGATTTGTCCCATGTTTATTTACTTGGAAACCGAAGCAGCTGCGGGCATAGGGCTGTAAGTCACAGAGGCGACACGCTTTGGGCTCCTAAGGAGCGGGAAGGAAAGTCATGCTGGGCCCCAAAGCCCTCACAAGCCATCTGGGCCACACAGAGGACAGAGTAGTCCCCAGTCCAGAGAAATGTTCTTGAAATCCATCTGTCCAGAGATGTGTTCAGAGCAGTCCCAGGCCTCATTAGAGCCAAAGCAGCTTGTGGGGTTCAGCAGTATGTAGAGAGCCACCCCCACAACGTCGAGAGCTGCCAGCAAACAGAGATGATGGGGGGCATAGGAGCAGGAGAGGTAAAAACAAGAAGGGGTCTGGGAGCCTTATAAGGGACAGACAGAGAGCCTCCAGCTGCTGCTCGAGATGTCACCAGATGGCCCCCGTCCAGCATGTGGTGTCGTGGGTTAGTTTGCTCTCCTCGTGGTAGCTCACTGTCCTCCAGCACCCCCTGGGGTAGGTGTCAACACCCACCCCTTGGCCCCCCATTACAGGCTCAGAAGGCCAGCCCAGAGAGGCTACGTGGATAGGATCAAACTCTGAACATGAGGTGGCTGCATTGGGCCACAAGGGCTACAAGATGCTCAGATCCCCCTGGGGTTGCGTCAGTGGGCAGGGAGCAGAAACGTGAGGGTGATTATAACGATGTGCCTGGTGATAAGGACAGAAGGACCATCACGGCCAGCAAAGGTCAGGAGGTGCCATGCAGAGCCTGTCCCATGGGAAGGGCAAGGGGCAGAGTGGAGCCCAGGCTCACGGTAGGACTCTAGAAGGGGCTCAGAACTGGGGCAAGGTCTAGCCACCATGTTATGTGGGCGCCAGTCGGCCCTGGGGTTCCCAGCTCCCTATTCAGCCCTGCACTCTCCTCTCCCCTGCATCAGCGGCCTCATCTGCAGATCCCCCAGGGGGGCCTGGTGGTTCTCTTTAGTGCACATTCCAGGCCCTGAGTGATCCTGGTTCATCCAGTTGGTCACTGCATCCGGTTGCCTCTACATTGTGTTTGGCTGTCCCTGACCCAAGTCTCCTCTCTGCTCTGGTCAAGGGGGGTTGTCAGATGGAGGGGGTAGGATGGAGCTTCCTATTGCCAGTGTGACAATTTCTCACACACTTAGTGGCTTCAACAACAGAAATTTCTGATGGTACATTTCTGTAGCGCAGAAGTCTGCCAGATCACACGAGGCTAAGATCAAGGTGTTGGCAGGTCTGCATTCCCTTTTGGAGGTTCAAAGGGAAGACGCACTTCCTAGTTCATGTGGGGCGGACAAAATCCATGTCCTATGGGTATAGGATTGAGATCCCATTTTCCTGCTAGTGATCCAATGAGCACCATACTCATTTTCTAGAGGAATCTGTATTCCTTAAAATGTGGTCCCCCTTTTCTACCTTCAAGGCCACCAAGAGTGAGTTGGGTTCTTCACCTGCCAGGAATCTCTCCTCCTTCCACCTCATTCCTTTAACCCAGCTGAGGAGGGTTCTCCACTTTGAAGGAGTCCTGTGATTAGGTCGTCCTCACCCAGAGAATCCAGAATAATCTCCACATCTCAAGGGTTATAACTTTAATTGCATCTGCAGAATCCTTTTTTGCTACATAAGATACCATATTGACAGGTTCCTGGGGATTAGGGTATGGACATCATCAGGCCCATTATTCTGCCTGCCACAGGGTCGCCAAGGACTGCAGTCCTGAGGGGACTGTGGAGGTGATGTGATGACAGGCGCTTGAAACTCGACACATCCCATCCGTAGGTGGGGGCTCACATCTGCTTGCCCTATGGCATGCCACCAGGCAGGGGCACCAAACCGTAGCCTCCCTGCCTCTGGTCTGCAAAACAAAGAGTCCAGTCATTCTGGTGTTTTTCCTTCTACCAGTGACTCATCATCCATCTGTCCCAACTGTCCATTTGTCATCTGTTATTCAATAAACATTGATAGTACTTTATGTCGGCACAATAATAGAAACTGGAGATAAAATATTAAGCAAAGATAGACTCTGTGTCTATTCTTATAGAGCTCAGAGTCCTTTAAGTGAGACAGGCATTAATCCCCCAAACACACAAATGCACATGAAGTAGTAACTGCATCACATCCTATAATGCAGAGATGTGGCACAGGACAGGCATAGAATGGGGCCCTGGGCATGTCTGGAGGTCAGAGAAGTGATGGTTGAAATACCTGAAGGCAAAGAGGAGAATAATATCCAGACATAGGGAACAACACATGCAAAGGGCCTGTGGCAGGAGGGAGCACAGTAAGCCAAAGGGGAGAATGAGGGAAGCTGGAGCAGTGTGAGCACAGGAAGGAAAGAAAAATCTGAATCCAGTAATGTGGGCAGGCAGGGGTCAGGCCTTATTAAAGAACACTGGGAAGACACTTAGGATTTAAAGCAAGGGAGACATGTTTATGTAGGATCCTGAAACTTGCACATTTTGAAAAAAAAAAAAAAAAGAAAGAAAAGTAGCTACAAAATCCAAAATAGGGATGGACTCCAAGTATATGTGAGTATACAGTTAGTTCGAGGCTTAGTGCACAGTTGTAATTGGGAGATAAATCAAGGAGCCAGGATTATGGAGTACCGCCATGCCTGAAGAGCAGCTCCAGTCTGGGCAGGGGCGGTGATATCAGGGGGAGCACTAACAAACAAGTGTCAAACTCCTCACTGTCCTCTTAGTTGTTAGCTGCCTGGCTAGCAACAGAAGAACCAAGCTTGAAAATCTTACTGCCAGCGAGGAGAGAGGTAACAGCTCAGAGCAGCAGCGCAGAAATTGTTCCTGGCTGGGACATGTTTAATTAGCAAAAGGCTAATGCGGACACAGTCTGCAAGTGAGGAATAATCAGGGAGACTGGGGTCAGCTAGGAGGCTTCCTAGCCCAGGGGGGAGCTCAGTCTGTACAGACGGATATAGATCAAGGCAGGGGTAAGGGTCAAGAGGACCATAGGAGCTTGTGCAAAAGCCTGAGAGCCTGAAGCTTGCTTTTTGGGGAGCTGCACAGCGTGGCTGGAGCAGAGGGTTTAGGAGGCGAGGAGCTTTGGGACGGGTTAGGCAATTCTGCAGATGGCCCTGAGCAGGGGAAGCAGCAGGCTTTCCTGATGGAAGGTCCCAATAGGAGCATCAAACCCAGGGGCTGCCAGGGCACAGCCAGGTGCATCTGCTGCCACCTGTCAGCTGAGCTCCTCTGCTCCTGACCCTGCCCCTCACTGTAAGTCACCGGCCTCTGCAGCTGTCCTCTCCTGGCAGGGGGCGGTGGTCTCAGCTCTGCACTCCTGCTGGGCCAGTTGGCTCAGATTCACAAAGGTAATGGTTCTCAGCCTGCCCCCTCCTTGGAATCACCGGGGGGCCTTAAAAACCACTGATGACTGCCTCCCACACCCAGCAATGCTGGCTTAATTGATCTGGAGGACTGCCTGGGCTTTGGGATCTGTTGAAAGCTCTGGAAGTGATGCCCACCTTTAGCTAAGGTTGAGAACTATGGAAGGATAACAGCACATCCATCTATTGTTGGCTGTCTTAGCACCTCCTGAATATCTTCTAGAGTCTTACTTTCTGTATACTCCACCCATTTGGAAAAAGCTATATTTGTCTTGTAAGGCTTTGAACTGGCACACACACACACAAAAATGTCGTTTAAGAAGTCTGATGGGATAGCGCAAGGGTTGTTGTACTTACGTAGGCTTGCACATGTGTGGTCAGGCTTTCTTCTAAATCAAAGTGGGTAATATTTATTATCCAGAAGCCAAAGAGTATATTGCACGTAGGTTTAAGATCTCACTTTACAGAGCCCTGCTTTAGGCAGTAAAACAGAGTGAGCGCTCTGATGAATAAAAATTTCAGCACGAGGACTCCTCCACTGCCACTTCTTCAGAGAAATATGTATCACTCTTTAAAAGCCGGCCAGTTTTTACAAATACATATATATGCTAAATAAAAAGATATGGGTGACTAGAACTACACTTTAAATGTTCCTCAGACTGGGGCACCTGGGTGGCTCAGTGGGTTAAACCTCTGCTTTCAGTTCAGGTCATGATCTCAGGGTCCTGGGATCGAGTCCTGAAACGGGCTCTCTGCTCAGCAGGGAGCCTGCTTCCCCTTCTCTCTCTGCCTGCTGCTCTGCCTACTTGTGATCTCTCTCTGTCAAACAAATAAATAAAATCTTAAAAAAAAAATGTTCTTCAAACTAATGTAGCCTCACGGTGCTTGCTAGTCAAAGAAGTTATGGGGTGAAGTTTTATATGAAGTGAAAAAAAAAAAAGAATGGCTCCATTGGTCTGTGTTAAAATTTAGAATTTCGTACCCTGCATTTGTTTCTCAGAACCCAGCACACCTCGATAGTTGTCCTCAATTTGCTTTGCCAAATTGTAATTTATTTTTCTCTGCCCCTTCGTTCTACATACACAGCATAAATTCCCCAAAGGCGGGATGGCCTCCAAACATGTTCTTAAAAATATTTTGCAAAGTCCGAAGACAGACAGAAAAAGTAAAAGTGTAAAACATCTAAGGGATTTATTGGAATCTCAGCTTGAATCCTAATTGCAAGTACTTATGAAAATGTCAATATTAACATGAAATAGCTGGCACTTTTTCTAATAAATGTAAATTGAGTTAGGTGGTGCATAATTGGAAAAATGCTGGCTTTGCTCGGGCTCGCTCAAAACAAGCCCTAGAATTTGTTAGCCTCAGAGCCTGGCCCTCTAATGGCTGGAAATAGAGGGACAAATACTTGTGACTTACAAGGAGGATAGAAACTGAGAAGAGGGGATGGTTGACCATTTGGCACCATATCCAGGCCCTCTTCCCAAAGCATGGGGCACGATCTACATGTTAGTGGGAGCATCTTCTTAAAAAGAGGTGGCAACATCTGACTCTTGGTTTCCACTCAGGTCGTGATCTCAAGCTCATGAGATCAAGCTCCACGTCAGGCTTCACGCTCAGCATGGAGTCAGCTGAGCATGGAGTCAGCTTGCTACTCTCCTTTGGCACCTCCCCCTTGCACTCAAGCACACACACGTGCGTGCACACACACACTCTCACTCTCTCTCAAATAAATAAATAAATCTTAAAAACGGAAAAGAGGTGGCTAGATGGGGGCTGAGGAGTAGGGAGTCAGAAGCATGTCAGGTGCCTTGGAGCTTCAAGCCATCTTCAATAGAAGCAGGCATAAGAGATGCTTGATCTGAGATGCAGCAGGAAGGTGAAACTCAGCTCAAAATATTAAAAATTTAAATGCCTGGCAAAGCTATAGAATAAATACTCAAGCCTGGAAATCGTGATGGTCTTAGCTCTAATTAGTTTTGCAGAGCACACTTAACAAACTACTTCAGTTCCCTGTTATGATTGACTAATGAGGGTCACAGACGGGGTAGAACTGATACCAGCAAATGTGGCTTGGTGGGAATTTAATAGGGAGCTTGATCTTATCCCCACGAGACATTTGCATTGATCTTCTAGGAACACAGCCAGGAATGAATGGGGCAGGTGGGGCTGAACTGGCGATAAATCCTGTAGGCACAGAGCACTTTTTCTCCCACCCTAAGCTCATGAATATATTCGTGGTTAAATGGAAGAACTTTAACCAAAGCCTACTCAACTTCATGACAAAGAAAACTTTTTAAAAATGGCTCTGCCTTTACTTTGACAATGTAAAAAGACAATGGAGTTGTATGGGCATTCAGCTCAGTATTTCTATGCTCATCTCCTGTTGCATTAAAGAGGAAGTAACAGAAGAAGTAAGACTGATAGGAATTGATAGTAAAATGTCAATACTAACATGAAATAGCTGGCACAAGGCTGCCACCTTGCCACCTGCAGAGTTTCAAATGTTCAAATGTTCTAGTTTTTGAAATAAACTCACCTCTTAGATGAACCTTGTGGAAGAATCAGCAGGTATATAAAAGAAGTTTATCAGTTTCTTTTTTTTAAGATTTTATTTATTCATTTAAGAGAAAGAGAGAGCCAAAGACAGAGCACAAGTAGGGGGAGGGACTGAGTGGGGAGCCCAGCACGGGGGGGGGGGGGGGCTTGATATCAGGACCCTGAGATCATGACCTGAGCTGAAGGCAGGTGCTTAACCGACTGAACCACCCCAAGGTATCAATTTCAACCAGAGATGGAGGAATCTTTGATGATGATAAAATCTCAGATATAATTATGACATTCTCTAGCTGACCACTCTTAATAAGAACCATGTGAGATTAAGAGAAGTGACCTAATCCAAGACAATAAGATTAACCTCAACCAACTTTGATGGCTGCTAATTCTTGTTTCTCCAGGAATTATTACTCGGTGTGGATTATATTTGTTTTTTACTTGCACGTGTTTATTGCTTCTTAAATCCTTCCAATTATTTCATGGTTTTTTATGTCTTATTTTTAAGTAAAATGTAATTTTCTAGATGATAGGACACAGTCTCCTCTTTTTTAAGATTTTATTTTTTTATTTACATGACAGAGAGAGGGAGATCACAAGTAGGCAGAGAGGCAGGCAGAGAGAGTGGGGGAAACAGGCTCCCCGTTGAGTAGAGAGCCTGACAGGGACTCAATCCCAGGACCCTGAGATCATGAACTGAGCAGAAGGCAGAGGCCCAACCCACTGAGCCACTCAGGCACCCCCACAGTCTCCTCTTTTAATCTTAGCACCTATCTCAGCTCTGTGGCCAAAACCCAGCCTTATTTTCAGTACATACTTAATAACAAATACATATGTACACAGAGAACCAATGACTTTTGCCTCTCTTCTCCACTTGCATGTGAAATGTCAGCGTATTTTGAACATCTACAATGTGCCAGGCACTATAATGGCAAAATGGCAAGCTGTAGTAAGACGGGCATCTGTTCCTACTTCTGCCTCTACCACACATAAAGAAACCATGTATTCCACTCTTAGCAAGTGATATTCTCATCTTTCCATTCACCCAAACAAGAAACTCTGGAGTCATTCCTGACTGCTTTCTTCCCCCACCCCCCCAACCCATGTGCAGTTAGCCACCAACTTAGCCTATAGTCCTCCTGAAAGCAGAGCCTGAGACAAGGGCTACGATCCCAGGAAATAGGCATGATGTACTGGATAGGGAAACAGGGAAAGCCAGTATGAGGAAGGCCTGTATAAGGATGTGTCCTCCCATTGATCACTCCTCTGGAGACCAAGGCTCAAGCCTGCCAGGGCGCTCTGAAGACAGTATAGAATTTGCCCTCAATTTTTTCTGCTTGGGGAAAAAACAAGGGGAACATTTGTCCACTGATTTTATCCTTTGTTGCCAAGTTTGCCCCTTAACTCCCTCATATCTGGAATCTGCACGCATGAGGGCCAGGTGGGTTCCTGTGGCCGTAGCACTGAGAACAAAAAGCAGGGGATGAGTCAAGCTGCCAAGGAAGAGTTGTTGTCGTGTGAATCAGTGGCTATCACAGTGGCTAGAATAATCAGTGGCCACAAGGGTGGGAGGTGTTGTCTAGGAGTGTCTAGTTCCCTTGCCAAGCCTGTTGGTTCTTCCTCCTTGACTTCTTCCGGATCAGCCTCCATCAGGGTCATCAATAAAACCCTCATCATTTCTCATCTGGATATCTGCAAAAGCCTCATAGGCTCAATTAACCTGCCTCTGGTTCATCTTCTTCAAATCCAATCATAACGTCGAGTGTGCAGATCTGACATCGTCATTCCCTGGCTTATGACTCCTCCAGGCCTTTCTACTCCCTAGATGTACAGGATTTTATATTTATCAATAGTATTATGATATTATCTTTATCGTTTAATCAGTAAGCATCAAACCATATGTGACTTAACTGTCATGTCAATAAAAAAGTTTCAGTAGATAAAAGCATCACAAAGGGATAAGTTAATCGTTAATCGCTACACAGTGTGGGGGGAAAGGACATGAGAATGAGCCAGTTGTGGGGAGAGGATTCAGGAAACATGGTTTGATTAGCATTTATTCAGGAAAGCAAGAAGTCAAAGTTGGATTGGTACAAATTAGTGAGAGGCTTGAAAATCAGAGGAAGGACTTTAGAATTCTTCACTGAAGGCAGAAGTCACCAAGCTTCTTGAGCAAGAAAGTAGATAACAGGGTGTGAAACCCCACTTCTAAGTTGTGTGCTACACTTAGAAAGACATTCTTCACTCTCAAGCTACTTAAAAAAAAATCTTTTCCATGGCGTCTTTCACGGTTTTTGTTATAATTCATATTGTTTATATTAAAATCTTGGATTCACCTGAAATTTATCCTGTTGTCAGGTGTAACATTGTCAACCCAACGACTTTTGTAGAATAATTCGTTTCCACACTAAAGTGTCACTTTTAGCATATAATACATTCTCATTTTTGGAGGGAGCTATTTTTTTTACTTCTAATCTTGTTTCCTTTATCTGTGTACAGTACACCTTTAGGTACAGTAACACATTATTATATACATCTAGTGTGCGAATCTGACATCTCTTCTCATTAACGTTTTCCCCCAACCATCTTAGCTCTTTGTCTTTGGTAATTTTTCCATAGGAACTTCCAGATCCTCTTGTTCAGCTCTCCTCTTCTTCATATATATACCCGGAAAACCCTGTCATTACTTATTGGGTTTACATAAAGTTTTAGGTTAACATATATAGAATTGACATCTTTATGTAGAGTCTTATTACTTGAGAATGTATTTTGCTTTCCCATTTATTCAATTTTCTGTCATATCCCTTTAAAGTATTTTAAAAGTGGCTTCATTAAGATCTTGCACAGTCAAGTTTATTTCTAGGTTATTCTATCTTTTTAATTGTTGTTGCTATTGTTGCATATTACTATTACTATTATGAAATTCTGTATATTATTTTTAACTTAGCCAACTCAATTCTCTTACTGTTTCTCAAGAAATTTTCAGGAAATTCTTTTCTTTTACCAGATAAAATTGTATCTCCAGGTAATAATAATTTTTCTTTTTTGTCCAGTTTTTATAAATCTTTTCTGATTGCTTTTGTTTGTATCTCTAGACAAGTGTTAAATATAGTGGTGATAAGCTTTGGTTTCTTATAGAAATGAGATAATTGAAGTAAATATCAAATCACTATATCAATGTTTGATCAGTTCTACTTTTTTTTTTTTTTTTTTTAAAGATTTTATTTATTTATTTGACAGAGAGAAATTACAAGTACACTGAGAGGCAGGCAGAGAGAGAGAGAGAGAAGGAAGCAGGCTCCCTGCTGAGCAGAGAGCCCGATGCGGGACTCGATCCCAGGACCCTGAGATCATGACCTGAGCCGAAGGCAGCGGCTTAACCCACTGAGCCACCCAGGCGCCCCCAGTTCTACTTTTTTTTCTACTACAGTGGAATGTTTAGGATCTAGACTGTTTGGAATTTTAGTTCAGGGAGAATATAAGTGGTGTAGATCTCAATATCTAAAGACAGAAAACCTAAGAAAAGACAGTATTTTTCTAACCCTCCACCTTTAGATGTCATTATCGGTAACCACCACCATTATCTGGTAACCAGAGTGACTGCATTCTCAGCAGCCTGTTTCCCTGGACCTAGGAGGGAAAGACTACATACTAGGGATAAATTCAATGTTGGAGTCCCTTCTGGGAGTCTCTGGACTGGATATGACTTTGTTTCTTTTCACATGGGTGTGGTTTTCCTGGCAAGTCAGTTGCTAGGGGACTGCCTTCGGTAAACTGTAATAAATTCAGAATGGATTCATCATTTACAACTTTGTAGTACAAAGGAGACATGAAAAACAATGAGAGCCTGAGGGTGGAATTAGGTACACATATTATTTTGATTTTATGAAGAAATGTAATAATGAAGTGTTGCCAGGTCAAGACCATCTTTAACAAGGTCAGCCCATCTCTGACACCAAGACCACATGTTGTACATATGTTGTACTTCTGTTGTACATCCTTCTTTGTCTTCCTGTGGGGCTGCTACAAAAGGACCAGAAAGTCCTTTGGTGTCAACCTGAGAACACCTAATTTTAGAAAGGGAAGGACTCTCTGATTAGGATACAGTACTTGAAGTAGTATTCAATCCATTGAAATACAAATATGAAAGCAAATAAGCCAAGATCCTTGAGAGCAACCTTGACCATGGACACTCCAGTAGATGGTGCTTCTCATCAAAGTTTTGGGCTTCAAAAGCACTGTGGGACAGCTTCAAAGTAACACCCACTTCCTGCCACACTCTCTTGCAGCCCTATATGGTCAGCAAACTGGACACTAACTGAACCTGTTAATTTTCCCTTACTTCTGGAAACTAAGTGGAAGTGAAAGAGTAAACCCCTTCCCTTAAATTGTTTCGACTTAATATATTTCTGAGACTTTCACTTTGCTATTTCCAGCAATCATTAATATTAGAATCGTTAATATCATATATTAGTCTATGCCTTTTGCCTTTATGTGTAAATCCCAGATGTGAAAGACTGAGTGATTCTTTCCTTAGTTTGAACCGTGGGTTCCATGTCCAGCCCTTCACAGATGGGCTGCTCCTTCTCACCATGTTTCTTTCTTTCCACTAGTAACTTGCACCCCGTGTCTTCAGCTTTCTTTGGAAATCCTGCAAGAGTCTGATGCAGTCAGTCTCATATATTGTGCCTACCTTATTTTTGCCCAATCTGCTCACATATGTATTTAAAACTTTTGAATAATATATACATTGCCAATCTATACCAATCCTGATTCAAAAAAACAAACCAAAAAAAAAGTTCTTCTTCATCCATTCAATCCAATCTGCACTGAAACCTTTTTATTTTTCCTTTGGAATACCTCTTAGATTTCCTCAGCTTCTCTCCATTGCTGCTGCCAACACCACAGTCTTTAACATTTCCCACCTCTAGGATAGCTCCCAATAGATCTCTCAGCCACTTTCCCTGCCTTGTACCTTGTAGAGGGCTGTCAGATGAGTTTTCCAAAGCAGCCCATCACGTCATCCTTTATTTTTTTTTTTAATTTTTTAATTTATTTTCAGCGTAACAGTATTCATTGTTTTTGTACCACACCCAGTGCTCCATGCAATCCGTGCCCTCTCCAATACCCACCACCTGGTTCCCCCAACCTCCCACGCCCCGCTCCTTCAGAACCCTCAGATTGTTTTTCAGAGTCCATAATTTCTCATGGTTCACCTCCCCTTCCAATTTCCCTCAACTCCCTTCTCCTCTCCATCTCCCCTTGTCCTCCATGCTATTTGTTATGCTCCACAAATAAGTGAAACCATATGATAATTGACTCTCTCTGCTTGACTTATTTCACTCAGCATAATCTCTTCCATTCCTGTCCATGTTGCTACAAAAGTTGGGTATTCATCCTTTCTGAAGGAGACATAATACTCCATAGTGTATATGGACCACATCTTCCTTATCCATTCGTCCGTTGAAGGGCATCTTGGTTCTTTCCACAGTTTGGCGGCCGTGCACGTCATCCATTATTAATCCCTTCCTCAGGAAGCTAGGTGACTCCTGCCTTCCGGAATGAATTCTAAAGTCCATTCAAAACTCTCACTAATCTGGCCCTATCCTGTCTTCTTAATGTACTGCTTTCCCAAACAAACAGTAATCAAACCAATCTGCTCGCATCCTCTGCATGGAACAGGCTCACGTCCACTTCTACCCTGCCTTTACATTGTGCCCCCAAGATGGTAAGTCTCCTTCTCTTTTCTCTCTTTATCCATATTCTATCTGTCCTTCAACTGTTCATCTCCAGTCTCTCTTGATTCCAACCTTTGGAGTGCTGTCCCTTTTCTAGAATTCCCGTTACTTGTGTGTCCTTTCCCTGTCATTTACTCTTGAGTTCACGTCTGTTCCAGATCCTATTAAGGACCTGAATACTTACCGTGATCCTCCCAACACATTCTTTTTTTTTTTTTCCTTTGTCCTAAATTGTACTTTCTTTTTTTTTTTAATAATTTTTTTTAATTTTTTATTTTTTATAAACATATATTTTTATCCCCAGGGGTACAGGTCTGTGAAACACCAGGTTTACACACTTCACAGCACTCACCAAAGCACATACCCTCCCCAATGTCCATAATCCCACCCCCTTCTCCCAACCTCCCTCCCCCCAGCAACCCTCAGTTTGTTTTGTGAGATTAAGAGTCACTTATGGTTTGTCTCCCTCCCAATCCCATCTTGTTTCATTGATTCTTCTTCTACCCACTTAAGCCCCCATGTTGCATTCACAATGCATTCACTCACAACACATTCTTATGAGATTATTATTATATCATTATGATCTCGTTTCACAGATGAGAAGCCTGATGTTCTGTGAGGTTAAGAGTTAAGTTACATCCATTAAGTGATGAAGCTGGAATTCAAACTCGGGCAGTCTGGCTCCAGAGGTCATGTTCCTAACCGCTATGCTAAACTGCCTCTTCACTGTTCTACGTGACTCATTGTTTCCGGAGTCCTTCCCCAGCTGACTCTCAGTTCCTGAAGGGCAGACATTATCTTCCCAGCTTTGGGTCTATCTCATTCGTTGCCTCCCCAGAGCGCATTATGTAGGAAATTCCCTAAGCATGTGCAAAGAACTTATCTGTCTTACCTTTATTAAAAAATAAAAATAAAAATACCAGGGTCTAGTACATGGTAAGTGCTCAGAGAATATTTGTTCAGTAAATAACTAGATGAATATTTGATTGATTCACAGTTTGATAAACATATGATCGAGTCGATACATCCTCCTTAAGTTTTTCCTTTCATGTAAATTTGCATATCTCTATTTCATGGACAAATTTCCAGGCCACTGCTGATAACTGAGCTGGACTTTTGCCTAATGCAAGTGAATGTTTAGATGGCCTCAGCTAAGTTAATCATTGCCTCTATGGATCTAAAGGGCTTTGGAGTTCATCTTTCTATGAGAGCTGATGATGTTAAGTTCTGCCCATTTAAGTCAGTATTTTAGTATCAAAAATAAAAGGAGACACTGTTGGGTTTAACCAGCTAACAAATAGTCCTTTTGCACTTGAGCTCTATAGTGCTTGCTTATTTATGAGTGAATAAAATGGTATCATTAGTGTGACAAATTTCAACATTTCATCTTCAGAAATCTTCTTTATGAGAGAGCTCTTTTAAGCTGAAGGAATCCATTTTTTCTTTTCTACCCTTTGCCTGAAAACTACTTTGGGTTCCACTTTTCATCCAGTGTCGATCTGAGCATTTTTAGATAAAAGATACGTCATCTAATTCTCTCTAAATGTTATTAGTGGAAGTCAGGCTTCAGCGGAACACAATCTGTATTTAATTTATTTACAAAGCCTCATTTAGCATTGAGAATTTTAAAGTTCAGTCAAAATAAATGGTTTTACATCAAGGGCTAAATTAACACCAAGTTTTCAAAGGGTTTTCTTTGGAAAAATTCAAAGCACCTCATTAAGTCTACAGTCTTCCAAAAAATATGTTCTCCAAGATAGTCTTATTAGTCCCAATTTGCAAACGACAAAGTTGTAGCAAGAAGCAATTAGATATCTTTACCAGGGTCTGCTAGAATGGAGTCATGTAGGGTAGGCCCTTAACATATGATCAAACCATCATTGGTTAATTAGAAGAAGAGGCCCAAAAAACCAAACAGGCAGGAAAATGATCAGCAATGAGGAAGCCAAATGTAAAAACAGGATTTGTCATCAGACCTGTTTTAACATGGGATCCCAGGCAGTTGAGAAGAGGAAAACAAAAAAACCAGACTTCAATTAGTCATACTACTTAAAGGCAGAAAAGGAACAGAGAGGTTATCTCAACCACTCATTTGAGTACTTAGAAAGAGCGGGAAGGTCGGAACCACCTCTTGGAGTGAGTTCCCATCGTGCTGCCGTTGACTGCAAAAGCACTAAGCCCAGCTGGGTATTTAGCAGAAAAAAAGTAAATTTAGGAAGCAAAATGTCAGGAACAAATCTATGAAGTGTAGGATGATCTAAAAGGAGGTATATGAAGTTCTGAAGCAAAATTACAAAGCCCGGAAATGATGGCTATCTTTAAACTTCTCCAATTAACTGTTCACCAATTTACGTACTGTAATCTCACACCTGTCCACAACTGGAGGACACAGCCAGCTCAAGGTGACCACATCACCACAGGGGGACCTCTGCTTCCCACCATGTACACATACACGTGCTCATGCACACACTCAGTGACCGAAAATTCAGATTTGGTTTTGTTTTGTTTTTTAAGTTAAGCTCTTCTTCCTGAGCTCTTTCCTTTAATTATGAATAAGCCTGGTCCGTCTGGCATTTTGTTACATCTTTTAATGAACCTTCCCACCTGCAACTGATTATGTGCATCGTGTGTATAAAATGATCGAACTATTTATATTCTAATGTAGTTCATTCATTCATTCTTTTAACAAATACTCAGCACCTACTCTGTAGCCAGTGCTTTGGCAGATACTAAGAATACAATAATGAAAAACACAGATGTGTTCCAGCCCTCATAAGCTGTCAGGGGGAAAAGGGGCATTACAGTAACTGGGAGAGGTGACCTGGCCATGGGAATAGTATGTGCGGAGGTCGAGAGTCTCAGGTACTGTGAGAATCTTATATGGATGGAGTTTAAAAAGTGAAATACAAGGATGTGATATGGAGACAGAAGGGTGGGCAGCGCTGAAGCATAAAAGGCCTTCAAAAATAGCCTCTGTGTGTGGGTCTCTATGCTAAAGACAATGAAAAGCCGTAGGTTGTGGTTGGATGGGGGGTGCAGGGAATGATCACGTAGGTAATTGGATTTGCCTTGAAAATCTTTATACAAGGGGAAGAGACCTGGAATGGAAGTAGACAAATGACTTTGGTATGGAATAGATCATAGTAGAGGAGACGAAGAAGGATGGATAGATTAAGACAAATCTATGAGGTAGAATCAGCAAGCTTCATGAGTGAATGACTTGGAGCTGAAGGAGGAGCAAGGTTTGAGGAAGATTCCAGGTCTCTGGTTGGAGCAATTCAACCTGAGGGTAGGGAATGAAGAGACCAAGGGGTGGGGAAAACAAGTTCTGCTTTGGATATGTTGAGTTTCAGGTTCATGACAAGGATATCCAGCAAGCAGAAGAGAGGGGTAGGCTGGATATATGGGACTGGAACTTATCAGTATCCAAAGAGAGGGTAATTAATCCACTAAAATATATATTCCATAAAGGGTGAGAGCACGTCTGGAACAATGCTAGTGCTCAGTAATTATTTGCTAGAAGTAGTTGAATTGAAGCCATGGGGTGAAATTAAGGTTGAGGAATAAAAAAGCCTGTGGATCACCCATTTTTTTAGCACTCATTGAGGCATTGGAAGCAAAGGAAACTGAGCAAGAGTTCCAAGAAGAGGGTAACATAGAGAGGTGGCATTACAGGACCAGAGGAAAATAGTTTTCATTGTTGGAATTTTCTAGGAGGGGCAAGCAAAATCAAACTAGAAAAATGTAGCCATCTTGGATTTAACAGCACAGCAAGAGCAAGTCATCTTGGCAAGAACAGTTTCCATTTTGCAATGGGGTAGAAGCCAGATGAAGCTGAGCAGAGAGCAGGAACAACAAGGGAAAGTGAAGACAGTGATGGGAAGGGCAACTCTGCATTGTCCCAGTAAGGCATGTGAGGCACACCAAGGTTGGTAGCCATTGTCTCTCCCGAAGCGAGCATTCTCTTTCAGGATCATTTACCAGAAGAAGAGGTACGTCCTCAAAAACTAAGGGTTAAGGAAATGCCATGGACTCCTTTAAAGCAAAACAAAATAAAACAAACGTATCGAGTACTTTCTACACTTTAAGTCCAAAGTAGTAACATGCTAAGATCCTCCAAGATGAGACTGGACATGCAGAGATTTATTGGAAGAAAAGCCTGTCAGGATAAAAGCAGCTGAGAAGAGCCATGAAGAACAGATAAGGAAGAACCAGGTAGGCAGAAGCTTGCTGTTCCAAGAAAGTTTTGGCCAGGCCAGTGGGGAATGTTCAAGCCAAATCACCCATCAGAGGCATCCTGCATCTTCCAGGAATAGGTCTGCCACACTCTTTTTGCCACACTCAGTCTTTGACTAAGAGCAGCCCTCAGGATGCATGGCCTTGGCACAAATGAGGCATAGGTTCAGAGCAGAGCAAAGCACTGGGGGCAATTGGTCAGTTTCTCTCCCTATAGCAGGAAAGCTGCATGTACAGTATATCATTTAATCCATACAGCATCCCTCTGAGAGGTCATTTCACAGAGGAGACACCGAGGATCACAGAGTTAAGCAACTTACCTCACTTCCAACAACCAGTAAGAGGCAGAGCCTCGATTTCAACCAGTGGTGTGCTGGAGCTGGCTTAGGCTGGCTCTGAGCAACTGTTAAATTTTTAGGAATTGTGCTATTCCGTTGATAGCAAGATGGTGGCTTGAATTTGGCTGTGGTGGGCGTTGTTCCACTATGGAAATGGGCAAATGCTACATATCAGGCCTCCGTGGGTGTTTTTCTTTTCTGGAAGGGTGGTTGTTAGACATTCTCCAGCACACACCAGTGATTTGAACCCAGGTCATCTGACTCCAGAGCTACCCCTCCTGCCTCCATGCTACCAGCAAGTGCCTAAATAATTCCCCGATGCATTTCTGATACAAAAAATCCCTTCGGCCACTCTCCTTCCTCCGAATTTCCTGTCACAGGGATTGTTGAGCTCTGGGTTTTGCCCTTCCCTACATTCCTTCATCACCATCGTGTACCCTGGCTCCCTACCTAGACAGAAAGTTTCTCCAGGACAGAGAGAGGACCTGTCCTACGCCCCCTGTGTCCCCAGCCCCTGCACCCCACCCCACCCTCCGCGCCCCTCAGTGCATCTTTGCTGTTACAGCTGACGTTGACATACTTACACATTTCTGTGGCTAATGAGGGAAAGGTGGCATCTTTAAAATGGTATAAAAGATGGCGCCCCGTGCAGTTGAATCTATTCCCACCCATACTTAGATCCCGAATCTTACTTGTAGAAAGGCAGACACTACTGGGAAGTGTGTTTCAACCTCATAATGACCTTTAAGAGGAACTGCAACATCCATTATAGGCCAGTGATGCAGCTGCTGTGTTTCCTGCCTCCTCCCACCCACACACCAGGACATGCATTAATCACCTGCTTGCCTGGCCGCTGGCAGTTGGTTGGGAAATTGTTTATCCTCCCAGCCCTGCACTCTCTAGCCAGGGAAATAAAGCTCAGCTGCTTCCCACAAGGAGGGAGCCCCGAGTCTTCTCGCATTGTGTCCAGGGTCCGAGAGCCCAACATCTGTAGAGAACGAGCCCAGAAGGTTTAGGGTGAAAAGAAGCTGCCCAGGGGACTGGAGAAAGGGCTATGCTGTGAGTGGTCCCAAGACATCAGAAAACTTGGGGTTGGGGTCACTTCAAACTGCATGCATGTAAGCTACTCCAGATATTTCTGATACCCTTGAAAAAGCCGCAGAAGAAGTTGGTGCCAGGGGATAAAAAAGCAGGTCTCTCATGAGACTAACCCTTGCTCTCCATCAAAGCTCTCTGGAATCTTCTGGCACTGCAAAAAACATCTGTAAATCACTGCTTCCTCTGCACCACGTCCAATGATGTTTCTTCCTTATTTATTCTAAAAATACTTTTTTGAGCGCCTACTGTGTGGCAGGCCCTTTTCTCAGTTCTTGGGTGAAATCAGCAAATAGAACAAAATTGCTCCTGCTGTGGGTTCCATCCCTTGCTCCGATTCTCTTGATCTTTGTCACTTGGGTCTGTGTTCATGCACCCAACATGCATTCATTCAGCCAACAGGCCCTGGGCATCTGTTTGTGTCTGCTCTGGGGTGAGGGGTTAGCTGGGGTTGCAGAAAAAGACTCTGTCCTCAGAATCCAGGTTAAGGGGGAAGGTAGACTCCTAACCCCTGGATTCTGGCACCAGGGTGGTATCTATGAGAATCAGTGGTGGGTGAGGCAGTCACATCTGAGAGTGACCCCTGAGTTGAGTCTTGTGGGATAAGTAGAAGGAAGACAGACAGAAGGGGCTGGTGCACAGAGGAAATGGAAGGTGGTGAAGGTGGCTAGGGTGTAAAAGCATGAGGCAGAAAATAGCAAGAACCAAAACCCCACATGGGACGGCTAGGCAGGACCCGTGTCGTGTGTCCATTCCCTAGTTTATGCCACTTATTTTAAACAAACCGCCACCCCCAAAATTCCATGAAGTCCCAACTTGTTGCTGGTATTCTTCTCAAAAGGGTAGAGAGCCTGAGGGGGGACACTTCCTGGTCTCAAACCTGAAGATGAGGACCTACAAGGTGACCACACTGTCCCATGCTCCCTGCCTCCTTCCAGCAACATCCCAGCCCGCTCCACTCCTCCATTTTTTTCTCAGTCTCCTTCCGTTTCCAAGTCCACCCTTCAAAGGAGACTTCTGCCTGGTCCCAGGCATGCTGTTCCTTCACCCCTCCTCCTCGTTACCCACGGTTTCCAGTAATTCACTGGTCACTTATTTGTTTCATTGTGGAAAGTTCATGAGGATAGAATTCATTGACTTCAATAAGTGCCCCTTAAATTACAATCTTGGTCAAAAACTTTAAAGGTTCAAAAGAAATTAGGACAGGGACAAGAGGAAAGAACTGGGAGTAAAATGTTGACGTTAGAAATTTCAGGCCCTTCCTCTTTGAAGTTGGTAGCTATGTCACCATTGAATGGCAAGTCCTGGGTCCCTATTACTTTTTACAGACGGCCTTAGCATTTTACCAACACAGACTGATGTGACAGGTGGCTAGAGCATTGAAGTAAAAAGGTAATCCATGTGATTGCTACCAACAGCAAGGGAAAAGAGAAGCCATTGGCCTTTATTCCCATTCAGATAAAACTGAAACAACTTGCATTGTGTGACCAGAAGCATGTGTTCTACCAAGAGCAAAAGGAAGTAACTTGTGTCCCCAAGTCAAGTGGGACACAGTCATGTGTCCCTCTTTCCAGGTGAACATGTCCCTCATTAAGTGCAGGCAGCCATATTCATTCCATGCAAGGGGAGACCCCAGAAAACTTGCCCACTCTCCTCTGAGGGGGTGAGAGTGCTGTCTCATCTCCATGCCTCTTTCTCAAATGTAAGAGTTAATAAGAAGTTGTTTGTTCATACAGTAAATAACAAACTTTCCTGAGCTTTTTGGTAATCAAACCAATTCTACTTTATGGATTCTACTCCTCCCCATTTGTAATTGAGATTGGAAGAACACCTAAGTCAAAGAAAAGCCAACCAAAGAAATACTGGCCTCTGTGTGAAGAAATTTCACTTATAAATATTTTTAAAGAGGGTATAGGGTAAGAAATTTCAAAGACTTTTGCTTCCTTTGTTCTTCTTAATATTTTATTTGGAGTTTGGCATTACAGTCAAGACAACCCACAGCAAGACAAACAGGCTATCGTATAAAAAATACTGAAAAGGGCAATGCACCAAATATTTCTTTTTATTTCTTATATTTTTATATTCTTTATTTCTTGTATTTAAAAATATTTATATCTGTGTGGCAGATTTTGGTTTGTTTTGATTTTTCTCTTTTTGCTTACCTATATATTCTATGATAGACACAGGTTGACTTTGTAATAAATAAAAATATTTGAAGAGGAAGATTAAGGTTGGACACAAATGAGATCTTTCTTACTTTTAAAGTTAAATAGTTAAGCAAATCAATGTATTAAAATCCAGAAGCCAAAGAAAACATTCACTGATAAATTAACTGGATGGTAGGTTTCCATTCAGCTGCTTGGCCTTTCACATGACACCAGGGTATTTTCGTGGATGAAACTACAATCCCAGATATTCATACTTTCAGATTCAGACTTTCCATCTTAGCCCACAGAAGCTTTACTTTAAGGATTTTGCAGAAAATTCTGGCTCGTTGCTTCAGTCATTGACCTTTTCTGTGTGGAAGCCAGTAGGGAACAGGGGTGGACACAGACGGTCCCCAGACCCTCAGGGAACGCTGCCATGAGGCTATTAATCAATCAAGGCATTCTTTTAAAAGGCGACAACTTCTTTCTAAAATAATCTGGATTGAATAGCAAGCCTAGCCGCAAACCGCAATATTTGAGACACAAATACTGAAATCGTCAGTGATGCTCTGTCAAGAGTCTGAACTCGAAGTGGAAAGAGGAGAGAGCTTGCCAAGCAGACTCAGTAGGACCTGGAAGCTGCTGGTACTTCCTCGTTCACTTGAGAAATACTGGCTGAGCAGATGCTCAGGGATGGACCGTCTCCTGAGCCCGGGGACAGCAGCAGACAAGATAAAGCCTCTTGGAGCTGATATCCTAGCGATGTGAATGGATAGCAAACAAACAGATAATATGTCGTATTTTGGGCAGTGTTAATTGTCCCTGGATAAATTCCAAGAGAGTCCGTGAACTCCACTAGAGGAAAAAGATGCATCTTTACTTTCACCAGCTCAGCATTTCCTTCATTTTTGAAGGTAGGCAACAAACTACAGCATTATTAACTGTAGCTATAATGTCAGCCATCTAGAATTATAGGTATTTTATATCAGTTGCTCTTGTTGGAATGATCTCAAAAGAATCATTCACACTACCATAATTCTAGCATCAATATTATGATAGATATTAGACCCACTGAGAAATCTTGTCACTTAATATATCAAATGAGCATTCATATATAGATACAGATACAGATATAGTAGCTATAGCTATAGATATAGATATAGATATATCACCATAACTCTTCAGTAGTTTGATAAATAATTCAATATCTTTGGATTCCTTTCTAATCCTCCATGTTTTATTTTATACATTTAAACACATTGATCTGTGAAGTGGGTCCTTAGTCTACACCAGACTTCCAAGAAGTCAATAGCAGCAGTGTTTTAAGCAAACTTCTCTAATCACTTCACAGAGTTTAAAGAGATGTGCACTCAAGGGCTGAGATTTATACCATTACCAATTTTTACTGATCTCTTAAGGCCATTCTTAAGTAAAAAAAAATTTATGTTGTTGTTGCAAGTGTGTGTGATGGTCAAGGATACCATTACATCTCGTACAGTGAGGTCCGCTATCTCCATTCACATCAATGAGCCAACCATTTACCACCACTGTTTTGTACCATCCGTGGAAATGTTGACACCATCAAAAAGATAAGTAACACCTTAGTATTATTATGAAAGTAGTTTTGATCTTGTGCACCCCTAGCAGGGTCTTGGAATCCCACCAGGGATCAATGGATCGTACCTTGAGAACCGCTGTACATGATTAAGTGGCAAATAAAGAAATTCTTTTAGGTATTTGAACCACCCAGGGGACTCTATTTGCATAAATCGTTGGTGGTTATTGTAGTCTGCTGTCCAACTCTTTGAAATGGAAGTTTTACCCAAGCTTTTAAGGGGGAATATTTTTAAATCTCAGTCAGAAATAATCTGTTGACATTTTTTGATTTCCCAATACAAGTTCAGAAATGCAACTCACAGCAGAGACACATGGCTCCTGCTCAAAAGAAAATATCCAGTACAGAGAGGACTTCGCCTCCTTCAGTCCAGCGAAGCCTACAGACCTCTTCTTGGAATGTTTTTAAATGTATAAAATAAAATACTAAAGATTACCAAAAAATATCATATTGGAGTAAGTCCCAGGCCCAGACCCCTTTCTAGTCTTCTGTATTCCACCTGCTTCCCACAAACCTTGCTGACAAGAAGCAACACTCAGGGATGCTATTTGTTTTTTAATGCATTCATTTCCAGGTCAATTAACATCTGAAATCCCCAAATTGCGACTGTCAAGAACTTAGATTTAGACCTAACAGATCCAGGGCAAGAATGTGGAGTAGGAAAGAATTTCCTCCTCCACCTTCTATAAGACTGAGCAGCACTGTGTCTCCTAAAAAATACTTTCTAAAGGGAAATGGCCCTGGGCTGGAGGTAGGAAGATATTGGCCAGTGGCTCTCTAGGGTCTAGGATTATCAAGAATTTTCCGCTGGGACTTTCTAAAATTTTGGTTACTTTTTTTGGGAAAAAACAACAAGAACCACAACAACAAAACTTCTTTCACATCAATAATTTTCTTCTTTTTCTCTGTTTCTTAAATAAAGCCAGTATCCGTAGACTTATTGCCTTCGAAAAAAATTATCTAGCCCTTAGTGCTAGAAGTTAAGAAGCAAAGAATTTGCAGTTGTGTGGTTACCTAAAGGGGGAAACCAGTAAGAGCCCCATAATGAAGTTTTCCACTTCATTTCACCATGAATCCACTTCACCATTTCCACTGGTGAAAGATTTGCGATTTATTGAAAAACCACTTATTTACTAATTTCGCAAAAGAGAGTATTGGAGCTGATTATTGAAAAGAGTCAATAATCCAAAAATCATCTATATTTAGTCTTGGGATTGATAAAAGTATTCCAGCATTGTGATCTCCTCTGAGGGTGTTTTTCTTGGGCCAGTAGTAACATGAATTCTTATTCTTTGACTTAAGGGTGGAGAGGTAAGATGGTGGTTTGAAAATATCCCAAGAGCAGGAAGCCAACCTGTGATTTTAAATTTGCCACAAATAATCCACCAGGTGGATATTCACCACTTCGTCAGTGAAGGGTTTCATTGTGGGCTTTAGAGTTTCAGTAAGTTTTTTCATGAAGAAAATCATGCTCCTTCTATAGCCCAACTCTCCTTCCTGTCCCCTCCGCCAGGCATTTTCAGTTTTTGCCCCCATTTCCTTGTACTTATAAGTGCAGTTTCCTTCCCAGGGGTGAGCTGAAAAACCAAGCCCTTGCCTTTCACTACCGCCATACCCAGTGCTGCTGAATCCTCCACAGCCCTTTCTCAGTGCATTCAAACATCAAACTTCCCATTCGTGCCTACAGTGCTCTGTGCTTTAGAAAGCAGAGAGGTCTTGTCTCTGTCACAGTGTTTATTGCATTTTGGCACTACCGTTTAAGGATTTCCCACAGAAATCCAAATTGCTGGCTTCTCTCAAAAAACCAGATCAGGCAACCTGGCACAAATTCCAGGTAGCAATGCTGGGCTTGAACTGAACAGCACTAGCCTCCCCCTCCCCCCAATGACAAGGAAAATGCTTTGCCAGTTGGTTCCAAGCTTCTCCGTTCAGGCAGTGGAGGCAGGCACAGGGCCCCACTAATGCATTTATTGTCACCTAACATGCACTCGTGGGCATGGACATTTGCTTGCTCTTCTCTAGAACGTGAATTCCGGGGAGGGAGGCAGAGGACGGACTATATATATATAGCATGGCACCCAGCATATATTGGGAGCCTGGTAGGAGCAATGTTGAAATGCTGTTTCAATAGTTCATTTCAAGAATGGTATTCTTATGTATATAGAAATTTTTTAAGATTTTATTTATTTAGAGAGCGAGAGTGCACAAGCAGGGGGAGGGGCAGAGGGATAAGGAGATAGAGATCTCAAGCAGACTCCAAGCTGAGTGCAGAATCTGATGTGAGACTTGAACTCACAACCCTGAGATCAAGACCTGAGCTGAAATCAGAGGAGTCAGACGTTCAACTGACTAAGCCACCAAGGAGCACCAGTAAATAGAAAGTATTATAGTGATTTGATATTTTTTTCATTATTTAGAGAGCCTCGGGCTAATCCATGGGCAGATAATAAATTTTAAAAGGGGAGAGAATACCAAGAAGAGAAAGAAAATGGTAATAAAAGAAAAACTGTTATAGCACAGACCTTAAAGGATAAGAATTGGGGTTACACTGGTTTGCCTAAACATAGCTGCATATTATCAAAACATGAGAGGATATCTTCATATAAAGGAGATGGAAGAGAAAGCCCAATAACCAGCATCATAAAGGACCTGTAGCTTTATGTCTTGCATGCTGTGTTGTATTTCATTCTAGAGCATAAGGGATCCAGGAAGCATGGTCAGAAATGAAGTCTCTGGACAAAGTTAAGATGGAAAATCATAAAGGTGAAAGTCAGACGATTCATAAAGGCCACTGGAAAACAGACAAGAAGCTTTAACAAGTGGTGAGAGAAAGATCGAATATGAACAAAGATCAAAAATGAACTATAAAAAAAGAGGCCCAGGGTGCCGGGCTGGCTCAGTCAGTGGAGCACGTGACTCTTGATCTCAGCATTTTAAATTCAAGCCCCATGTTGGATATAGCAATTTCTTAAGGGTAAAATCATTAAAAAAAAAAAAAAAAAAAAAGTTCCAGGGTTAAAAGAAAGCAGGAAAAAAATCGAGGTCATATGGCTGGAGACACAACTCTGTTCAATGCATTTTGGTGGGAAGTTTTTTTGTTTCTCTTTACTATACATTATGGAAAATCTCAAATATTCATAGAAGAGAAATTAGTCCAGTGAATCTCCATCACAGACAGTTCTTTGTCATTCATGATAACAGGGTGTTAAGAAACTGAAATTCTCAGTTAATCTAAAGTAATCATTTAGTTTTAATTTCTCTTTTTTTAAGTTTTTATTTAAATTCCAGTTAGGTAACATACAAGGTTGTAATAGTTTCAGGTGTACAATATAGTGATTCAACACTTTCATTTTCATACATCACCCAGTGCTCATCCCATGTGCACTCCTCAGTCCCATCACCTATTTTAACCATTCCCCAACCCACCTCCCTTATGATAACCATCAGTTTGTTCTCTATAATTAAGAGTCTGTTTCTTGATTTGTCTCTCTCTCTCTCTCTCTCTCTCTCTTTTTTTTCCTTTTGCTCATTTACTTTGTTTCTTAAATTCCACATGCGTGGAATCATATAGTATTTGTCTTTCTCTGACTGACTGATTAGCTCCAGCCATGTCATTGCAAATGGCAAGATTGCATTCTTTCTTATGGCTGAGTAACCACTATGTATGTATGTGTGTGTGTGTGTGTGTGTGTGTGTGTGTGTATAGAGAGAGATAGAGAGAGAAATATATAGATATATATCACATCTTCTTTATTCATAAATCAATGGACACTTGGGGCTGTTTCCATATCTCAGCTATTGTAAATAATGCTGCTATAAACATTGGGGTGCATGTATACCTTTGAATTATGTTTTTGTATTCTTTGGGTAAGTACCTAGCAGGGCAATTGCTAGATTTTATCTTTAACTTTTTGAGGAACCCCCATACTGTGTTCCAGAGTGGCTACACTGGTTTGCATTTCCACCAACAGTGCAAGAGGGTTCTCCTTTCTCCATATCCTCGTTAACACCCATTGTTTCTTGTGTTGTTGATTTTAACCATTCTGGAGACATGAAGTAGTATCTCACTGTGGTTTTCATTGGCATTTCCCTGATGATAAGTGATGTTGAACATCTTTTATTGTATCTGTTGGTCATCTGTATGTCTTCTTTGGAAAAATATCTACTCATGTCTTCTGCCCATTTTTTAATTGGATTATTTGTTGTTTGAATGTTGAGTTCTAGAAGCTCTTTATATATTTTAGATACTAACCCTTTATCAGATATGTAATTTTCAAATATCATCTCCAATTCTGTAGGTCACCTGTTATTTTTATTGATTGCCTCCTTCATTGTACAGAAGCTTTTTGTTTTGCTGTAGTCTCAATAGTTGTTTTTGTTTTTGTTTTTTAACTTGGTTGCCCTTGCTTCAGGAGACAGATCTAGAAAGAAGTTGCTACAACCTATGTTAAAGAACTTACTGCCTGTGTTTTCATCTAGGATTTTTATGATTTCAGGTCTCATGCTTAATGCTCATACATTTTGAATTAACTTTTGCATATGGTATAAGAAAGTAGTCCAATATCATTCTTTTACGTGTAGCTATCCTGTTTTTCCAACACCATTTGTGGAAGGGACATCCTTTTCCCCATTGGGTATTATTTACTGCTTTGTCAAAGATTAACTACTTTCTTATATATCTGCTATAAACTTCCCACATAAGACTGCTTTTGCTGCATCCCAGAGGTTTTGAAACTTTGGTTTACATTGTCATTTCTTCCCATGTATTTTTTTTTCTTCTTTGACTTCCTGGTCAACCCATTCATTGTTTAGTAGCATGTTGTTTAACCTCCATTTATCTGTGGTCTTTCCATATGTTTTCTTGTGTTTGACTTCTAGTTTCATAGCCTTGTGGTCAGAAAAGGTGCATGGCATGATTTTAATTTCTTTGTGTTCACTGAGGCCTGTTTTGTGACCTAAATTGTGATCTAGTCCAGAGAATTTTCCATGTGTACTTGAAAAGAATGTATATTCTGCTGTTTTAGAATGGAATGTTCTGAATATATCTGTTAAGTCCATTTGGTCCCATATGTCATTCAAAACTATGTCTCCTTATTGATGTTCTGTTTAGATGATCTGTCTACTGATGGTTGTTAAAGTCCCCTACTATTATTATATTACTATCTATTAGTTCCTCTATGTTTATTATTAATCACTTTATATATTTGGGGGCTCCTATGTTTGGTGCATAAGTTCAATTTCTTTTTATTAAACCTTTTTTGAACCCTGAGTTGGGACAATGGGACCATAGAAAGGAGAGACTGCTGGTCTAAAAAATCCACAAACATGCTGTTTATGCCCAGGTAACCAGAAGTTGGAAGTGTCACTACTGTGGTTTGTTTTGGTGTCTTAGGCCAAAATGATTAGACCACTGGACGTGAAAGAAACAAAAAGGAATTCTGAAGTTTTTCAGCTGAGGAGGAAAAATCATCTAAATTCTATGAAGTTAAGACAGTTTCTGTGGTTTTTAGAAATTTCTGTGGCCCAAATTGGTCATAAATCATTTTTATGTTATAAAATCCTTGAAGAACATGCTTGGTCTCTCAGGGATTCTTCCATTCTTACACTCACAAAGTTTCATGCTGTTTGAGATCTGAGTAGGCCCGAGTTTTCTACTCAGTATGGCCTCTAGGAAATATTTGACAGAGAGAGAGAGATCACAAGTAGGCAGAGAGGCAGGCAAAGAGGGAGAGAGGAGGAAGCAGGTTCCCTGCTGAGCAGAGAGCCCGATGGGGGGCTCGATCCCAGAACCTTGAGATCATGACCTGAGCTGAAGGCAGAGGCTTAACCCACTGAGCCACCCAGGCGCCCCTGGCCTCTAGGAAATATTAAACTGTGTTGAGACTTAAACCTTCCTCTAAAAAAGCCTAGGGCTTTGTTTAACAGGTGAAATGAACAGATTTGAGGTGAATAATTTGTTTCTCTTGACTTCATAATTCAATTTTTAAGTAAAATCTGCAGTGGTCCTTTAAATCTCTGGCCTGTGTTTTGCCAGCATCTTTTCCTTCTAGTGTTACAGTCAAAAGTTAAAATGTATTTCTATGGTTTTATTAAGATCTAACATGGTAAAATTGTAGATCTGTAGAATCCACTAGCAATCCATTAAAATGATAGGATATGACCTACAGAAAGCCTTAATGATGACCTGTCCATTTTGAATGTGGCTAGCTAGGAGAGGGGCTGGATCTCTTAGACCTCCTGTTGATTTTAAGTTTTGATCAGCACCTCAATGTCAGTCTTATTAGAAAGACAGATAGTCCATTGACTGTATGCTTCCAGATATAATCAGTGCAGCCTCCTTCTGGAAGGGCTGCTGCCTCCCATGCATTGGGTTGAATGCATCATTCAGGAGACCCTTGGGCTCAGGGGGCCAATGTGTGTCTGGTTCACCAAAAGAGCCTTTCCAGAGCTCACAGCAGAGCTACTTGTGACAAAGGTTCACCCAAACGGCTCTTTCTGGGCCTTGGAAACTGGAATCACAAAATCCCAAAGTCTTTATTCCTCTTAGTAGAGCCCACATCTGGAATGCACTTTTTCTAGCAGGGAAGAGGGTTATAGGTCATTTAATGGCATTTCAGTTGTGCTGAGGTCTACAAAAAAAAAAAGGTATCCATAATCATATATCTTTATCTACAATATCATTTAAGTACTTTTTGTTTGAAATGCATTAGTACTTGCATACTGGATTTCACTCTGTTGGTGAAATTTTTTATGATATTGTTGACTGAAAACAGTACCATCTTCTGAAAGCTTTTATGAGCCTCCCATGGTGATTTGCTAGGCATAGAACAATTCAAATTAAAATTTCATTATCTTCAAAGGCACTTTAATTACCTATAAGAGAGCACCTGCCTGGCCCTGCTTGGGTACTATAATACAGAGAGAAGACATGAAACTTTTCTTTCAGAAGTTTAGAATCTCTATACTACTAATAAAAGAGAGAGAGAACAAAGATCATACCTTTTTTGTATTCATGGCATACTTCAAATACTGGAAATTTTGCAACACACGAAGCAATTAAAATTAGATTAAAAACAACACCATAATAATAAAGTGGCTACTATAATATATGTTATATATTATATATAATACCTTACAAGGTATGTGAGAAGAATTCTTGGGAATCACACAGTTTGATGTCTGGCTGACACTCTGTCTTGCCTATGTTCTCTGAGATACTCATGAAGCAGGAATTATCACATTTCAATAAATATGTGACCTTGCTTTGGCACAAACTTGACATTTTACCAATCTTCTTTCCTGTGACTTAACAATCTCCATACCAGAGATTGCCTACATCTCTGTATTCATTATTCTTTCTGGTAGATTTCCTTATAGGGAAAAAACATGAATAGCATATACTGGACCCTTAATCAAATGGTATAATGATTTCACAGCCCTTGGTCTGAAACACACAGCAATGATAGAATATTTTTTAAAAAGGAAATCCAAAGGACTTACCAGCTTAGAAAATAAGAAGAGCTTCCCCATGCTTGGAACAATACCAGAGGAATAAGCAGTGGTGAAGCTAATCCGGCTGGGCTCTGGTCCAAAATCAGGCAGTGACAGCCAGGAATTGGGCTCCTGAAAAGCAAAGCGGACTAAATGCAGTCCCTGTCAAGATAGGACCAGAACAAAGTTCAGAGCTTCAAGCATCAGAAGCTGGGCAAAATCCCTTGCTGACCTACTGCTGAACTATGGCCTTGTTAAGAGTTTATAGACAGACAGAAGTGAGAAAACAAAGCCATAGCCTCAACAAATAAGAAATGAACCAAATTCTACTTGGTAACCAGATATGTAATATTCCCATTGTTCCCATAAGATGGGAGGTATAAGTATGATCTGGTTCTAGGATAAGTGCTCAGGGGTTCAGGTAGTAGTAACTACAAAACCACTGGGGAAAGACAAAAGTAGGGAGGGACAAAAGAAGGGAAACAGGGAGAGGAGGAAGGAAGAGGAAAGAAAGAGCAAGAAAGAGAATGAACTTCTCATTCAAAATGAGCCTGCAGGAAAACAAAAATAAAATGAAATAAAATTGATTTAAAAAATGAAAAGCAAAATAAAATAAAATGAGCCTGCAGGCCAGACATCCTGAGGACATGAAAGAAAATTTAATACCAAAAAAACAGCAAAATCTACAATTGGAACATGACTTCACTCCAGATGGCTTTAAGGAACAATCTGACAAAGACTTTAAAATAAGTAAGCCTAGGGTGTTTGAAAAGATAAAGTAATGAATAACTTCCATTTTAAAAAGAGCAGGAAATTATACAACCAAAATATGAAACAAGAACATGAGGATATTAAAAAAGAGTTAGCTATAAATCTTGAAAATATGGTCATTAAAATAAAAATGTAGAAATGAAATAAACTTTAAACTGAGTAGTGTTAAAGAGAAAATTTATGAATTAAAAAGTTCACAAGAGGAATTGACCAACAATGCAAGTCAGAGAGGTATAGATAGATAGATGACAGTAAGTAGATAGATAGGTAGGTAAAAGATAGATAGGGAATGGTTAACAAATGGAAAAGAGGTTGTAATTTTCCAAGTCATTCAATAGCATTTCCAGAGAAAGAGAATGGTGACACAGTGGGTGAGAAATATTTGAAGCAACTGAAGTATAGGATATTCTAAAATTAAAGAAGTGATTTTTTAGACTAAAAGTGCATCACAAGCACTGATCAGTTAAATACTTTAGAGTGAAACTAGAAGACATTAAGGATAAAGCAGAAAAGCAGATGACTAATGAAGGCACTGTAACTAAGCTGACAGCAGATTTCTCATCAGCAAAAAAAGCTACCACATGACAATAGAGTAATATCTCCAAAGTGCTGAAAGTAATTGTCAAGTAGAATTTTATACCCAGCTAAACAATTTCTCTCGATAGATAGATACCTGATAAATAGATAGATATTAGACTAGGAAAGTACTTTACCATTACTTCATTTTTACAAGATGGATAATGAGGAAAAATAGGGAAGGTGTAGGCATAAGAAACAATAGTGAAAATTGCCACTGATTAAAAGATGTTGGTAAAATGAGTTTAATGTTAAGTGCTACAGGTTTTTTGTGTGTGTTAAAAAATGTTGACTTAGCATTGATAAGATGGGGTATGTGGTGTTTTATGGATAATTAAAAATGCTACGAACCTTCCAGATTTGGGAGGAGTATTAAAAAAATTAAATTACATCAGACTTTACAAGCACAGGAGGTAGTGGGTCTGACATCAGTGCCCTCAGTCTGCCTAGCAACAGCTCTGGGAGTTTGGTTGGGTCCCTGAGCAGCAGCTATGGTCTCATGACTGGCTTGGGCCATGCTCACTGCTGGTGGTTAGGAGTTCTGCTCAAAGGAATATCATAAACAAGGCTCATGGGAGAAAAATGACCTCAGATTTTATTAGAAAAAAAAACAGTCAAATTTGAATGTGAAAATTTTAAATGACTACTCATCTTTCTGATCATCCATATATGAATGAATTTTTAAAATCCTGCACCCCTCCTCAAAACCTCCCAAGTAACCAAAGTATTATAAGTTACATTGTTGTTATTATAAAGCTGTCAGAACCATGTATTTGGGGGGGGGAATTCTTAGAATATTAAAAATGTAGAGGTAACCATGAAAATAATAGAAATGCAATCTTTAAATTCTCAGGCAATAGAGGAAAGGCAGGGGTATTATTAAAAATTTTATTTAAACCAACAAAAGACATGAAAAGAGAAAAAACAGAGGAAAAGAATAGCAAACAAAACACAAAGGAAGATGTAGACATAAATCCAAATATATCAATAATCACAGAAGAGGCAAATGATTAAGACATTAAAGACGGATTCATCAATGGAAAATAGAGAGGCTCAAAATTTTGTAATGGAGAAGGTCACTATTTAAATACTAAAAGAAAGTTTACGATGATATAAGATAATTTTTTTAAGATTTTATTTATGTATTTATTTGAGAGTGAGAAAGAGAACACACATGAGCAGAGGAGAGGGGTAGAGGGAGAAGCAGACTTCCTGCTAAGCTGGGAGCCCGACACCGAGCTTGATCCCAGGACTCTGGGATCATGACCTGAACTGAAGACAGATACTTAACCAACTGAGCCACACAGGTGTCCCAACAAAGTTTAATATAAGGCAAAAGCATTAATGAAAAGAGACACCACCTACAAATAAAGGGAACCAACTACTAAGAAGAAATTCTATATAAATGATAGGAAGATAACATATTATAAACTACATATAAAGGAAGACAGACACAATTATTTGTCAGCTACTTGGGGCCAGAGTATTTAACATGATTAAAAATAGTAGATGCCTTAATTCATAATGTAATTAAAGAATCTTGGCATTAGTTTATTAACGGTTTGAGCTTGAATTGTTGAAACACAATGAACAACCAATTTTGAATGACCCCAAATTAAGAATCTCTAAAATCAAATTGCATTAGACCATACTGTGACATTATAGATCTAAACTATGTAAGAAAACTCTAATAGAAAATTTAAAATTGGAATTCCAGGTGAAGTTTATCTTGTGCTTCATTTCTAACCATATAGCATTAAGGAAAGGACAATCTACTTCTGTGTTCCTCAGTATCCCATCAACCAATTACTGGATGACTCCATCCTCTTAATTTATGATTTCATGAAATTCATGCCCCCGATTTTCTGTCAAGATGGCACTCTCAAGTGCCCCACTTGTATAAGATTTAAGGTGTCTACTGGTTTCTTAAGTAAATCCTACTAGGGCTAACCTCTGCTTAAAGGCGTTCTTTGTGCAGATATTCCAGACACTCTATGTAGAAAAAAGTAAAATGATTGTTAGCCAAAAATAACTATAATTATGAGAACTAGTGCCTGATAATGTATTCCACTTTAGTTTTGAAAATGTTTGTACAAAACTGGGTTGGGCCCAGTATTTTTACACTAGAATCTGTAGACATTTATCCACCTAATAAAATAACCACACAATCTGGCAAAATCCAGCATAGTTGGCAGCCTTTTCTGCCCTGAAGCCTGGAATGGCATTGGACCCAGCAGGTGTGGCTTTCAGAAAGTTCAGAGAGTTGCATTCAGAAAGCTTGCCCAGTACCCCACCTGAGAGCCGTGTACCCTCCTGAAGGCCTGGTTGATATCCCAGCTTTTTATAGGCTCAAAGGGCCTCTATTCATTCACAATGGATAATAAAGACTAAAATGACCAAGAAATTGACATGTTCTGCTGGAAATGCTTGATATTGACATGATAGACCAAAATTACAGTAAATTTAAAAATCTCTTATACAAAGATGCCAGGTGCTTTAAAATATATTTTTGAGATTTGGAGTACAGATACTATATAGTATTAATACTGTTTTACACAAGAAAGCCATTTTTTCCCTTGTTAACATAGTTTGGTAGTCATCTCTTTCTCTAAAGTGTTAGGTGCAGAGAAGAAAAGAATTATCAACAGCCTGGACCCTAGGAAGGAGAAGAAGAGGGAAATTGTTCCCTTTTATTTTGTTTTTCCACAAGGTGTTCCTCAGCCAAGGATCCAAGTAGTCATAACTCAGTGAGACCAGACTTCCTGGACCCTACAGTAAGTATCATTGCTTATATAGGGAAGGAGAGGAGCAGTGTGAGGAGGTGGGACATGAGACCCTAATGCCCACATTGGAGTATGACCAGTCCAATAGGCAGAACATAAAGTGACAGTAGGAAAATTAAAACAGCTGTGACATGACAGTGTGCCAGTGGAGCCCCAGTAAATGGTCCAGAATCCAGGAGTACACTGTTAAAAGCTCACACTCATTATAAAGACTTAGGACAGACCTGATACTCAGAAATAAGACTCTATTCCATAGGAAGGGCTACCTAGGGAAAGCCAAGTCAGAACACCCTGTTCTAGAATCTAGAAGAACCAAGGATACGAAGGAAGCTATGAAGACATGCTCAGACACAGGCAGCAAAAATGGCTTTGGTTACCAACAGTGGCTAATTGCCTGTCCTTGGAGACAAGGGAGGAGTACAGTGGTCAGACATGAGCCCAGCAATAGGGTTATGTTAACTGTTGCATTGTCTGAAGCCTCTGTGTGCTCCCCTAAAGCAATGATTTTCAGATTTAGAACCTTCTTTATCAAATGAAATCTGATATAACACCCAATATATAAACCTAGGCAAACCTCTTCTGGTTTCAGTAGGGCTGGGAATCCTGGAGCCCAGCCCATCCATAGCTCCCCCACCATGTACCCTATGTATACCTTGACTTTTCCTTTTCCTGGAACTCTTTAAATCCCTCCTTTGTAGGCCCAGGATTAGCCATAGGTGTGGAGAGGATTGAGTGACCTTGATATTAGCAGAAGGCTCCAGAAGCTGGAGAAGAATTCAGCATCTCAGGGAAATTCAGGGTGACTTCTGGTGAGCCTTTTGAGTAGACAAACACAACCTAACACAAGTGTGGTTTGTAGTGCTCTCAGCAGCCATAATCCCCATTTAAAAAAAAACAAAATCCCCCACTTCCCACCAAGTTGAGAGTGGCCTCTGAACTTTGTTCATTTGATAAGATAAATAAGT